>NC_141691.1:54279303-54619303 GCF_964263255.1 Lissotriton vulgaris | reverse complement strand
TTCTCACTCCAGAGAGTGCAACAGTAGGGAAAGTGTTGGATAGCGTAGAGGTAAAAATAACATACTTATAAATAAAAAAAAAAATAATAAAAAAAACTTTACTATTAAATAAATATAAACCATTTACAAATACCAATACATAATTATTAAAAACATGATTAGTAATAAATAATTAAGTACAAAAATTAATAACATTTCATTTAATAATATTTAATTACCAATTAATAATAATTAACAATTATATCATTAACAAAATAGTTAATTAAAAAACATTATTACTTAATTACATTTAAATTACTTCCCACCCTATTCTCCTATAAACCCACAACCCGCTACAGAACATATTTATCAATTAATCAATTAATAAAAATGAATTACCAATTATTTAAAATTAATTACCAATTAATTAAAATTAATTTATAATTCCTACTAAATAATATTTAATTTAGTATAATTAAATTACTTCCCACCCTATTCCCCTATTAACCCACAGCCGCTACAGAGCATAATTATCAATTAAACAATTCATTAAAATTAATTACCATCTAATTAAAATTAATTCCTAATTCCTAATAATTAATAATTAATATAATATAATTAAACTACTTCCCACCCTATTCCCCTATAAACCCACAAACGCTACAGTACTAAAATACAAAATGTAATTAAATTACATAAAAATAAATTAAAAGCATAATAAATACATAATAATATACAAAAAATATATAAAAATCGATATTAGTAACATCGAAATTATTAACATCGATATTACTAACATCAATATTTAAAACATCGATATTACTAATATCGATATTAAAATCTATCGATATTACTTACCTTCTATATTATGTCCCTTCGATATTTAAACATCGATATTATTGTATGTCGATATTTAAATTTCGATATTTTGTCTGCATACCGTCAGGGCAGGGGTAAGGATTAGTGTCCAGTGGCAAGGTATTAAGGACCCCAGTATTTTTTGAGACGGTGCAGCTTGAGGTCTTTTTAGAAGCGGAGGGGTTGCAACATAGATCTTTAGGGAGGTTTGAAAGTGCCTTCAGCGGGGTTGAACTTTTATCTCTCCAGGGTGGACTTCCTATGATACTCCAGGGTTGTTTGATAGTGCCTCCAGCAGGGTTGGTGGGTGGACTTCATATACTACTCCAGGGTTTTTGACAGTGCCTCCAACGGGGTTGGTGGGTGGACTTCATATACTACTCCAGGGTTCTTTGACAGTGCCTCTAGAGGGGTTGGTGGGTGGACTTCATATAATACTCCAGGTTTCTTTGACAGTGCCTCTAGAGGGGTTGGTGGGTGGACTTCATATAATACTCCAGGGTTCTTTGACAGTGCCTGCAGCCTGGTTGGTGGGTGGACTTCATATAATACTCCAGGGTTGTTTGACAGTGCCTCTAGAGGGGTTGGTGGGTGGACTTCATATAATACTCCAGCGTTGTTTGACAGTGCCTCCAGCGGGGTTGGTGGGTGGACTTCATATACTACTCCAGGGTTCTTTGACAGTGCCTCCAGAAGGGTTGTTGGGCGGACTTCATATAATACTCCAGGGTTGCTTGACAGTGCCTCCAACGGGGTTGGTGGGCGGACTTCATATACTACTCCAGTGCCTCCAACGGGGTTGGCGGGCGGACTTCATATACTACTCCAGGGTTGTTTGACAGTGCCTCCAGCGGGGTTGGTGGGCGGGCTTCATATAATACTTCAGGGTTGTTTGACAGTGCCTCCAGCGGGGTTGGTGGGCGGACTTCATATACTACTTCAGGGTTGTTTGACAGTGCCTCCAACGGTGTTGGTAGGCGGACTTCATATACTACTCCAGGGTTGTTTGACAGTGCCTCCAGCGGGGTTGATGGGCGGACTTCATATACAACTTCAGGGTTGTTTGACAGTGCCTCTAGCGGGGTTGGTGGGCGGACTTCACATACAACTTCAGGGTTGTTTGACAGTGCCTCCAGCGGGGTTGGTGGGCGGACTTCATTTACTACTCCAGGGTTCTTTGAAAGTGCCTCCTACGGGGTTGGTGGGCGGACTTCATATACTACTCCAGGGTTCTTTGGCAGTGCCTCCAGCGGGGTTGGTGGGCGGACTTCATATACTACTTCAGGGTTGTTTGCCAGTGCCTCCAGCGGGGTTGGTGGGCGGACTTCATATACTTCTCCAGGGTTCTTTGACAGTGCCTCCGGCGGGGTTGGTGGGCGGACTTCATATACTACTTCAGGGTTGTTTGACAGTGCCTCCAGCTGGGTTGGTGGGCGGACTTCATATACTACTTCAGGGTTGTTGACAGTGCCTCCAACGGGGTTGGTGGGCGGACTTCATATACTACTCCAGGGTTGTTTGACAGTGCCTCCAGCTGGGTTGATGGGCGGACTTCATATACAACTTCAGGGTTGTTTGACAGTGCCTCCAGCGGGGTTGGTGGGCGGACTTCATATACTACTCCAGGGTTCTTTGAAAGTGCCTCCTACGGGGTTGGTGGGCGGACTTCATATACTACTCCAGGGTTCTTTGAAAGTGCCTCCTACGGGGTTGGTGGGCGGACTTCATATACTACTCCAGGGTTCTTTGGCAGTGCCTCCTACGGGGTTGGTGGGCGGACTTCATATACTACTCCAGGGTTGTTTGACAGTGCCTCCAACGGGGTTGGTGGGCGGACTTCATATACTACTCCAGGGTTTTTTAACAGTGCCTCCAGAGGGGTTGGATGGTGGACTTCATATAATACTCCAGAATTGTTTGACAGTGCCTCCAGAGGGGTTGGTGGGTGGACTTCATATACTACTCCAGGGTTGTTTGACGGTGCCTCCAGCGGGGTTGGTCTTTCGTCGCTCCCGGGTGGACTTCATATGCTACTCTGGGGTTGTTGGGTGGGCCTCATACAGTACATATCCTGGTAGACCTCACTGAGGCATACCAAAAGTGATTCCTTTTTATGATACAATCCACTGCTAATGATGCTACGTACCTTCGTGCATTCGTGCCTGCCTGTACACTCACAGTCTCTGCAGTGTGCTATGCTCATGCACAACACCTCCTGCACCACGCCTACACCACCTCTTCCACCCTCACACATCTACACCAGAATGTCCCATAGAGACCAACTACAGCCAGCAGTTCTCTTATCATGCATCATGTACCTCTAAGAGCGCCTAGAGGGCTTCACAACCACATCAGGCCATGAAGCACTATTTAAATAACACAACTCAGAACATTCAGAACATGTTCTCGGCTTCTAAAGAGGTATAAAAGCGCCGTACAAATGCCACTATTTATTGCACTTTATTTATTAAGGAGCCTGAAGAGAGCCTGCTGTCCAGTGCACCCCACATCCCCGCAGCCCGTCACCTCCGACGTCCAATATCCAACATCCAGACTGTAAGAACTTTCCTACTTCTTCACCTGAGACAGGGGAGCTCAGAGGGGAGTCTGTTATTCCAGCCCATTGGGGGTGTGGGGGGAGGGGGGAGACCCAAGTTGGCGGAACCAGTTCACAGCCTCCTAGAGAGATGGAGAGGTTACCAGCAAGCCCATTCCAACACCCTTGACCCCTCAACCTTCTTGACTGTAAGATATGTTGGGGTCCAACCTCATGCTGCCTCTCTGACCATAGCAGCTAAACTGCAGCCCTGCCTTCTGTGTCTCCTGCTCCCGGCAGGGGGCTCAAGTACGTCGCACAGTCATACAACTCCTGCACATTCAGGCATCTGGAATAGTGCTGCAACTACAGGCTGTAACATTGTTAACCAACAGCACTACCTAATAGTGTAGCTGAGCCCCCCAGAACTAACTTTAGTATTCCATATGTGGCCTCAAAATCAGGATAGAACACTCTAGTGTCCCTTCCTGAACGGCATGCCAAGTACCATACGTGGATCTCAGCTAAAATGACCCAGGAGTAACCTCTGGAACTGCATGCCAAGTACCACACGTAGATATCAGCCAGAATGACCCAGAAGTGACCTATGGTACTCCTTGCCATCTACCACACATGGATCAGAGCAAAAATGACCCAGAAGTGACCTCAGGAAACTGCATGCCAACTACCACACATGGATCTCGGCTAAGATGACCAGGAAGTGACCTCAGGAACTGCATGCCAACTACCACACATGGATGTCACCTACAATGACACAGACATGACCTCTGGAACTGCATGCCAACTACCACACATGGATCTCAGCTAAGAGGACCCAGACTTGACCTCCTGAACTGCATGTCGCACATGGATTTCACCTAAGATGACCCTGAAGTGACCTCTGGAACTGCATGTGATTCACCACATGTAGATCTCAGCTAAAATGGGACATCAGGACCTGCATGCCATCTGCCACACATGGATATCAGCCAGAATGACCCAGAAGTGACCTCAGGCACTGCATGCCATCTACCACACATTGATCTCAGCTAAGATGGCCTAGAAGTGACCTCCAGGAACTTCATGCAAAGTACCACACATGGATCTCAGCTAAACTGATCCAGAAGTGACCTAGGGAACTGCATGCCAAGTACCACATGTGGATCTCAGCTGAAATGCCCAAGAAGTGACCTCTGGAACTGCATGCCATCTACCACACATGGATATCAGCCAGAATAATTCACAAGTGACTTCAGGTACTCCATGCTATCTACCACATGTTGATCTCAGCGAAAATGACCCAGAAGTGACCTCCGGAACTGCATGCCAACTCACATTGATCTCAGCTAAGATGACCTGGAAGTGACCTCAACAACTGCATGCCATCTGCCACACATTGATCTCAGCTAAGATGACCTAGAAGTGACCTCTGGAACTGCATGCCATCTACGACAAATAGATCTCAGCTAAGATAAGCCAGAAGTGACCTCCGGTACTGCATGCCAACTTCCACACATGGATCTTAGCTAAAAGGACACAGAATTGACCTCTGTAACTGCATGCCACACATGGATCTCACCTAAGATGACCCTGAAGTGACCTCTGGAACTGCATGCCAACTACCACACATGGATATCAGCCAGAATGACCCAGAAGTGACCTAAGGTACTCCATGCCATCTACCACACATGGATCACAGCAAACATGACCCAGACGTGACCTCAGGAAACTGCATGACAACTACCACACATGGATGTCAGCTACAACGACCCGAGCATGACCTCTGGAACTGCATGCCAAGTACCACACATTGATCTCAGCTAAAATGACCCAGAAGTGACCTCCGGAACTGTATGCCAACTACCACACATGGATATCAGCCAGAATAATTCAGAAGTGACTTCAGGTACTCCATGCTATCTCCCACATGTTTATCTCAGCGAAAATGACCCAGAAGTGACCTCCGGAACTTAATGCCAACTACCACACATGGATCTCGGCTAAGATGACCAGGAAGTGACCTCAAGAACTGCATGCCATCTGCCACACATTGATCTCAGCTAAGATGACCCAGAAGTGACCTCCAGAACCGCATGCCACCCATGGATCTCATCTAAGATGACCCAGAAGTGACCTCCGGAACTGCATGCCAACTACCACACATGGACCTCAGCTAAGATGACTAAGAACTAACCTCAGGAACTGCATCCAACTACCACACATGGATGTCAGCTAACATGAGCCAGAAGTGACCTCTGGAATTGCATGCCACTCATGGATCTCAGCTAAGATGACCTAGAGGTGACCTCCAGAACTGCATGCCACTCATGGATCTCAGCTAAGATGACCCAGAAGTGACCTCAGGAACTTAATGCCAACTACCACACGCAGACCTAAGCTAATATGACTAAGAAGTGACCTTCTGAACTGCATGCCAACGACCACACATGGATTTCAGTTAAAATGACCTTGAAGTGACCTATGGAACTGCATGCAATTCACCACATATGGATCTCAGCTAAAATGGCCCAGAAGTGACCTCAGGAACTACATGCCAACTACAACACATGGATCTCAGCTAAAATGACCCAGAAGTGTCCTCCAGAACTGCATGCCATCTACCACACATGGATCTCAGCTAAAATGACCCAGAAGTGACCTCAGGAACTGCATGTCATTTACCACACATGGATATCAACCAGAATGACCCAGAAGTGACCTCGGGTACTGCATGCCAAATACAACACATGGATCTCAGCTAAAATGACCCAGAAGTGTCCCCCAGAACTGCATGATATTCACCACACATGGATCTCAGCTAAAATGACCCAGAAGTGACCTCAGGAACTGCATACCAACTACTACACATACACATGGATTTATTTTTTTTATTTTTTTTTATTGCAGAATTAGAAACCACAGCTTACAATTGCTCAACCAGTCCACTCATGGTGTCCCCCCGCATCAATCGTAAGAATGTATACCATACACAGCCATTCAGCCCGCATCCCGGAGGCCGGGCGGCGCAGTGTCCCAAAGAACAGGAATACATCATGGTGAGCGTCCCTATGGGACAATGGTCGAAAAGAAACGTTTTACGTATCTGCTTTTACCCCCCCAACCACAACCAATAACAACATCAGCCATCCTACAAGAGCAGGTCAATGCTACAAAGCCGCCACCATTCCATCCCCGTGCTCCGTGAGGCCCACCACGTCTGCTCCGTACCCCACTGCCACCTCCCGCTATCAACCTATGCCCCACAGGCCCATTCCCAGTCCCAGAATCGCCATCGCGGACAAGCTATCTTCTGGCTCCTAACCCACCCCGAACACCCTCGAACAGCCCCCTAATGCCCACTCCCCGGCAACCGCTAATGGTGTGTGTCTTGTTCCCGATTGTAATATGGATCCCACTACAGCATCAATTGCAACCCTGAACTAGTATGCCTCGCAGCGTCCTTAGGACCCATCCACTCAGTCCTCATCCTCCACCAACGAATCGCGCAAGGCCTGCACCACCAACTCCCACGCACGCGCTGTATCCAAGGCTTTCTCATTATCAAGCTTGACAGCCTGCTTCATTCGAAGCACGCTCTCACACTCTGACCACCGCAGCAACTCATTCCTCCACCTCCTTACTGACGGCCCTCCCTTAGACTTCCAATGCCACGATATCTCTCTTTGTGCCAGTATCAACCCCAGGTCAATGAATTTGCTCGTCACCTTAGTGTGTTTAGTGTGCGGGAACCAGAGCAGCAGACACGCCGCCATATCAAAGTCCACCTCCCTGTCAGTCACTTCGTTCAGGAGGTCCCCCACCTCAGCCCAGTAGGCCTCCAGATTCGGACAACTCCAGAACAGGTGATCCATGTCCGCCTCCGGTGACAAGCACCTCGGGCACCGCGCGTCCTGCACCTGGAAGTACCGTTTTATCTTTTCCGGAGTCAGATAGGCCCTATGTAACACAAAGAAGGGCACTTGCTGGAAATGCGCATTCCTCGTGCCCTTCCACGTACGCCGTAAAATATGGCTCCACGTCGCGTCCGGAATGGGCCTACCCACACTCTCCTCCCACTTCGCCTTGAGCCCCAGGAGCGGTTCCAGTCCCTCGTGAAACATCCTGTTATGGAGGCAGGTCACCGCCTTAAAGGTGCCCGCTGTCATTACTACATACTGGCACGCCATAGTCGTGCCCGGCTCGATGAGTCCTCCCTTCCAATGCTTCTGAATAGCCGCCACCACCGCCGCATGTAAGAGGAACCCCCCGTCAGGTAGCCCAAACTGTTCCTGTAGTACTCCGAAGGGCGCCAAGGCCCCGTCAACATACAGGTCCCCCACCACTTGAAGTCCCGCCTCCTCCCATTCCAGCAGTGGGGACCAGTCGCCCCCATGCGGTAGGGCTGTCAGCATGCCAATCGGTATCTCAGGCGCATACGGGCGGGTCGCCTTCGCCCTCCTGAGACTCCTCTGCCAGCATAACCTAAGCGTCCGCTCTTCCATAGTGAGGCCTCGCAACTCCAGTCTCTACTGCATTTCGATATAGGCCAGCACATGGCGCTGTATCCCCTGCTCACGATCACACTCCGGTCCCCGAAACACCCGAGCCACGTGTTGCGTAAGAACCTGGAGCTGCGCCGCCAAGTAATACAGTTCAAAATCAGGGACGGCCATCCCCCCCTCAATCTTAGGGCGTAGCAACGTGCTCAGTGCCACTCTACGGCGGCCATGTCCCCACAGGAAACCAATAACCATTGTCCTCAGGTCCGGAAAGATCCTCTGAGGAATCCAAATGGGCAGCGTCCGAAAAAAGTACAGGAGCCGGGGGAGCGCCACCATTTTCAAAAGAGCAACCCTACCTAGTACCGTCAGTGGAAGGGTTGCCCAAAAAGCCATACTACCTCTCAGCGCCCGAACGCACCGTCCGATATTGCCCTCTAATAGGTCCGCGGTCACGTGGTAGATACGGACTCCCAAATAAGTGAAGCAAGATGGCTCCGAAACCACCCCCAAGTCACGTGCAGGGCAGGGCGACTCCGCTCGTAGCGGAAACACACAGGTCTTCGCCCAATTGACCTTGAGGCCCGATAACCGGCCAAACTCCGACAACAGGTCCATCGCTCCTTCCAACGCCCACTCCGTGTCGCCCAAATACAGCAACAGATCATCCGCATACAGCGAGATGTGGTGTAGCTGCCCGCCGCTGTCTATCCCCGCGTACCTGTCTCCCGACCTCGCATGGGCCGCCAAGGGTTCCATCGCCAGGGCAAACAGAAGGGGGGAAAGGGAGCACCCCTGCCGTGTGCCTCGACCGACCGGATAAGCCGCGGACACCAATCCACCCAGGCGTACTCGTGCCGTCGCCGAGGAATACAGCACCTACGTCCATCTGCGGAACCCCTCACCAACACCAAACCTCTCCAACACTCCATCTAGAAAAACCCACTCCAAACTGTCAAAAGCCTTCTCAATGTCCACCGACAGTACCGCCTGGGCCCCGTTCTCACCTGTCACAGCGTCCATTATCCCAACCAGGCGACGAGTATTCAACGCCGTATTCCTCGTGGGGATAAACCCTGCCTGATCCCTGTGCACCAGGCCAGTCATATGCGGAGCCAGCCTAGTGGCCAAGATCCGGCTCAGTATTTTTTAGTCCACCGTTAGCATGGACAACGGTCGATAGGACCTTACATCCGTCGCATCCCTGCCGGGCTTGAGCAGAGGCACTATCAATGCTTCCCTCATGGATCCGGGCAAAACCCCCGACTCAAAAGCCTCCGTGTACACCACCAGCAGTCTGGGCGCCAAACTATCTACAAACTTCTGGTAGTACTCTATCAGCAACCCATCCACACCGGGTGTTTTATTCCGCGCCATATGCTTAATGGCCGCCCTTATCTCAGTCAGTGTGATCGGCCCGCCCAGATCCGCCGCGTCCTCTTCGTCAAGGACCGGAAGCTGCCTCGCCCCTAGATACTCTGCAATATCGTGGGCCTCTACCCCCAACTGACTCCGATACAATTCCTCATAATACACGCGGAAGCACTCCAGAACCGCTGCCTGAGAATACACCGTTTCCCCCAATGCGTTACCGACGCTAAGGACCGGGCAGCCCCTAATATCAGGATTAGCAAGTCTGGCCAGGAGCGTGCCCACCTTATCCCGTTCAGCATGTGCTTTAATGGCGTATAGCCTATAATCGTAGCTCCTCAACCGTTCTGTTTCAGTAGCGACCGCCTCCTTCGCTTCCAGCAACCGGGCCTGCAAGTCCGGTCGGGTCGGCCTGCGCCGCTCCAGGTCTCTCAGTTTCACTTCCGCTTTAGCAAGTGCATTCAACACAGACGTACGCGCGTTCGAAAACCTGCCCAGGCACACCCCTCTCACCACCACTTTCATTGCATCCCACTCAGTGGACCTACACGTAGCGGTACCCTCATTCTCATTGAAATAATGGTCAATGCCCTGCTGGACCGCCTCACTAAACACTGAGTCCTCCAACGTGTCTGGCTGGAGCCGCCATGTTGGAATCGCCGAGCGCTCCCGTTGCCAGTGGACATGTACCAATAGGGGATTATGATCCGATATAGTTCTGGCTAGGTATTCCGTATGAGAGATCAGTGGGGCCAGGGGCCCGCTACAGAGCACCGAATCAATTCTCACATGTAGCGCATGGAGGGCTGAGAAAAAGGAATAATCCCTGACATCCCTGTGTTGTTCCCGCCACACATCCAACAACCCCCACCTATCTTGCCAGTCCTTCCTATGCAAGGCCAACTTGCGTACCGGGGAATCAACAAGGGGAGGGTGAGACCTGTCCAAGACCACATCTGTAATTGAGTTAAAATCCCCTCCCAATATCACCGGGCCCGCTAGAAAAGAGGCCAAGGACCCGGAAAGGCCATTGAAGAATCGGGCTTGATCAACATTTGGCGCATACACACAACAGAGAGTTACATCCCGGCCATACAACCGCCCCTCCACCGCCACAAACCTGCCCTCAGGATCTACCACTTGGTTCAGCACCTGAAACGGTATCCCCGCTCTCACCCATATCAGTACCCCCCGGGCATAAGCTGAGTAAGTGGTACCAAACACCTGGCCCCGCCACCTTTTTTGCAGTGCTGCACATTCCTTCTTCGTCAAATGGGTCTCCTGCAGCATGGCAACCTGGACCCCCCTTCGTACCAAATACGCATGTACCTTGTGGCGCTTGACCATAGTTCGCAGCCCTCGGACATTCCACGTCAGGCATTTTAAGTTAGGTAATGTCCCCATACTGATAGTGAACAATCCAAGTCAAACAGTGCCAGTTCGCGCACACACCATAGCAGTTGCCCCCCCCGAAACAAACATTGGAAAAGAAAACACCCCGAACCCCACTCCCCAGGACAGAGCCTACAAACCAAACGTCAGCCCCGGTCCAAACCTCTAACCAAACACACATCCGTCTAACCTGCGGTCGCCACCACAGAAGGCCTTAAGGGCCCTGGGGGGGTGAGTTATCGCCGACCCCAGCGAGCGGAGCCCACGCCCCGCGCTCCCCATCCCGTCATGCCAAAGCGGCACCCTACCCGGCAACCCACCCATCTCCAACAGGATACCACCCTACCAAAAAAACTGTGTCCAAGTTCCAATGATACATCAGCCACAAAAAATTCCATCAGATGTCTGGGGGGTGACCACCGCCCCCCTTCGAACTCTCCGCTTCCGAAAGGTCCTCCCCAGTCCTGCCACCTTCGTCGCCAGAGTCCGTCTCCGCCAGTTCACTTCCCTGCTGTGACCCCGTAATGGCCGCCGTCGCCGCCAGAGCCTCTCTCTTGTCCGCAGCCATTTGGGCCTCCCGTTTCTCCCGCTGGCGCCTGTTGCGGGACCGGATCCGTTGTGATTGTCTGACCTGAGGTGTTTTAGGCCGATCTCGTCTACTTCTGTGAGACCTATCCGTCCCGGCCCTGTACGATTCCAGCCACTGCCAAGCCTCGTCCGGGGACTGAAAGAAGTGCGTGGTCTCATCCAGGATGACCCGCAGCTTGGCCGGGAAGAGCAAGGAGTACTGGATGCCCTCTTCCCGCAGTTCCTTCTTCACCGCCAGAAACGATGCCCTATTCTTCTGGACCGCCTGGGTGTAGTCCGGGAAAATCGTAACCCTGCTGTTCTCCACCTCAAACGGGCCCGATGCCCTAGCCCTCTGGATGAGGAGGTCCCGGTCTTTATAATGGAGGAGCCTCACCACCATCGGTCGGGGAGGGCGGCCCAGCGTTGGCGGGCGGGCCGGCACCCTGTGGGCTCGTTCCAGGGTAAAGAAAGGAGTAAGCCCCTCCGGTGCCACCACAGTTCGAAACCAGTTCTCCATGTAGGCCACCGCATCCTCCCCCTCAATTCGTTCAGGCAGGCCTACTACCCGCACGTTTTTCCGCCTATTGCGACCTTCGGCATCCTCCGCTCTTCGTTCCAGCAAATCCAACCGGGCCAGGATATCTGTGATCTTGTGTTCCGCGGTCACCACCGACGGTTTCAGGTCCGATAGGAGCTGATCATGGTCCTTGACCTTATCTGCCAACTTCGCATGGTCCGCTCGCAAGAGCCCCAGCCCCGTGGCGACTTGTGCAATGTCCTGCCACAACGCCTCCTTGGTCGAGGCGATAGCGTCCAGTATGGCATCCAGGCGCCGATTCAGTCGCTGCTCCTGGTCCGTCTGCGGGGGGGTCTCGCCCACCTGGGACAGTGCAGCCAAGTCCTCCTGTCCCAGCTCCAAGGCCGCCGTTCCTCCTGAGGCCGCCATCCTAGGTAACTGCGCCACAGGCAAAGAGATTCACCTAGTCCCGGCAGTTGCCGTGTGGGGGGCAGGCGTCCCAATAACGGACAGGATCAAGTATCCCCTCTGATGCCCGCCACTCCAAGGACCAAATGGGTTGGCACCATCCAGCTCGCCCTCGTCAAATCCGGGGGGAGGAGGGGAAGGAGGAAGGATAGCAGCGAGTAATCGTCCCCGATGGCCGAACCGCGTCGGTTCCCGGTCCCCCAATCTTCGGGACCGTCTCCACAGCCCCCACAGCGCCAATCTCACAGCAGTGGGTTCCCCCACCAGTCGGTGCCAAGACTGCTCAATGTCGTCGTCCGGAGCCGTCGGTCCGCCCCGCCGCCATTTTCCTCACACTCTCGGCGACACCTCGGTTGTCGTTCATCGAGGTTTCCTCGGGGCCAGCGGTCCCCCAGCAGCCATCCACCGATGCCTAGTGGCCCCCCTACACTTCGCAGGGCAGAATTGTCGACCACGGGTTGCTCGGGGTGCAGGAATCGGGAGAATTAGCGGGATTCCGCGCGGAGCTACGAGCTCACGCCGCCATCCCGATCGGCATCCAAGCCACGCCCCCTACTACACATACACATGGATCTCAGCTAAAATGACCCAGAAGTGACCTCAGGAACTGCATGTCTTTACCACACATGGAGATCAGCCAGAATGACCAGTAAGTGACCTCAGGAACTGCATGCCATCTGCCACACATGGATCTCAGCTAACATGAGCCAGAAGTGACCTCTGGAACTGCATGCCAACTACCACACATGGATCTCAGCAAAATTACACAGAAGTGACCTCCAGAACTGCATGCTATTCACCACACATGGATGTCAGCTACAATGACCCAGACATGACCTCTTGAACTGCATGCCAACTACCACACTTGGATCTCGGCTAAGAGGACCCAGAAGTGACTTCCAGAACTGCATGCCACTCATGGATCTCAGCTAAGATGACCCAGTAGTGACCTCCAGAACTGCATGCCACACATGGATCTCACCTAAGATGACCCTGAAGTGACCTCTGGAACTACATGTGATTCACCACATATGGATCTTAGCTAAAATGACCCAGAAATGACCTCAGGAACTGCATGTCATCTGCCACACATGGATATCAGCCAGAATGACCCAGAAGTGACCACGGGTACTGCATGCCAACTACAGCACATGGATCTCAGCTAAAATGACCCAGAAGTGACCTCAGGAATTGCATGCCATGCATGGATCTCACCTAAGATGACCCAGAGGTGACCTCCGGAACCGCCTCCCATCTACGACACATGGATCTCAGATAAGATGAGCCAGAAGTGACCTTCGGAACTGCATGCCAAGTACCACACATGGATGTCAGCTACAATGACCCAGACATGACCTCTGGAACTGCATGCCAACTACCACACTTGGATCTCAGCTAAGAGGACCCAGAAGTGACCTCCAGAACTGCATGCCACTCATGGATCTCAGCTAAGATGACCCAGTAGTGACCTCCAGAACCGCATGCCACACATGGATCTCACCTAAGATGACCCTGAAGTGACCTCTGGAACTACATGTGATTCACCACATATGGATCTTAGCTAAAATGACCCAGAAGTGACCTCAGGAACTGCATGGCATCTACCACACATGGATATCAGCCAGAATTACCCAGAAGTGACCACGGGTACTGCATGCCAACTACAACACATGGATCTCAGCTAAAATGACCCAGAAGTGACCACGGGTACTGCATACCAACTACTACACATGGATCTCAGCTAAAATGACCCAGAAGTGTCCTCCAGAACTGCATGCCATTCATGGATCCCACCTAAGATGACCCAGAGGTGACCTCCGGAACCGCCTCCCATCTACGACACATGGATCTCAGATAAGATGAGCCAGAAGTGACCTCCAGAACTGCATGCCAAGTACCACTCATGGACCACGATGCTCCAAATGTGACCTTCAAAGCTAAAAGCGATTCTCATGTTGTGACCTGCACAACTGGGAACAATACTCTCGTAACTACCATAGTTCAGTGTCCTGAAGAATTAGGTTTCAATGATCTGGGTGTGCTGTTCAGAAGTAAACAATGCTTTACATCAGCGTTTTTTAACCTGTGGTTCAGGGACCTCAGGAAGTCCGCAAAGCCAACTCAGGGTGTCTGTGACTGTGCTGAGGGGGGCACACAGCTTTTGGGCAGAAGCACACCATGAGGGAAACGGCCGCCGGGTTGGACTTACCAGAAGCCACGCCGTGAGGGTAACGGCCAGAGTCCCACCAGCGTCCCATCAGCCGCAGCATACGCCGGTCCCACCCGCAGCAGGACTACATCTCCCAGCTGCCCTGGGGGACCGGCGCAGGAAAATCGACGCCACCAACGCGCCTGGAGGCGCTTGAAGAGGAAGGAGCACCGAAGGCTCCTGGGGGACGCGCGCGGGCGTGCGCCGGGCTAAGCCCGGGCCAAGGGCGGGCAGTCTGTGGCAGTCCGGGGCAGGCCGAGGCTGGGCTGGGCCACCCCCCCCCCCAGGCAGGACATATTACATATTATAGAGTCATCTGCTTACCAGGTTAGTGATAATATCTGGACTTGTACCCATATCCTTGTGGTAATTTGTGATCTCTTGCCTGCAGGGAGCCATTTATTGTATACCTTCCCTGTGGGTGTATCCGAATAACATTTATTATGGGGAAAAGAATACCGGCTCAAAACACCTACAACCACTACCACCACCCCATTACCAAGCCTTACGGCAACAGATAAAATGTTACAGAAGACCATGGGTGTTGTGGCAACAGCCATTGAGAACACTGACAGACGCCTTTCGCTCCCACCAAGTTTGCTCTCACTTATGCATTTAGATACTTCATCTGATTCTCTGCTTTGCCGCATCATATACAGGGCTTCCTGGAATTGAACCAAAGGAGAACTGTTTAATTCAGGACATGGTGCAACCAGAACACCCCCACACAGGAAGCAGGCTTTCATCAAATCCTACCATGCCAATGTCAAACATGAACTCGAGCCAAGACTCTCTTCCACTTTTAGTAGATGACTCGGTACAACTAGTGGACATAGAAATTTGCCCAAGCACGGACATGGCAAACTCGGATAAGGAAATCAGTGTCAGCATACCAGTACGAACCAGGGGGCAAAAGGCCAAGAGTAAATTGAAACAAAGAGTTATTGAACCAGTGACAAACAAACAAAGGGGCAGAGGTGGGCGTAAGCTACAGAGGGGGGTCTTCGGCCCTGCAGGGCATAGAGGGGATAAGGGGGAGGGACAGTCTAATGATATAGATACCCAACCTTCAGAGGCCAATGTAGTGTTGGGAAATGAAGGCTTTTGGGGGAGGATGGAGACCCTGTTTTCTACTTTATTAGGGCCCATTAGTGTACAAATCTCAGCCATTGAAAAGAGGCTGAGAGTGATAGACGAACATGTAGCAAAACTTGGTACAGGGCCTAGTCCAATAAGTAAAATTAATACAGGGACAATTACTGGAACTAAGGCCAAAAACAATGTAGTCAATACAAAGACAGATGTCCGTAATAAAGTCCCTGCCCCAATCCCAGTACAAGTCAAAATTTAGCAAGTACTCAACCCCCAACGAAACTGGCACCTAAACCCAATGCGACAAAGGCAATCAGTTCAGAAGGCATAAATCCAGCCACTGACAAAAGCAAAAGGGTACCTGCTGGACAAGTTAATAAGGAAGCCCAGAACTGTCCAGCAGACAAGGAGGACCAAACCCTAGTAACCAACGTGAGACAGGTTCCGTCCCGCATTAGCTTACCCCCAGAATGTGGGGCCTATGATGTGGTCCTAGTTAATTTTCCTAAATTGAGGAAGGACCAAGAAGAAAACCCTGCAAGCCTTAAAAACAGAACCCTTCACTGGCTATCTGTAAAGTGTAACTTTCCAATGGAAGAATCGGATCAGATCATCTTAGCACAAAGAGTGGGAGGGGTGGGCCCGTTAAGAAAAAAGTTTGACGGGGACTGTATAATCATAAACTTTAGATCCCCCCAATGGGCCCAGAATACGCTTGCCAATGCCCCACTGCCCTCATCCTGGGACTTTAATACAACTCTGCTCCCCCTAGGTTACCTTTACAGGCACCTAATTGAGCCAAATTTCAATCACAGGAATAACCTTTCAATGTGTCATCAGGCCACATCTCCAATGTACCCATTGCCTCACTCATGTTTTCCTACCCCCCCCCCCTTCACAACCTAAGAGATAGGCCCAATTTAAGGTTTAACCAAAATATGCCCCGGAATGAGGTGAGGTATATGTATAATATCCGAACGTACAATCGGTTTGAACAACCTTTCTCAAACCTGGAAGATCAAGATTGACTGGGAAATAACAGGGGTAATACTAAATCACAGGTGGCAAGTGAAAAAGGGGAATACCCAGCATCTACTAAAGTCAAATCAGCTAAGGGAATAGTAGTGCATGATCAGACTCCCTCGTTTATAGTAACACAAGAGAATGTAAACCCAATAATGACAAAAGCAGAGTTAGCTATAGACAAAGGTGCTAGGAGCAAGCCAGCTAGTCCTACTAGTAAGTCTGACATGACAATCCTTAGCTGGAACGTTGCTGGGTTAGAACCAAGATTGTCAGATCCGCAATGGGTAGAGTTATTGGATGGCAAAGACATTATTATGTTTCAGGAGACATGGGCTACAGGTAACCTATATATAGAGGGCTACCACTGCTTCAGCGTGACAGCACCCAAGCCTGACTTTGGTCGCGCAGTGGGCGGACTATTTATTGGGATTAAAATATCGGCTGGTGGCACTATCAGAGATTTATCAACTGAGAACCTGAATGTACAGGTTCCTGAATTCAAAAGACATATCCGGATTTATTTAATACATTTTTACAATAATGATTTTAATTCTGTCCCAAATAAGAATCTCATAGGGCTCTCCAAGATTTTATTCATTTTGGAACAAAACTTGGACATAGGTGAGGAGATAGGGATCCTCATTGGGGGGGTTTTAACACGAAAATTATAAAGAATCATCAGTCTGAGGGAAAAACACACCTTGATCAAGCGGAGTAAAGGGGTTTAGAACTGGATAACTTGTTAACTGAGCATATTCTCAGTAATGCCCTGGAAGCAGGTCATATTTCTAGTACTCAGCATGCTCCTACATTTAGAGGCAGAGATTGGTTTTCAACCATTGATTTTATCTTTATGTCCCCCCATTTAATAGATCGTATAACAAAGTCAACAGTGTTGGAAACATCATTTGGAGACCATAATCCTCTTATAGTTACCTTACATTTAGGGCCAAGCCCTGTGTATGCTAATTTAAATGGTGCAAGAGACATTACCCCTTCGGGAGATGGCCTGCGATTGAAATGGAGGGGAGTAGACAGCGGGGCCATACTAGAAACCGTGAAAAAGGAACATTCCCATCTGATTAACTCTTGCTTATCCCCTGATGGGAATTGTTATAGGATAATTGCAGACTTTGGCAAATTGTGTTCTGTTATAAAAACCTGTTTATCAGTACCGTTGCCAAAGAAAGAGAAAGACCGAAGGTGGTTCGACTCCGCTTGTTTATTAGCAAATAGGGCATTGCGTAGGGCATTATCTAATAAACCCAGAGGTACAGTAGAGGTACATGCAGCTAGGAAAAATTACAAATCTAAAATTGCTGAGCGGAAAGCTGCATTACTGACGGAGCCGTGGGAGTCACTGGTCGGAAGTGCAAACCAAAAGAGCAGTGGCCCCTTCTGGACGGCCGTCAGGAAAATGCGAGATATGGGCAAACAATTAATTTTAACCAGTTGCACTATAACCAGCCGTGCCTAGGAGGCCCATTTCTCCAAAAAATACGCCACACCAATTGAGGAAACAATAAGTTTCGATCCTGGGCAACTGTGTGGTCTACAGATTGGTCTCCACGAGGTAGAGGTATCCATCAGACAGAGCCTTGGTAATAAGGCTCCTGGTCCTGATGGACTCCCAATAGATGTAATCAAGTTTAGCCCGGATCTATGGGCACCAATCTTACTTAATGTTTTTAATAGCTTGCCCTCAGTGCCTATGCCCAATACCTGGTCCACTAGCACAATAGTCACAATTTTTAAAAAGGGCGACAGGTCAGACCTGGTCAAATACAGACCGATTTCGCTCCTGGACAATACCTTAAAAATTCTGGGGCGAGTCCTTTACAATAGGGTGTTGGAGTGGACAGAAGATTGTGAATTATTGGACCCCTGTCAGATGGTATTTAGGAGCAGAGTGGGTACGGTGGAGCAATGTTTAAATTTGAGGCTGGTAATTGATAAGTATAACATTGCTCGATCGTCCCATATTTATCTTGCATTTATGGATCTCTCATCTGCTTTCGATCTAGTCAACAGATCTAAACTCTGGTCCATTCCTTTGGACTATGGACTGGATGAGGCTCTTGTTAATTTTTTGGCCTACCTCCATACTGACCTTAAAGCGCAAGTTAGGATTGGGATGGGTGGGGAAGTCTCTGGGGCTATTAAAATAGGAAGAGGGATTAGACAGGCGTGCGTTCTGGCACCCCTGCTTTTTAATATTTATATCAATCGGTTAGCTAAATCTTTAAAAAAGGTGACTTCAGATGTGCCAATAATTCAGGGGCAACCATTACCGGTTCTTTTATACGCAGATGATGCAATCCTTATGGGCCGCACACCCAATGTCCTCCGCTTACTTGTTAAAACCTTTGTTCAAAATATGTAGGCTTTAGATCTGCGCGTGAATTTAAAAAAAATCTTTTATTATGCAATGTGGCCCAGGGAAACGGAAGCTTAACACCATACATGTGGGGACAGATAAATTAGAATCTGTGAGCACATTCCTGTTTCTGGGGTTGGTTTTTGCTGCGAACGGCTCATGGAGTGGGCATTTGGCCCACGCCACGGGCAAGTTCTCAAAAGCCATCAATTCCATCTTGAGCTTGCCACGGCCAAAGAAAATAGGTGCCACCAAAGCTATTTTAAAAATGTTTAAGTTAGAGTGCATACCAGTAGTTATATACGGGGCAGAGGTTTGGGGTTTGGGAAATAATCCTAGCATCCAACGAGAAGAAAAACGATTTTGCCGAAAAACCTCTGGGTCCCCCAATCTCATCCTCCGAGTTTATTTGCCACAAGGAACGAAATATCCCGTATACATTGGGCCTCGTGTTTAGACGCTACTTGTGCTTTGTAACTTCATGTGATTTCGCCACATTGTGCCTGTGACTAGACGGTACTTGTGTTGTTACTGCAGTTCATTTTGCCACATTTAATAGCGCTGCACTGTGCTTTAACGCGCTGTAACTATAGCGCTGCTGTGTGTTTTTATCATTGTGCTCACTGCTCGCCCCAACCTCTCCCTAACCACTGTTGTTTACTGCTACTGCCATTTTGTTGTTTGTGTAGTCCCAGCCCGTCCCTCCAATCACGCTCCCGCCTCCCTGCTGACCCTCCCTCCCACTAAGAGTAAAGGCCGACCCCACCCCCTCTGAGAGCTGTGACCGTCCTGTCCTGCACAGAATCGGTCGCTCCCCGCAATTCCACCTGGTATTGTAGCGCTTTTCTCCACGCTGCCTGGGCTTTGCTTACATTCTACTAGCTTCGCATTGCATCTCGCCACATCTCATAGCGCCGCATTGTGCCTCGTGTTTAGACGCTACTTGTGCTTTGTAACTTCATGTGATTTCGCCGCATTGTGCCTGTGACTAGACGGTACTTGTGTTGTTACTGCAGTGCATTTTGCCACATTTAATAGCGCTGCACTGTGCTTTAACGCGCTGTAACTATAGCGCTGCTGTGTGTTTTTATCATTGTGCTCACTGCTCGCCCCAACCTCTCCCTAACCACTGTTGTTTACTGCTGCTGCCATTTTGTTGTTTTGAGGTAATATGAATTTTTATGGTCAATTGTGTCCCCTAACGTAGACCCCAACGGCTCCATGTACGTGCTTCAAGTACATGTATGTTCCCTCCACAGCCAGCTATGAAGACGCCAATACATTTGCGTCCAACGTTAACAAGTCCTCTTCCAGATCCACCATGAATGGATCGAATATTCAGTTCCTAAGTATGCCGTGCCACCGTCTTTACATGGTGCACTCTCACGTTTTCCTGGCTCTGGCGAGTTAGGCCCTGATTTCTGCCATTGAGCCCTTTCTGCCTTCTGTCTCTGAAAGCTGCAGCTTGGATCTGCATCCATGACCCTTGCCTTACTTCCTGCGCGGCGAGCGGTGCCCGGCTCGGCCTACTTGCCTGCCAAGACTGTATTCAGCCTTCAAGTTATCTGCTCCGCTCCTCGAAAATACATTCCTGTCTAGAGATTTAGGTAAACACTTCCCCAGCTGCAGAGCAAAGGGCCCGGCTTTTTTGTCTCCGTACAAGTAATTCATTGCTCCCGTTACCATGGTAGGCCCATGGCCCCCTCACATTACACGTAGACACGTAGTCACATATGCACGCACTAGCAGTCAGTATAGAATAGCCTCTGCCCGAGAGACCTTTCCTTCTAGATAATACAGTTCCTCAAACACAAGATATCAGATATGATTTGGGTTTAGGTTGTTCTGACACGCCAGACTTCTGTCTCCTCTTTTGGAGCTAAATGTCAAGTCCCCTTCACCCTCCAGTTCCACGTCAATCACACGTCATGCTGCTGCGCGCGCATCTCTGCCATATATTTCTGCTGACACTGCAGGATTCTTCTATGGATCCACCCACCTGTTACACTTTTCTGTGACGTGTCTAGCACACTCCTCCGTGTACGCCCTCGTGCACGCCTTCTGTTACGCACATGTGTTCTTATCTCTCTTCTCTCAGCCGTTACGCCTTCTGTACCCATCACCATTGAAATGCATTTACTATATATATGGTATTCTGTTAATAAAGCATTGTCTATCCCTTCCTGAACCTTCGTGGTGATGGAACATGATACCTGGTTCGAACCAATTCCTTTTTAAGGAATAAAACCCTTACAAACTCAGATGCCACGGACTCTGCCTCTCATTTTTGATTGAGTTATTCTTATTGAACTTTACCGCATAGAAATTCCGCATAGGTACATTTTATTTACCACATAATTGGCGCCCGAACAGGGACCCCTCCCCCACCTTACGCGCCGGCGGTGCGTTGCAGGCCTGGTCCCCTGCCACAGCCGTGACGGACAACTACGCGTACCCGCAGGATTTCCTGTATCTCCCTCAGGCCAACGGAGGTGACTGAGGCTGCGATCGACACCCAGACGAGGCGGTGAGGAGTGCAGAGGATCCCGACCAGAGCCCAGCCGAGAGAGCAAGGTCCGAGGTGTTCAGAGGCCCACCAGTTCCGAAGTTCCGAAGTACCTAAGTCCAGAATCAAGGTCGAGTCGAGTCCAGTCCGGTCCAGTCCAGTGTCGAGTTTCCGATGCCTTCCGTTCCGTGCTTCCCGGTGAGTACCGTTGCTGGGGACGCATCTAGACGGGTGCATTAATTTGTGTCCGGTCAAGACGAGTTTGGGTACACAGACCCGGTCTGCACTGTTTAGCAGTGTATCTGTACTGTTTAGCAGTATATCAAGTTATTGTT
This sequence comes from Lissotriton vulgaris, assembly GCF_964263255.1. Taxonomy (NCBI): domain Eukaryota; kingdom Metazoa; phylum Chordata; class Amphibia; order Caudata; family Salamandridae; genus Lissotriton; species Lissotriton vulgaris. The sequence goes on along the minus strand of NC_141691.1, from coordinate 54,597,568 downwards.
CGTTTTCAGAAATGTTTTAATGTGTTTTAATGTCGTGGTATGAGTGATTGTTTGATTTTCATTACTGTGTTTATTGTATTAGTGGTGTCCTAATTCGAGTAAGTATCACGTATCAAGTGTCACGGCTCAAAATGCCGCTGTTTTCTAAACTGAAACAGATAGGAACTAGAAAAGGGATACTCGAGGAAGCTGTTCCCATCCCACCCAGGAACACTCCAGGATATTTTATGTACCATAAACACTGCTTAGACGCTGTATTATATCTCGATTTGTGGGTGGATTACACCAAGGATTTAGCAGAGAATCAGAGATGGCCCGCTACAGGGACATGGGATGCCGAGTGCATCATGAGAGTAGAAGAAGCATTATGGAAAAAGAAAGCCAGACAGTCACAGAAAGATGCCATTGAACTATGGCGTAAAGAATCACACAGACGGACAGAGAAAGCACTCAGAAAAGTAGAGAAAAGTAGAGAGGATTCTGATAAGGTCAAAGAGAAAGAACTACTAGAAGAAGGAGAACGAGTTAGAATGGAACAGCACGATAGACGAAGTAATGCCATTATAACAGGATTGTATCCAGTCCTGGCCGAGGGCCTGCCCAAGGCGACCCCGGAAGTACCGAAAAATCTGCCCCCTCCATTGGTTCCGACTAGATTACGTCACAAGACTGCAGCAGATATTTTTCTTTCTTCCTATTTAGACGATGTAGCACCCGCATACACCAATGTTCCACCTGCACCTATACCACCCACTAATGACCTTCCCCAACGACAGACCACTCCTCCACCACTTCCTGCACCCCCATTAACCCTATTAATCCGCTTAATCCTTTCGGGCCTGACACGACCCTACAGACAGATCATGCTCAAGCCTCCGCCTCAGGAGGTGCATCAGGGGGGTACCATACCCCGCCACCAACACACCGAATAACTATTAGAGAACTAGCAATGGAACGTACTCCGAAACCAGCCACAATGGAAAAGCTTAAAGAGCTTCTTACAGACTGTAGATATGACCCAGTACCAGGCAAAGACGGTTGCATGATATTAGCATCAATACGCATAAGACGTGCTGCAAACTTTTTGGTTTTATTTCCAGGAATGCAGGATTACCTAGACAGGATGTATCATTTTGTTCAGACAGGGGAGGGTCAGGAATGTATTCACGAGGCTATGGCATATCAGAAAGTAGACCTTCAAAGTGTATTATTAAGATTCCTCATAAACTGTTTCATAAGAGAACGAGACCGGCCTGGTGTAAATAAAGAAGAGATGGAGGTACTAACTACGTGGGGTCAGAATATTTCAGAGGGAAAACATGATAGAAAGGCATGTATAGAGGCCATGTACAGGAAAATTCGTAAAGAAATAGTAGTATTTCATGCAAAAGAGAAAGCTGAAAGGGAAGCAGAATCAGACGCGAATAAATCCTCAGAGGAGGATGAGCCAGAAGATAGAGGAACGATAGCATATGTAGGAAAGGGTAGATCCTTTAATAAGCCGATACGCCCAGAAAGCAAGAGACTTTTTCACTCCGCTATGTCAAACCCGAAGACTCCTGAACATCTATTTCAGGTTACCGATAAAATACTTCAAGAACGAATGGGGTACCATGTACTCAATTTCATGGATGAACAAGAATTAGCCAGGTCAGCAGTACAATGGGCTGACAATTCTGATAAATATAATGATGACGCAGTAGCACAAACATTTCTGAATCTTTCCCCAGACGAACAGCGACTAGCTGGTATGTACATGATACAGCATCTCCTCATTCTGTATAAGAGCCAACATTCTGATCCAGGTCCCCTACCTGACGTACTAATAGAGTTACTCATGAATAAATGGAGAGGCCTGGGTACCGATTTGATTAAAGTAATTTTAGAACATCGACACAGATATAGTGCTTTCCTGAATCCACAGTTTGTTTCAACTCCACCCCCAGAAAGAAAAATGTTTTACATAGACAGACAAAATCCCTTGCGAGAAGTGCATCCAGTCAGGAATAATGATAACACCCTTACACGTGTATATGTATACACGCCTATAACTAAAATGGAATTATTGGAAATGAAGAAAATAGTGCCCAGTCATGATAAAGACCCTGCAGGTTTCCACCGTGAAATCAAAGACATGTTACTCATGGGAGATTATACCTATCCCGATATTATGAAAATATTGAAAGTGTTATTGCCTGCCGGTATTTACGAGAAACTCAAAGAAAAGGAGTGGGAGGTGGGAGACACAAAGATAGATTGGGCTGCATTAGAAACCGAAGAAACAACTCGAACCCCAGGCCTAGGGCTTGGGGATAAAACTAAAGCATTACCAGGATTGTTAGTACAAGTATTGCCACGTTTATTAGCAACTAAAAAGGAGGACTGGGATGCAATCTCAGCCTGCAAACAGAAACCCGATGAAGACACTAGTGATTTTTATTCCCGATTTGAGAAATGTTTTATTATTAATAGTGGCCTGAAAGCAAGTAGCGAATCATACCCACACCTTTTTGTATCTAAACTGGTCGAGAATTCCTTGCCCCAAGTTAAGAATCGTGTACTGAAAGTCGAGAGCACATGGCAAGCAAACACGCCTTCACAAATGTTACAAATGTTACAAATGTTACAGTACCACCAGAACAGGATTAGAGAAGAACATGATCACGAACAAAGACGTATGAAAGACACGAAATTGAAAATGCTAGTTGCTCAGTCAGTTCCAGCTGACGGTCAGAAAAGAGGTATGCCACAGTCCAATAATTCAGCAGCTCCTGTTAAAGGGACATGCAACTATTGTAAACAGCCAGGCCACTATATAAACGAATGTGCAGTTTTGAAACATAATATAGCTACAGGTAAAACTAAAGAGAGACCGCGTCAACCTAGACAAGACCAGGCCCAACAACACGTTCCACAGAATGTACAACCTATGCATGCCCCACAACAGACAGTACAGACCGTAGCGGTCCCACCGCCACAACCGATTGCCGCAACACAACATGCAACACAGCAGATGTACCAGTATGCACAAACTGATTATCCCGATTATCAGCGATACACATGAAACAGCCTAGAGAGGGAGGTTGGCTTGCCTCTTATTGAGGTTCCTGTGGATCAAGAGGGTCCTTATGTACATAGTCAGGTATTAGGAAAAGATAGAAAGTTTTTGATTGACACAGGGGCAAGCAGAACAACAATCAGTCACGACGAGGTTCCAGGGGCACCCCTCTCAGGCTCACAGAATGTTTCCCTTGGATTTTCAGGAAAACCTATTGTTAATGAAGTATCGAAACCAGTTCCCCTTGCAGTTGGTCCATTGTCACATACTACTGATTTATTGCTCACGAAATCATGTCCAGAAAACCTGTTAGGTATCAAGACACTGAAAGCTCTAGGAGCTGTCATTTGTTGTTCTCCGGAAGGTGTAAGATTGTTTTTGCGTGACTTCAAGGGTCACTATGTGTTGAGAGATATTGATCCCAGATTACAGAATGTTCCTGCACATTTGTGGGCACAAGGCCCCACTGATGTAGGTTGTATGCACATTACACCATATCGTGTCACACTTAAGCCAGGAGTAGTACTACCACGAATCCGACAATACAAGTTACCCCCAGATGCTGTAGTGGCTTTACTGAAAATCATTGACGAGCTCATTGCAGAAGGAGTGGTTGTTGAAACCGACTCGAATCTATGTAATTCCCCTATCATCCCAATTCTTAAACGTACTGATCCGAATGCACCTCCAGTTTATCGATTAGTGATCGATTTACGAGAATTGAATAAATGCATTGTACCACAATATCAAGTGGTCCCAGATATTTCGTCCCTATTGACAGCTATTGATTCCGATGCAACGTTCTTTACTGTAATTGATCTGAAGAACGCCTTCTTTAGTGTCCCAATTGATCCGGAAAGCCAATATCTTTTCGGATTCTGTTTAAATGGCCGAAGCTTCAAATTTGCACGCGCACCTCAAGGATTCACAGAAAGCCCCAGCATCTATAGCCAAGCACTGAAAAGACAACTTGACAGTATTCATATGCCTGACAACACTGCCCTACTTCAGTATGTCGATGATCTATTGATCACCGCCAGAAGTGAACCAGAATGTGAACAAGCATCACTGACAGTTTTGCATTTCCTGGCTGACAAGGGACACAAGGTGTCTCCTTCAAAGCTACAATTCTGTGTTCAGCAAGTGATATACCTTGGGCACTTGCTGTCCAAAGGGGGGAGACAGCTAACGCCTGACCGTATCCAGTTAATTGTAAATATGTCACAACCCAAGACACAAAAGGAGGTACGGGCCTTTATAGGCCTCACTTCTTACTGTAGACAATGGATTCCTCCGTATGCATTTCTAGCCAAGCCACTCATACAGTTGACAACTCAGGAGGCAGCGACATCGACTGTCCTCCCTTGGACTCAGGAACATACACAAGCTTTTGACGAATTAAAGAAAGCCTTATGTCAAGCACCTGTTTTAGCGACACCATGTTACAGTAAGCCTTTTACGCTTTTCGTCACAGAACGCGAAGGTACTGCATTGTCAGTACTCACACAGGATCAAGCAGGTTCACACAAACAGTGTGCTTATTTTTCTAGTACATTAGATCCAGTAGCCCAGGCTCTGCCTGCGTGCTTAAAATCAGTCGCAGCAACAGCTCTAGTAATCAGACAAAGTGATTCCATAGTGTTAGGACATCAATTGACAGTACAAGTTCCACATTCCGTGGAAGTTCTTTTAAACCGCACACAGACTCAGCACTTGACTATAGCAAGATTGACAGGTTACGAATTGACATTGTTTCAGCCACACATAGAAATCAGGCGTTGCAATACATTGAACCCTGCTACACTTCTGCCACTAAGTGAGACAGACCCTTTGGCACATGATTGTATTGAAGTCATTACTATCACGACGAAACCCAGACAAGACTTGACAGATACTGCATTATCAGATCCAGACCTGACACTTTATGTGGATGGTTCATGCATGAGAACAAGTACAGGAGAGTTAGTGGCCGCATATGCAGTCACGACAGAAACTGAAGTCATAGAAACGAATTGTATTGACACCCTGTCAGCCCAAGCAGCAGAGCTCATGGCTCTGACTCAAGCCTGTATTCGAGCAAAGAACAAAAGAGTTAACATATACACAGATTCACGTTATGCCTTCGGAGTCGTACACGACTTCGGTGTACTCTGGCGAGAGAGAGGTTTTTTGACCTCTCACGGAGCCAAAATCCAGCACGGTCCCCTCATTCAAGCTCTGTTAGACGCAATACATTTGCCTACAGCGATATCCATCATGAAGTGCAAGGCACATACGAAAGCCACAGATACCATTTCCCAGGGGAACGACCTGGCAGACCGAACAGCCAAGCATACAGCTCAGACTCACACAACTGACTTGACAAAGACAATAGTTCCAACACCGACCCATTGCATGACAGTTAAGGATCCTGCCCTAGATGTAATTGACATACAGACACATGCTACACCAGACGAAATCAAGAAGTGGACTGAATTAGGAGGGATCCAGACAGAACAGGGATGGATGACGAAGGGAAAAGCCACATGGTTTCTCCCTGACTCTATGGTTCAAGTTATCATTAACACAGTACATAGTCCTGCACATTTAGGAGAAAAAGCCATGTTAGACAGTATTCAAAACCTTTGGTTCAATAAACACTTACGAGCAGCAGCGAAACAGAAAGTGCGTACTTGCATGATATGTTGTCAGTTTAACCCAGGTAAAGGCATTCCCGTAGAGCAAGGTGGATTTCATCCTCCCGATCACCCTTTTGAAGTCCTCCAGATGGATTATATCCAGATGGAACGTTGTCGAGGATTTAAGTATGTCCTCGTAGTTGTATGTGCACTTTCCCGTTGGACAGAAGCATATCCAGTCCCAGATTACACTGCTCCGACCACTGCCAAACAGCTGGTACGTGAATTTTTCCCCAGGTATGGCTTGCCCCGTATCGTATACTCAGATAATGGTCAGCCATTCTCGTCCGAGCTTATGAAGCAGGTATCACTCCTGCTAGGTTATCAGTGGAAGTTCCACTGTGTCCGACATCCCGAGGCAGCAGGTCCCGTAGAGAGACATAATCAGACCCTGAAAATACGTCTTGCCAAGATCTGTAGAGAGAAAGGCGTTGACTGGATAGTAGCCTTACCCGTTGCACTCTTTTACATGAGAATGATCGCACACTCTCGAACAGGGCTATCCCCGTATGAGTTGGTCTTTGGCAGTGGGGGACGCCTCTGCCTCGTAAAATTACTGATGTTGACTGTACTATGCTGACAGATTTGTTTTGGAAAAAGTGGGGCCCCTGCCTAATAGGATGAACCCTGGCAAGGTAAAATGTTTTTTTGGAAAGGGGAAAATGCACACCGGGTTAAATGTGTTGGTAATCTGAGAGTAATTTAGACATGTGTTTTATAATGAATCATTCTTCACCCACAAGATTATGGTTGATGTCATTTATTTTTTGTTTTAAGAATATTATGAGTTACTGTTTTTTTGCCTTTTTTTTAAACTTATTTTGCTTTTGCTCATATATATACTTTTTTTGTTACCCAGGACATTGTCATATACAAAACATTAAGATATTTTCACATAAATAATCGCTTTTTTTAAAATAACCACATAATCACTGTATGGAACTTAATGTAAACGCAGAGTTAATTCCTTCAACGCGTTTTGGCCGTTCGCCTTCCTCAGGAAATCTGCCTTGTTCTTTACTATAGTTAACGTGGCTTAATTGTGAGAGAAAACAGGCTTCCAATAGTTATATTTTGTTAACTTTTGTGCAGGGGCCGCGGAACCAGACCTGTATTTCTTGTTTAGTGCTTGTCTTATGCTGAGTTTCTCTGTCTATCACTCTCGGGTGCCGCGTGGCATGGAATACTTCCTGTATTGTTACTGGGTTCTGCGGGGATGACTAGTATTCCTTACTTCAGAGTGTCTGTGGACTCCACCGAAAATGCTGCTTCATTCTATATAGATTGGTCTGCGTTCTCGCTAAAGGTAATTATAGACCCATTCCTGGTCTAAGACCTCTTCTGTGAGTAACCGCCTGGTCTGGTCTGATAATTGGTTGCTGGGATGCTCCAGTCGTGGATGCTGTGCGCTGGGTCGTCTACCTGATGCGTGAGCGTGCCGTCCTCGATGTATCTCAGATGTCGATCCCCCGCAGAACCCAGTAACAATACAGGAAGTATTCCATGCCACGCGGCACCCGAGAGTGATAGACAGAGAAACTCAGCATAAGACAAGCACTAAACAAGAAATACAGGTCTGGTTCCGCGGCCCCTGCACAAAAGTTAACAAAATATAACTATTGGAAGCCTGTTTTCTCTCACAATTAAGCCACGTTAACTATAGTAAAGAACAAGGCAGATTTCCTGAGGAAGGCGAACGGCCGAAACGCGTTGAAGGAATTAACTCTGCGTTTACATTAAGTTCCATACAGTGATTATGTGGTTATTTTAAAAAAAGTGATTATTTATTTGAAAATATCTTAATGTTTTGTATATGACAATGTCCTGGGTAACAAAAAAAGTATATATATGAGCAAAAGCAAAATAAGTTTAAAAAAAAGGCAAAAAAACAGTAACTCATAATATTCTTTAAACAAAAAATAAATGACATGAACCATAATCTTGTGGGTGAAGAATGATTCATTATAAAACACATGTCTAAATTACTCTCAGATTACCAACACAATTAACCCCTATGCTGACAGATTACCTTGCTTCCTTGATGTCTGCACTACAATCATGTCGTTCACAGGTCGCTGCAGCCTTTCCCGACAACACCGAGGTGAAGCCACACGCGATTGTTCCGGGGGACCTGGTGCTCGTGAGGAACTTTGACAGGAGGAGTCCGCTGGAACCCCGTTGGCAGGCGCCGAAGCTCGTGTTATTAACCACAAGGACAGCGATCAAAGTGGAGGGCCGCAAGGGCTGGCTCCACTCGAGTCATGTTAAAAAACATTATGGACTGCCTCCGAAACTAGACTCCCAGCCCGGCCCCCTTTTAGAGACAGACACTAAACTCCCCCTGGTAGAGAAAACTTCTTCTCAGGAGTATAAATTGAAGTTAAGGTCTAGCAAGTCAGACAGTTTAATTGTTTAAGTCCTCACCTAGGTGAATCGGTTAGACAAGTTTCTGACATGTACCCGTTAGACCCCAATAGAGAGAGAGATAGACAGAAACAGCGCAAGAAACGTGAATATTGTAAATCTCTCCGTAGTCACTGCATAGTGACATTATTAATTATGTTTTTTCTGAGTCTCATGATTATTGCTGCAAGTATGTTTCTACACATATACTTTCCTATTTTCAAACGTACACATTCTTCTTCAAATGACACTGTCGAGCACACTTTCAGTGAACTACCCCCGCACGAGTTATCTTACCGACTTGCGCTGCGCAACAATACATTCATCAGTATGTTACATCATTCTCATCAGACCAGCAATGCTACCAATTGTTGGATATGTGGCCGACTCCCTCCCTATCAGAAATACAAGGGAGTTTTGCCCCTCTTTCCATACCCGTTTACACACAATGGTTCCGGTGGTGCATGGTTTAGTTTAATGAACTCTTTAGATTCTGATTCTGTAGTTTATCAGGGCAATTGGGTATGGGGAAATCTGAATACAGTTCTGCATAAAGTATGTTTCCCTGACAAGGAGGGTCTTCCCCAAAGGACAGGGACCGATCTAGAAAACGAAGTATATGGATTAGGTAATTTTACACTTAACCTCATGATTCTGAATGTCCAGTCCGATACAAAACCAGACTTACCCGCTATGTCAGTATTACCAGTCAAAGGTGAATTATGTGTCAGAAAGAATGGTTCAGTACACCTGGGTCATAGTAGATGTACTACTGTGATCGAATTCAGTGATAAAGGCAAGTCTACATTTAAAGCTTCCCGTCATTCCTATTTCATTTGTGGACATACAGCATATATACTCTTACCTCTAGATTGGGATGGTACTTGTTACATTGCATTCCTTCTGCCACCTGTTTTCCTAGCCCCTCCTGATTATCATAGGGACTCCCATCTAGTACACAGTAGATTCAAGAGAGATCTCCCGATTGTCGATTACACTGAAACGGCATGGGAGCAGTATACAGACTTCAATAAAGGTTTCTTTCCCTATTTAGGTACTGTCTTTAATAGTAAATTGATACGTAAATTAACCAGAACCCTCGAAGCAGTAGTGAATGAAACTACTTCCGCCCTAGGCAACTTAACAGAGGAACAGTCTGCTATGCGGATTGTTGTTCTTCAAAATCGTCTTGTCCTTGACGTCATCCTGGCCGTTAGGGGCGGAGCCTGTAGAGTCATCGGATCGAGTTGCTGTGTTTTCATTCCAGAAAACGCACCATCAGTGTATAGAGCCATAACCCGTCTTCACAAAATTGCAAGTCAGATACATCAGGATCCAGGCACCTGGACTTGGTCCGGTTGGTTCTGGAGCGTGTTATCTGCCTGGGGATGGAAAGTCCTATCCTTCTTAGGTATAGCCCTTCTCATAGTATTCAGTTGTTGTTTATGTCTGCAATGTGGGCCAGCGATTTGCGGCTTGTGCACACATCATGTATTCCCCATTCAAGTCCACGTTCTAAATCCCGTCAGAAAAAGGAAGAGCAAATGATGTTATATGAACAAATTGATAGACTAATGAAGATCGATATATCATGAAGGGTCCGTAGGGGACAAGGAGGGAATGAGGTAATATGAATTTTTATGGTCAATTGTGTCCCCTAACGTAGACCCCAACGGCTCCATGTACGTGCTTCAAGTACATGTATGTTCCCTCCACAGCCAGCTATGAAGACGCAAATACATTTGCGTCCAACGTTAACAAGTCCTCTTCCAGATCCACCATGAATGGATCGAATATTCAGTTCCTAAGTATGCCGTGCCACCGTCTTTACATGGTGCACTCTCACGTTTTCCTGGCTCTGGCGAGTTAGGCCCTGATTTCTGCCATTGAGCCCTTTCTGCCTTCTGTCTCTGAAAGCTGCAGCTTGGATCTGCAACCATGACTCTTGCCTTACTTCCTGCGCGGCGAGCGGTGCCCGGCTCGGCCTGCTTGCCTGCCAAGACTGTATTCAGCCTTCAAGTTATCTGCTCCGCTCCTCGAAAATACATTCCTGTCTAGAGATTTAGGTAAACACTTCCCCAGCTGCAGAGCAAAGGGCCCGGCTTTTTTGTCTCCGTACAAGTAATTCATTGCTCCCGTTACCATGGTAGGCCCATGGCCCCCTCACATTACACGTAGACACGTAGTCACATATGCACGCACTAGCAGTCAGTATAGAATAGCCTCTGCCCGAGAGACCTTTCCTTCTAGATAATACAGTTCCTCAAACACAAGATATCAGATATGATTTGGGTTTAGGTTGTTCTGACACGCCAGACTTCTGTCTCCTCTTTTGGAGCTAAATGTCAAGTCCCCTTCACCCTCCAGTTCCACGTCAATCACACGTCATGCTGCTGCGCGCGCATCTCTGCCATATATTTCTGCTGACACTGCAGGATTCTTCTATGGATCCACCCACCTGTTACACTTTTCTGTGACGTGTCTAGCACACTCCTCCGTGTACGCCCTCGTGCACACCTTCTGTTACGCACATGTGTTCTTATCTCTCTTCTCTCAGCCGTTACGCCTTCTGTACCCATCACCATTGAAATGCATTTACTATATATATGGTATTCTGTTAATAAAGCATTGTCTATCCCTTCCTGAACCTTCGTGGTGATGGAACATGATACCTGGTTCGAACCAATTCCTTTTTAAGGAATAAAACCCTTACAAACTCAGATGCCACGGACTCTGCCTCTCATTTTTGATTGAGTTATTCTTATTGAACTTTACCGCATAGAAATTCCGCATAGGTAAATTTTATTTACCACAGTTTGTGTAGTCCCAGCCTGTCCCTCCAATCATGCTCCCGCCTCCCTGCTGACCCTCCCTCGCCCCTCCCCCTCCACTATCTACATATGTCAGTACAGTCGACTCGCAGCGTCCACGCGCAGAGGACGCGCCCCAGTCGCGCCGAGGGTGCGCCAAAGGTAAGCCCGTCTACGCCCGTCCGCGCTTGGACCGCGCCCAGCGCCAGACCCCCTGGTCCTCGCAGCTCCCATCCCTCTAGAGTCACTTATGACCCCCTACTCTCCTAGCCCTCAACCCCGGACGTACACCACTATGCTGCGAAGCTACCCCAGGATGTACCCACGGCCCATTCGCCTGCCTCTCCTGCAAGTTCAACTGCTTCAGGAACCTCACCAAACCCACTGCCTCTACACACAGCTCTGAACCCAACCGCCTGAAATGCATCCTACTGAACACCCGCTCGGTCCACAGACATGCAACTGAACTCTGGGACCTAATCGACACTGCGTCACCTGACATCGCCTTCCTTACTGAAACATGGATGAACACATCTTCTGCTCCCGACATCGCCATTGCCATACCGGACGCTTACAAGATTATTCGAAAAGACCGCACCAATCAAACAGGAGGAAGCATCGCCATCGTCCACAGAAACACCATCAAAATCACAACCAGCTCCGATGACAATCTTGCAACCGCCGAACATCTCCACTTTCAGATCCACACCGACCCCAGGACCACCCTTAGAGGCACCCTCATTTACAGGCCTCCAGGCACCCGCACTCAATTCAGCGATGACATCACAGACTTCGTCAGCCCGCACGCCCTCGCCTCCGAGAACTACATTCTTCTAGGAGACCTCAACTACCACCTTGAAAACATACTCGACAGCAACACCACCACCCTTCTGGACAACCTGGCCAATCTCGGACTGAAACAACTTGTTGACACCCCCACTCACACAGCCGGACACACGCTCGACCCTATCTTCACCTCCAGCAAGCACATCTCCTTTGATCGCACTACAGCTCTCCACTAGACGGATCACAGCTGTGTTCACTTCAGCTACAAAACCACCCGGACCCACTACCGTCCACAGCCTATTCCTCGGAGAAACTGGAACAAAATCACCACCGACCAACTCCTCACATCACTCAACCAAAACCCTCCCACCCTCTCATCGGACCCAGACCAAGCGGCCACCATCCTCAGGCAATGGATTACCCTCAGTGCGGACGAATTAGCACCCCTGAAAAAGCACCAGTTGAATTCAGCCAACAAAAAGGCTCCCTGGTTCAATGATGAACTCAAAAAATCCAAGAAGCTATGCCGCACCATGGAAAAGAATTGGAGAAAAAACCCAACCTCAGACAACATGGCCTCCCTCAAGACAGCCACCCGGAAACACCACCAACTGATTCGATCCGCCAAGAAATCAGCATTCAAGGACCGTCTCGACAACAACACTCATAACAGCAAGGAACTCTTCAATATCGTCAAAGAATTCACTAACCCCACCGCAGCATCCAACGACATCACTCCCTCCCAAGACCTCTGCGATGTGCTATCCTCCTTCTTCTACAACAAAATTGCTGACATTCACAACAGCTTTGAGAACACTCCCAGCGAACAACCCTCCCCACCCCCCTCAGATCTTACACCGCCAACTAACAACCTCAGCGCCTGGAACCCAATCACCACAGAAGACACCATCCGCCTAATGAACTCAATCCACTCTGGCTCGCCAACCGACCCCTGCCCCCACCACATCTTCAACAAAGCTGACTCCATCATCGCACCCCATCTCCGTGATGTCATCAACTGCTCGTTCAACTCTGCCACCTTCCCAGAAAGCTGGAAACACGCCGAACTCAGCGCCCTCTTGAAGAAACCCACAGCAGACCCCTCTGAACTTAAAAACTACCGACCCATATCCCTCCTCCCTTCCCCGCCAAAGTCATTGAGAAAGCCGTCAACAGCCAGCTCGCCGCCTTCCTTGAATCCAACAACTCCCTCGATCCCTCTCAGTCCGGATTTCGAGCCAAACACAGCACCGAAACCGCCCTCATTGCAGCGACTGATGACATCCGAACACTACTGGACAACGGAGAAACAGTGGCCCTCATTCTACTCGACCTCTCCGCCGCTTTCGACACAGTCTGCCACAGCACCCTTATACAACGCCTCAGCAACATCGGCATACAAGGAAAAGCCTTGGACTGGATCATCTCATTCCTTGCTGGGAGAACTCAAAGAGTCCGACTTCCCCCTTTCTACTCAGAGGCCACCGAAGTCATCTGCGGCGTACCTCAAGGATCCTCACTCAGTCCCACCCTCTGCAACGTCTACATGAGTCCTCTCGCCTCCATCGCGCGTCAACACAACCTCAACATCATCTCTTACGCCGACGACACCCAGCTAATCCTTTCCCTCACCAAAGACCCCAACACCGCCAAAACCAATCTTCACGAAGGCATGAAAAAAGTAGCCGAATGGATGAAACAAAGCCGCCTAAAACTCAACTCAGACAAAACGGAGGTGCTCATCCTAGGATCTTCCCCCTCAGCTTGGGACGACTCTGCACGTAACCCACTGACCATGCACGTAACCTTGGCTTCATTCTAGACTCCTCTCTCTCGATGTCCAGACAAGTCAACGCCGTCTCATCCTCCTGCTTCAACGTCCTTCGCATTCTCAAAAAGATCTTCCGCTGGATCCCCCTCGAGACAAGAAAGACTGTCACCCATGCACTGGTCACTAGTCGACTGGATTATGGTAACACACTTTACGCCGGAATCACAACAAAATTACAGAAAAAACTCCAGCGCATCCAAAATGCGTCAGCGAGACTCATATTAGACATCCCCGCCAAGATCACATCACCGGACATCTAAAAGACCTCCACTGGCTTCCCGTCAACAAAAGAATCACTTTCCGCCTTCTCACCCACGCACACAAGGCCCTCTACAATCTAGGACCCGAATGCCTCAACACTCGACTGTCCTTCTACAAACCCACCCGCCAACTAAGATCGTCCAATCAAGCCCTCGCCGCAGTCCCGCGCATCCGGAAATCCACCATGGGTGGCAGATCCTTCTCCTTCCTGGCTGCCAAGACCTGGAACTCACTCCCCACCCACCTCCGCCTTACTCAGAACCACATCTCCTTCAGGAAAGAACTGAAAACCTGGCTATTCGACAAATAATGAATCCCTTCCTCTAGCGCCTTGAGACCCTCTGGGTGAGTAGTGCGCTATATAAGTGCCTGAACTTGAACTTGAACTTATCCTATCTCATTCTCCCCAAGACTAACTGGGAAAGATCGTTGTTATTCCGCCTAAGGGTAGGTTCTGTGAAATTTTTATTGGGCTTCCATCTGGGTTATCATCAGACATCACACTACAAACCATGCCCGTGTGATGGGATAAGCACACAGAATGATTTGCATTTCCTATTCTTCTGTAAATTTTATTTAAAGTATATTAGATGGTTTTTATCATCATATTTTAGAAAACGAAGATCTCTCTCTTTGGGGAAGTCTTATTTAATGTTGCTTTCTTTGGATACAGATGAACTGATTTTTCGAACTAGCACTTTCCTGAGACTGATAACCCATGTACGCAAAACAATGGAAAACCCCTGAAAATTTGATTTATGAGAGCTGTCACTAATTGTAAAAACCATGATGACTGTAAATAGATTTGTATGGAGATTGGGACTGTTTTTATTGTATGGGCTTTTATGAATTTTATGAAATTCGAATAAAGGTCTTTTGAACTGAATTGAATTGACTGCTGAGAAAATTAAATAATATTAACAACTTACTAAAGTGTCCATAAATAGAGGAGTAAAATGTAAAACGTTATGTAAATGTGAAAGAATTAGAAACTGGAGGCTAAAAATATAAGTTAGTATCCTCCGATTGATTCGTGGGATCCGATCAAGTGCATCAAACACAGTCGAGTATGGACAATGAGTGGCCTCAGTTGAATTTAGAAAAGATTCAACCTTCCAATTAAAATTAAATGTAGAATTTTTCACATTTGTTTGTGAACTAAATTAAATATTTCATCATTTGTGTTTGTTTGGTGAATGCTTGTTTTTTTACATTTGTGTATTTTTTGCCGTTCAAAGGAGTCCCCGGATTCCAAACATGATTCTGTGATCCCCGGATTCTAAAAATGATTAGGGGGTCCACAGAGGCCACTGCTTTGTAGAGCGCCCTTTAAATGTCCATTATTTGTGGAGCGTGGAAATGACCCGAAGGTGTCAAGGCGCTGGGGGCCGTGGGGAAGATTAAGCGAGCTATTGCCCAGAGTCACACGGTGCTGGGCTGATCTGCCGCCGGCGATCGAACCGTGAGCCCCCCTCCGGGATCCGGAGTCAGTCGCCCTGGCCGCTGCGCCACACCTCTTCCCCTGGGAGCTATCCAGCTCTGACCACGTGCTTTTGTGCACGTGGCAGAAATAATCTGGTGTGTTATATTTGTTCCTCCGAATTCAAGCACCTGGAGTATTTCCGGGCACTGAAGGATCGCCGTGGAGTGAAGTCTTTACACAATGGCAACCACCCCTCCCCTCACCCCCTCCCCCCCCCCCCACCCCCAGAACATGCTTAAAGCAGCACCTCCCCCCCCATCCTCCCCCCCACGCCCCCCCCCCCCTGTTCCCCCTTCACACTCTGTGCACCAGGAGCAGGGGTGCTAACCGGGGAGTCTGGAACACGCCACAAGGAAGACATATTTCTAAAACATTTGAATATTAACCTTCCTGAGTGTTGAGGTGCAGTGATCCACGTCCTTGCCAATCAGTTTCCTGAGTATTATTTTGTATTTGAGCAGAATTAAATCTTGTTGCCAAAGCAGAGCCGCTGTGCTGGTGCACAGTGTGAGCTTCCCGGGCCCCCTCTGGTGATAAGATGCTGCTCTCAGGGCCAGGGCGGGCACGTAAAGTACACCCCGCTCCATCACACCCGAGCCACCGAGAAACACGCTCAGCGAGTGGCCTCGGACTGTCGCTTGTCGCAGTCACACGGGGAGGACAGGGGGAGGGAGGGCTGGGGAGGGGAACAGAGGTGCACCGTGAGACGGAGCAACACGACGAGAGGGTGGTGGCAGAGAAGCACACGGTGAAACAGAGCAAAACAGAGACCCAGGGGGCACAGAAGCACACGGTGAAACAGAGCAAAACAGAGAACCAGGGGGCACAGAAGCACACGGGGAAACCGAGCAAAACAGAGACCCAGGGGGCACAGAAGCACACGGTGAAACCGAGCAAACCAGAGACCCAGGGGGCACAGAAGCACACGGTGAAACAGAGACCCAGGGGGCACAGAAGCACACGGTGAAACCGAGCAAAACAGAGACCCTGGGGGCACAGAAGCACACGGTGAAACCGAGCAAAACAGAGACCTGGGAGGCACAGAAGCACACGGTGAAACCGAGCAAACCAGAGACCCAGGGGGCACAGAAGCACACGGTGAAACCAAGCAAAACAGAGACCCAGGGGGCACAGAAGCACACGGTGAAACCGAGCAAACCAGAGACCCAGGGGGCACAGAAGCACACGGTGAAACCCAGCAAAACAGAGACCCAGGGGGCACAGAAGCACACGGTGAAACAGAGCAAAACAGACCCAGGGGGCACAGAAGCACACGGTGAAACCGAGTAAAACAGAGACCCGGGAGGCAGGGGGGACAGGTGGTACAGAAGCACACGGCGAGGCAGAGCTAAACATAGACTGGATGCGGAGGCAGAGAAGTACACTGCGAGACAGAGCAACACAGACAGGAATCTAGAAGCACACGAGGGAAACAGCTGGAAAACACATGCATTCTCGTAGATTACTCAACTAAAAAGAAAAATGTAGCACAAAAACCAGGCAGTGTTAGGATGGACAAACTCATGACTGAGAAGTAAAGTCCACACAAGCCATCAAATAAGAAACAAGCAAAAAAAAGTGACAACGAGGTCAGCCAATGGTAAACAATGGGTGGGATCTAAGCTCACTGTAAGCTAACAAAATGTCTCGCAACAGACATGCCATGCAGTGTCTCCGGCAAGACCTAAAACCTTACAAGCGTCTCTCAATAATGTTTGGGGCAAGAGAGTTTCAGCATTCTACAGGAGCAGATCTGTGCGTGACTAGTCTTGTCGAGACACATCTTCCCGATGAGCGAACAGAATGCTCTTTACTACCAGTCTTTCGTCTATCTCTATAGATGGCCACATGGACAACTACCACTGAAGAAACACTTCAGATGAGTATTGGATAGTTGGCTCCTAACAAATCCTCTATGTAATTCTACAGATAAACACACAGCAGAATGCCACTGAGAGAAATTCTAGAAGAGTCTATTGGAATGCGTTGCTGTTTCTCCCTAGAATTAGATGGGCGGCGTTTGCGTCGCATATCTGATAGTCTGTTTTTGTGGGAAAACTTACAGTCGACTGTCCCCGGAGAAATACTCACAAAAGCACCATGAGGTTTATGCACCCACTCTGAGTCCATCTCTATTCATACACTCAGGGCCATCTCTAGGGCCCAAGTTGCATCGCTCTAATGTCATATTTATGAAGCTGCGCAAATCCAATTTGCGTGGGTTTGAATGCCTTAAAAATATGGAGTATTGCAACGCAGCGGACATTGCTGCGTTGCATTACTCTGCACAAGGAAGGCGTTGTTTGGGTGTTCCCATGCAACTCCCATGTTTTTTTGTACATTCCAAGATTTGCCAAGCCCCAAAAACCTTGGAATGCCCCAAAAAGCTACCTCTTTCCAAGGTGTGGCGTTGCGAGGAGAAATGTGTTTATTTCTCCTCGTTTTTCGTCTTTTTACCTGTGCTGCGTTCTGCATCACGAACATCACATTCTACAGACATAGAAAATGAAAAAGACTCCCCGGATTGCTTTTGTCAGGAAATTGGCCCTTCCTGCACAAAACAAATCCTGCATGCAGTGCAGACACCCGTGCACCATGGAGCAAGGGTGCCTGTGTTGGTGCAAGGCTGCCAAAACGACACCAGCGCAAGAAATGCACCATATTGGATAAAAACGACGCATCCTGCCTGTTCCCATTGGTGCAGGGCAATGCAGCTAGGTGACTTGCAGCGCTACCCTGTGCCAAAAAAGACATAAAAATTGACCTGAGATTCTCAGATCAGGGATATTACTATCTATCCTTTTTATGAGAATTTAAGATTAAAAAAAGAAAAATATTATCAGGGGAAGTATGGGCCTTCGCAACTGGAATACACCACTAAAGCATAAATTATATAAATACACAGGGCCCGAATCACAGAACTAACTTAAGACAAAATCCTAAACGTACTACTTTTGGTACTCACAGAAGGCATTTAGTAGTAGTAACGTTAGGATTTTGTCTTAAGTTTGACTTAAGTCTGTCTTCAGTCTGTCTTAAGTTTGTCTTAAGTTTGTCTTAAGTCTGTCTTAAGTCTGTCTTAAGTCTATATTAAGTCTATATTAAGTCTATATTAAGTCTATATTAAGTCTGTCTTAAGTCTGTCTTAAGTCTGTCTTAAGTCTGTTTTAAGTTTGTCTTAAGTTTGTCTTGTTTGTTTTAAGTCAAACTTAAGACAAAATCCTAACGTTACTACTACTGAATGCCTTCTGCGAATACCAAAAGTAGTAAGTTTAGGATTTTGTTTTAAGTTAGTTCTGTGAATCGGCCCACAGATAATATTGTATATATTAAGTCATTCAGTGATCAGCCTCTCGCTGTGCGTGCATGAGGACAGTCGCATTGATGTCAGAGAACGTATGTGTCCCCACCGTGTGTCTATGGTAGGGTAATGATTCAGAAAAGGGGGTGGTGATGAACAGAGTGTCTGAATTAAGCAGACCACTCTTACCCAGTCCAAAGATCAGGGCTTGATCCATCACCGTTTTTCAGCTCACTGCACCATCCCAGCTCAGAACTTGGCTATATGCAAATTAGTCTGACCCTGGCCCAGTGCATCATGGGAACAGGGCAGACCAAACTACCAAGCCAATTCTTATACTGGGAAGGAAACAAGCTACCGGGGACCGGTTTCTGGCATTTCAGCCGTCTTCGGCCCGGCTTGCTTGAATCCTGATGGTGCAATGAGCTAGGGACTCACATCTGAGTATACCCTTCCAGCTTATGGTGGACAAAAATGATTCAGAAAAGGGGGTGGTGATGAACAGAGTGTCTGAATTAAGCAGACCACTCTTACCCAGTCCAAAGATCAGGGCTTGATCCATCACCGTTTTTCAGCTCACTGCACCATCCCAGCTCAGAACTTGGCTATATGCAAATTAGTCTGACCCTGGCCCAGTGCATCATGGGAACAGGGCAGACCAAACTACCAAGCCAATTCTTATACTGGGAAGGAAACAAGCTACCGGGGACCGGTTTCTGGCATTTCAGCCGTCTTCGGCCCGGCTTGCTTGAATCCTGATGGTGCAATGAGCTAGGGACTCACATCTGAGTATACCCTTCCACGCTTATGGTGGACAAAAATGATTCAGAAAAGGGGGTGGTGATGAACAGAGTGTCTGAATTAAGCAGACCACTCTTACCCAGTCCAAAGATCAGGGCTTGATCCATCACCGTTTTTCAGCTCACTGCACCATCCCAGCTCAGAACTTGGCTATATGCAAATTAGTCTGACCCTGGCCCAGTGCATCATGGTTCACTGTTCCCATGATGCACTGGGCCAGGGACAGACTGATTTGCATATAGCCAGGTTCTGAGCTGGGATGGGGCAGTGAGATAAATAACGGTGATGGATCAAGCCCTGATCTTTGGACCGGGTAAGAGTGGTCTGCTCAATTCAGACACTCTGTTCATCACCACCCCCTTTTCTGAATCGTTTTTGGCCACTATAGGTGTGGCAGGGTATACTCAGACATGAGTCCCTTTCTCACTGCTCCATCAGGATTCAAGCAAGCCGGGCCGAAGACGGCTGAAATGCCAGAAACCGGTCCCCGGTAGCTTGTCTCCTTTCTGGTGAAGAATTGGCTTGGTAGTTTAGTCTGCCCTGTTCCCATGATGCACTGGGCCAGGGACAGACTGATTTGCATATAGCCAGAGTCTGAGCTGGGATGGGGCAGTGAGATAAATAACGGTGATGGTGAGGAAAATTAAATTTTGGCCATGTTGTGTTCCCTAGCGCGTACCCCACCGACTCCATGTACCAGCTTAAAGTGCATGTAACTTCCCTCCTGTGCCAGCTATGAAGACGCAAATACATTTGCGTCCAACGTTAACATGTCCTCTTTCAAACCCACCATGAATGGATTATATAGTCCGTTCCTAAGTATACTATGCCACCGTCTTTTTGTAGTGCACTTTTCGTATTTTTCCTGCTCTAGCAAGAGTAGGCCCTGAATTCCTGCCATCTGAACCTCTTTTGTGGCTCCTGACTCTGCCCAGGCTACCTCTGTACTCGTGAACTCTGTCCTACTTTCAGCGCGGCCCCTCGCGCTCAGCTCAAGCCTGCTTTCTGCCAAGACTGACTATAACCTTCGAGTTATCTGTTCCGCTCCTCGAGAATGCATTCCTGCCTACTAGATCCTGTAAACATCCTCTCCAGCTGCAGAGCCAAAGGGCCGACCTGTCTTAATACAAGTAAATCACAGCCTCTCTTGCCATGCTTCCATGGAAGGCCCCGTGCCCCACGCTTCACATGTAGACACTCAGGCGCTTATACACGCATCCACAGTTAGTGTAGAATAGCTTCTGCCCTAGAGACCTTTCCGTCCAGATAGTATAGTTCCTAAACATCAGATATCAGATATGATAGAAGTACAAGTTGATCTGACATGCCAGACTTCTGTCTCTTTCCGTCAGTGTAAATGTCAAGTCCCCTGCACCCCGTCAATCACACGTCATGCAGCTGCGCGCGCATCCAAGCTTCCGATTTCTGCTGACATTGCAACATTCTGTTAGCACCACCCCTTGGTGCCACCCACTTGCGTCACCTATCAGTGACGTTTCTAGCACACACCTCTGGTTCACGCCTAGTTTACGCCTCTTGATGATGTACTTGTACCACGTGTATACTGTTATCTTGTCTTCTCTCAGCTGTTACGCCTCTTACATTGATTCCTATGGTGTAAATCAAGTATATAAGCTATGTAATGTCAATAAAAATTCAGCGCGCTCTATCCCTTCTGACACCCCTGTGGTGGTCAGAACATGATATCCTGATTCCTTTATGAGGAATAAAACCCTTAGAAACTCTAACACCACGGACTCTGTTTTCTTTCATTCCGATTGAGTTATTATTGATTAAGTACTTACCTGCATAGAAATTAAGAGAGTAAATTAATTATTTACGTCATTTTGGCGCCCGAATAGGGACCCCTCCCCCACCTCACGCGCCGGTTGGTGCGTTGCAAACTCTGTCCCCTGCCATCAGTTAGACGGAACACACGTGTACTGGCAGGATTTCCTGCATCTCCCTCTGACCCACGGAGGTGACGAAGACTGCGATCAGTGCCCAGACGAGGCGGTGAGGAGTGCGGAGGATCCCGACCAGAGCCCAGCCGAAAGAAGCAAGGTCCGAGGTGTGAAGAGGCCCACCAGTTTTCCGAAGTTTTCCGAAGTTTTCCGAAGTTCCGAGTCGAGTCCAGTCGAGTTTTCCGAGGCCTTCTGTTTCCGTGCTTCCCGGTGAGTACCATTGCTGGGTCGTATCTAGACGGGTTTGGGTACGCAAGTCCGGTCTGCACTGTTTTTAGGCAGTGTATCTGTACTGTTTAGCAGTATATCAAGTATTCCGAATTTTTGCACTGTTACACCAGTGTATCCGTACTGTTGAGCAGTACATACAGTATAGGGGGTAGTCATCTATGTCTTCAATGTTTTTATGTGATTAATGTTGTGGTATGAATGTGACTGTTTAAACGTGTACTATTGTGTTTCTCGTATAATCTAGCTGTCAGGAGTATTAAGGAATAAGGATCTAGCATTCAGTAATAAGTAAGCAAGATGCCGTTCTTCAACAAGTTAAAACAGATAGGAACTAGGAAAGGGTTACTGGAGGAAGAAATTCCTATCCCCCCTAGGGACACTCCAGGCAATTTTATGTACCAGAAACACGGCATAGATGCCATATTATATCTAGATTTATGGGCCGATTACACCAAACACCTAGACGAAAGACACAGATGGCCTGTTACCGGAACGTGGGATGCCGAGTGCATCATGAGGGTAGAAGAAGCATTATGGAAAAAGAAAGCTAGACAATCTCAGAAGGACGCCATAGAATTTTGGCGTAAGGAATCACGTAAGCGTGCTGACAAAGCACTCCGTAGAGAGGATAGACTTAAAGAATCAGATAAAGAACAGGAAAACGAATTAGTTACTGAAGGGATCCGAGTAAAAACAGAACAAATAGACCGAGCCCGAAATAATCTTGTAAATGGTATGTATCTTGCAGCAGATGGCACATCTGAAACTGAATCAGAGATACCGAAAAACTTACCGACACCATTAGTTCCAACTAAAGTAATGCATAAAACTACTAAAGACATATTCCTGAATTCATATCTAGAGGATGTAGTACCAGCTTACACCAATCTGCCTGTTCGTGCCCTGCCTACTGACAGGGATGGGGGTGGCACTGCGCCCCCAGATAATGTTCCGCCGGTACCGCGACAGACCTCCTCTGTTCCGACAGCTCCGCCACTTCCCGTACTCAAAACAGACCTACCGAAACCAGTCCTACCTGATCTTACTAAACGACAAATTCAGACTCAGATCCAGACTCCGCGGAGAGATAATGCTCAAGCATCCGCCTCAGGAGGTGCGACAGCGGGTCTACAGACCCCGCCACCGACACACAGATTAAACTTAAGGGACACGCAGAATCCTTTCCAGTCTCCCCACTTATCCCGGCTTGACGCATTTAAAGAGAAGATGTCAGTTTGCAGATATGATCCAGTGCCCGGAAAAGACGATTTAATGATATTAGCATCACTACGATTAAGATCTGCCACCGATAGCTTGTTATGCTATGTAGGAATGCAGGAACTTCTCGACAGAATATATAAGTTTATACAGACCGGGAAAGACCCCGACAGTGTCAAAGCTGCCATGCATAAACAGAAAGTTGACATTCAAGCACAGATATTACGATTTTTTATAAATTGTGTAATAAGAGAACGAGACAGGCCCGGGACAGATCAAAGTGAATTAGACGCATTAAACAAGTGGGGTCAAAATATAGCCGAAGGAAAGCATGATAAAGGGGCTTGCATAGCCAGTATGTCCCAGAAAATTAGAAAGGCAGTATTGACTGCACACCAGGAAGAGAATGATAAAGCTTCCTCCGAGGAGGAAGATGAACATGACGCACCAGGAAGGTCTACAGATACTATAGCATATGTAGGTAGGGGAGCCTACCTTAGGAAAGGTGTCCGTCCAGAAAGCAAGAGAGTTTTTTTCTCTGCTTTAACAAATCTGAATTCTTCTGAACACCAGTTCCAGGAAACTGATAAAAGGCTTCGAGACCGAGTGGGGTACCATGTACTCAATTCTATGGATGAACAGGAACTAGCCCGGTCAGCCGTGTTATGGGCCGAAAACCCAGACATGTATAATGATGACACGTTAGTACAGACATTCCTGAACCTTTCCCCGGAAGAGCAGAAAATAGCAGGTGTATACATGATTCAGCACCTCCTCATCAAGTTCAGAAACCATCATTCTGATCCAGGTCCCTTACATGAAACATTAGAAGCACTACTCATGGATAGATGGAGAGGTTTTAGTACCAAATTAATACAAATAATTCTAGAACAACGATGTAAGTATAACACCTTCCTAAGCTCTGAATATGTTCCCGCCCCGCCTCCAGAAAGGAAAACGTACCACATGCAATGCGGTGGTAGCATTGAAAGTCAGAATCCCTTACGAGAAGTACATCCAGTTATGGGTGAGGACCAACGCTTGAAGCGTGTGTATGTTCACACACCACTGACTAAGTTAGAACTGTTAGAAATGAAGAAATTAGTTCCGTGCCATGATAAAGACCCTGCAGGTTTTCATAGAGAGCTTAAAGACATGTTACTGATGGGAGATTACACGTACGATGATATTATGAAAATGTTAAAAGTACTGTTGCCCACGGGCATTTACGAAAAATTAAAGGAGAAGGATTGGGAGGTAGGAGAGTCAAAGATAGCATGGGCAGAAATAGAAGACGAAGAAAGCAAACGAGTCCCAGGGGTAGGCCTTGGGGACAAGACTAAAGCATTACCAGGTTTAATAGTACAGGTTTTGCCAAGATTATTGACAACAAGAAAGGAAGATTGGGACGCAATCTCGTCCTGTAAACAGAAACAAGATGAAGATACCAGTGACTTTTATTCAAGATTCGAGAAATGTTTCATCATAAATAGTGGTCTAAAAACTAGTAGTGAGTCATATCCGCACCTTTTTGTAACAAAATTAGTAGAGAATGCCCTACCATTAGTCAAAAATAGAGTGTACAAAGTTGAAAGTACTTGGCAGGCAAATACGCCATCTCAGATGTTACAAATGTTACAATATCACCAGAACAGAATTAGGGAAGAACAAGATCAGGAACAGAAACGTATGAAAGACACGAAAATGAAAATGTTAGTAGCTCAGACGATTCCAGCCGACGGTCATAGAAAAGGTGGGGCCCAGACCAATCATTCTACCGCTCCCGTTAAAGGGACATGTAATTATTGCAAGCAGCCAGGTCACTACGTACATGAATGTCCAGTCCTGAAACATAACATCGAGACAGGTAAAACTAAAGAAAGACCGCGTCCGCCTAGACATGAACAGGGTCATCAACAGACCTCACAGAACGAACAGCCAATGCAGAATACACAGCTTATGCATGATCAGTCCCATACAGTACAGACAGTAGCAGTACCGCAGCCACAGCATGCTCAGACACAGCCCGCTGCCGCAACTCGGCAAGTATCACAACAGATGTACCAGTATGCCCAGTCGGCATATCCAGATTATCAGCGTTATACATGAAACAGCCTAGGGAGGGAAAGTGATTTGCCTCTTATTGAGATTCCTGTAGATCAAGAAGGTCCTTATGTACACAGTCACGTATTAGGAAAAGACAGAAAGTTTTTAATTGACACAGGGGCAAGTCGCACTACAATAAGTCACAATGAAGTCCCAGAGGCACCCCTCTCAGGCTCACAGAATGTTTCCCTTGGTTTTTCAGGACAGCCTATTGTAAATGAAGTATCGGAACCAGTACCACTAGCTGTGGGTCCATTATCTCGAGTTACAGATTTGTTGCTTACGAAATCATGTCCCGAAAATCTGTTAGGAATTAAAACGCTGAAGGCTCTAGGAGCTATAATATGCTGTTCCCCAGAGGGAGTCAGACTCTTTCTACGGGATTTCAAGGGTCATTATGTTCTACGTGACTTTGATGTCAGATTGAAAAATGTACCAGATCACTTATGGGCAAAAGGCCCAGCTGATGTAGGTTGTATGCATATCACACCATACCGTGTTACACTCAAGACAGGAGTTGTTTTACCCAGAATCAGACAATACAAGTTACCCCCCGATGCTGTAGTGGCTTTACTGAAAATAATTGAAGAGCTTATTGCCCAGGGAGTGGTCGTAGAGACCGACTCCAATATCTGTAATTCACCCATCATTCCAATTCTTAAACGTACAGACCGCAATGCACCGCCAGTATATCGGCTGGTGATTGACCTTCGAGAACTGAATAAATGTATTGTACCACAGTATCCTGTGGTCCCCGATATCTCCTCCCTATTGACTGCTATTGATTCAGAAGCAACGTTCTTTACTGTAATCGATCTCAAGAACGCTTTCTTCAGTGTACCTATTGACCCGGAGAGCCAGTATCTCTTCGGATTCAGTTTAAATGGACGAAGTTTCAAATTTTCCCGCGCACCTCAAGGATTTACAGAAAGCCCCAGCATCTATAGTCAAGCACTGAAAAGACAACTAGATTGTATCCAAATGCCAGTTAATACCGCTTTACTGCAATACGTCGATGATCTACTGATCACCGCACGAAGTGAGCCCGAATGTGAAGAAGCATCTCTGACAGTTTTGCATTTCCTGGCCGACAAGGGACACAAGGTGTCCCCTTCGAAGCTACAATTCTGTGTTCAGCAAGTTGTGTACTTGGGTCACTTGCTGTCCAAAGTGGGGAGACAGCTCACTCCCGATCGCATTCAGTTAATTGTAAACATGCCACGACCCCAGACACAAAAGGAAGTGCGGGCCTTCATAGGCCTCACCTCGTACTGCAGACAATGGATTCCTCAATATGCATTTCTAGCTAAACCACTCATCCAGTTAACGACACAGGAGGCAGCAACTTCGACTGTCCTCCCTTGGACTCAGGAACATACACAAGCCTTTGAGGAATTAAAGAAAGCTTTATGCCAAGCGCCAGTTTTAGCAACACCATGTTACAGCAAACCGTTTACACTTTTTGTTACAGAACGTGACGGTACAGCGTTGTCTGTCCTCACTCAAGATCAAGCAGGTTCACATAAGCCTTGCGCTTATTTTTCAAGTACATTGGATTCAGTAGCACAGGCACTCCCTGCATGTTTAAAGTCAGTAGCAGCAACAGCGTTAGCAATCAGACAAAGCGACTCAATTGTTTTAGGTCATCAGTTAACAGTACAAGTTCCACATTCTGTAGAGGTTCTGTTAAACAGAACCCAGACTCAGCACTTGACTATAGCACGACTGACAGGTTACGAATTGACATTATTCCAGCCACACATAGAAATCAGACGCTGCAGTATCCTGAACCCAGCAACACTGTTACCTACAGTTATGATAGATCCAGCTCCACATGATTGCATAGAGATCATTAATGCAGTAACAAAGCCCAGACGAGATTTAACAGATGTTCCATTGACAAATCCAGACCTGACACTTTATGTGGATGGTTCATGCATGAGAACAAGTACAGGAGAGTTAGTGGCCGCGTATGCCGTGACCACTGAAACTGAAGTTAAAGAAACACACCGTATTGATACATTGTCTGCTCAAGCGGCAGAGCTCATCGCTCTGACCCGAGCCTGTATTCTAGCCAAGAACAGAAATGTCAACATATACACTGATTCCCGTTATGCGTTCGGAGTCGTACACGACTTCGGCATGCTCTGGCAAGAAAGAGGTTTTCTGACCTCTCATGGTACAAAGATACAGCATGGTCCTCTCATTCAAGCACTGTTAGAAGCAATACATCTGCCTTCAGCCATATCAGTCATGAAGTGTAAAGCACACACTAAAGCCACAGATTCTGTTTCCCAGGGTAACGACCTGGCAGATCAGACAGCAAAACATACAGCACTGACTCACGCTCAGACAACGGACACAACAAAGACAACAGATCCGACAAACTGTATGACAGTCAGAGATCCCACACTAGATGTTATTGACATTCAGACACATGCCACTCCAGAAGAAATAAAGAAATGGATCGAACTAGGAGGGATCCAGACAGATCAAGGTTGGATGACGAAGGGAAAATCTACATGGTTTCTCCCTGACTCTATGGTTCAAGTCATGATAAATACAGCACATAGTCCTGCACATCTAGGAGAGAAAGCAATGCTAGACAGTTTGCAAAATCTCTGGAACAATAAACACTTACGAGCAGCAGCAAAACAGAAAGTGCGTACTTGCATGATCTGTTGTCAGTTCAATCCAGGTAAAAGCGTCCCTGTAGAGCAAGGTGGATTTCATCCTCCCGATCACCCTTTTGAAGTCCTCCAGATGGATTATATCCAGATGGACCGTTGTCGAGGATTTAAATATGTTCTCGTAGTTGTCTGTGCTCTGTCTCGCTGGACCGAAGCATACCCAGTCCCAGATTACACTGCTCCGACCACTGCCAAACAGTTGGTTCGTGAATTTTTCCCACGATACGGCATGCCTCGTGTCGTGTACTCAGATAACGGTCAGCCATTCTCATCCGAATTAATGAAACAAGTTTCCTTGTTACTGGGATACCAGTGGAAGTTCCATTGTGTCCGACATCCAGAAGCAGCAGGCCTTGTAGAAAGGCATAATCAGACATTAAAGATCCGCCTTGCCAAAATATGTCAGGAAAAAGGAGTCGACTGGATAGTAGCCCTGCCAGTGGCACTATTCTATATGAGAATGGTCGCCCATTCGAGATCAGGGCTATCCCCGTACGAGGTGGTCTTTGGAAGACCACCGAATATGTGGGGGACGCCCATTCCTAAAAAGATTACTGATGTTGATTCTAATATGTTGACAGATTACCTTGCCTCCTTGATGTCTGCACTCCAATCATGTCGTTCACAGGTTGCCGCAGCCTTCCCTGACAACACTGATGTGAAGCCGCATGACGTCCGCCCCGGGGATACTGTCCTCGTCCGCAACTTCGACAGAAAAAGTCCGTTGGAGCCCCGCTGGAAGTCTCCGAAGACCGTTCTTCTTACCACAAGGACCGCAGTCAAATTGGAAGGCAGAAAGGGGTGGGTCCACCTAAGCCATATCAAAACATTCCCAGGACTGAAACCGGAACAAGACACACCCACCCCCACCAAAGACTGTGTTACCAAAGACTTTACCGAATCGAAAAGAGAAAAAACTCCTCAAGAACAATACCGCATGAAATTACGATCTAGCAAGTCAGACAGTTTAATTGTTTAAGTCCTCCCCTAGGTGAATCGGTTAAATAGTTTCTGACATGTATCCCCTAGATCGAGATAGAGAGAGAGAAGCAAAGAAACGTACATATTGCAAATCACTCCGTAGTCACTGCATAGTGACACTAATAATTATGTTTATTCTCAGTGTTTTAATTATTATTGCTAGCATCTTATTACCTATCTACTATCCTATTTTCAAGCGTGAACAATCTACTTACAATGTCTCTGCTGAACACACTTTTAGTGAGTTACCTCCTCATGAGCTCTCCTACAGACTCGCGCTGCGCAACAATACATTCATTAGTATGTTACATCATTCTCATCAAATTAACAATGCTACAAATTGCTGGATATGTGGCCGACTCCCTCCCTACCAGAATTACAAGGGAGCCCTGCCTCTCTTTCCGTACCCGTTCTCTCACAATGGCTCCTGCGGAGCATGGTTCAAAATAATTAATTCTTTAGATCCCGACATTGCTGTTTTTGATGGGGGTTGGGTTTGGGGAAACCTGAACTTGGTCCTACTAGACGTCTGTTATCCAGATAAGGAGGGACTCCCCACTAGAATAGGAACTGATCTAGAAAATGAAGTGTATGGATTAGGTAATTATACAATTAGCCTTATGATTCTTACTGTCGAATCCGAAGCCACACCAGTTCTACCTATTATGTCAGTACTGCCAGTCACTGGTGAATTATGTATCAAGAAGAAAGGTTCAGTACACTTAGGTCATAGTAAATGCACTACTGTGGTCGAATTCAGTGATCATGGAAAATCATCTTTCAAAGCTATCAGTCATTCCTACTTTGTTTGTGGTCATACCGCATACATTCGTCTACCTCCAGATTGGGATGGTACCTGCTACATTGCATTCCTTCTGCCATCTGTTTTTCTAGCTCCTCCTGATTACCACAGAAATAGCAATCTAGTAAAGAATAGACCCAGAAGAGATGTCCCACTTGTCGACTACACAGAAACGGCATGGGAACAGTACACCGATTTTAATAAAGGATTCTTTTTCTTTTTAGGACCTGTTCAGAATAGTAAATTAATACGCAGATTAACTAGAACACTTGAAGCCGTAGTAAATGAAACTACCTCCGCCTTAGGTAACTTAACAGAAGAGCAGTCCGCTATGCGGGTTGTTGTCCTTCAGAATCGTCTTGTAATTGACGTCATCTTGGCAGATAGAGGTGGAGCCTGTAAGGTCATCGGGTCAAGCTGCTGTGTTTTCATTCCACAAAATGCACCATCTGTATATCAAGCTATCACCCGTCTTCATAAAATTGCAAATCAGATACATCAGAATCCAGGCACCTGGACTTGGTCCGGTTGGTTCTGGACAACGTTAACAGCTTGGGGATGGAAGATCCTATCCTTCCTAGGCATTGGCCTAGTCCTAGTATTCAGTTGCTGCCTGTGCCTGCAGTGCGGGCCAGCGATTTGTGGACTGTGTGCCACCTCTTGTATTGAACATTCCAGTTTTTACTCAAAACGTAACCGAAAGAAAGAAGAACAAATGATGTTACAAGAACAGACTGATCGATTCATGAGGATCGATATTTCATGAAGGGTCCGTAGGGAACAAGGAGGGAATGAGGAAAATTAAATTTTGGCCATGTTGTGTTCCCTAGCGCGTACCCCACCGACTCCATGTACCAGCTTAAAGTGCATGTAACTTCCCTCCTGTGCCAGCTATGAAGACGCAAATACATTTGCGTCCAACGTTAACATGTCCTCTTTCAAACCCACCATGAATGGATTATATAGTCCGTTCCTAAGTATACTATGCCACCGTCTTTTTGTAGTGCACTTTTCGTATTTTTCCTGCTCTAGCAAGAGTAGGCCCTGAATTCCTGCCATCTGAACCTCTTTTGTGGCTCCTGACTCTGCCCAGGCTACCTCTGTACTCGTGAACTCTGTCCTACTTTCAGCGCGGCCCCTCGCGCTCAGCTCAAGCCTGCTTTCTGCCAAGACTGACTATAACCTTCGAGTTATCTGTTCCGCTCCTCGAGAATGCATTCCTGCCTACTAGATCCTGTAAACATCCTCTCCAGCTGCAGAGCCAAAGGGCCGACCTGTCTTAATACAAGTAAATCACAGCCTCTGTTGCCATGCTTCCATGGAAGGCCCCGTGCCCCACGCTTCACATGTAGACACTCAGGCGCTTATACACGCATCCACAGTTAGTGTAGAATAGCTTCTGCCCTAGAGACCTTTCCGTCCAGATAGTATAGTTCCTAAACATCAGATATCAGATATGATAGAAGTACAAGTTGATCTGACATGCCAGACTTCTGTCTCTTTCCGTCAGTGTAAATGTCAAGTCCCCTGCACCCCGTCAATCACACGTCATGCAGCTGCGCGCGCATCCAAGCTTCCGATTTCTGCTGACATTGCAACATTCTGTTAGCACCACCCCTTGGTGCCACCCACTTGCGTCACCTATCAGTGACGTTTCTAGCACACACCTCTGGTTCACGCCTAGTTTACGCCTCTTGATGATGTACTTGTACCACGTGTATACTGTTATCTTGTCTTCTCTCAGCTGTTACGCCTCTTACATTGATTCCTATGGTGTAAATCAAGTATATAAGCTATGTAATGTCAATAAAAATTCAGCGCGCTCTATCCCTTCTGACACCCCTGTGGTGGTCAGAACATGATATCCTGATTCCTTTATGAGGAATAAAACCCTTAGAAACTCTAACACCACGGACTCTGTTTTCTTTCATTCCGATTGAGTTATTATTGATTAAGTACTTACCTGCATAGAAATTAAGAGAGTAAATTAATTATTTACGTCAATGGATCAAGCCCTGATCTTTGGACTGGGTAAGAGTGGTCTGCTCAATTCAGACACTCTGTTCATCACCACCCCCTTTTCTGAATCGTTTTTGACCACTATAGGTGTGGCAGGGTATACTCAGACATGAGTCCCTTTCTCACTGCTCCATCAGGATTCAAGCAAGCCGGGCCGAAGACGGCTGAAATGCCAGAAACCGGTCCCCGGTAGCTTGTCTCCTTTCTGGTGAAGAATTGGCTTGGTAGTTTAGTCTGCCCTGTTCCCATGATGCACTGGGCAAGGGACAGACTGATTTGCATATAGCCAGGTTCTGAGCTGGGATGGGGCAGTGAGATAAATAACGGTGATGGACCAAGCCCTGATCTTTGGACTGGGTAAGAGTGGTCTGCTCAATTCAGACACTCTGTTCATCACCACCCCCTTTTCTGTATGGTAGGGTAAGGCACAGGTATTGTCATGTCATGACGTAGGTCCGTTTGGGCTGAGTGGAGACTATGGAAGTCCCTGGAGTGGGGCAGTGCATCCCCTATGGCTGTCCAAGACAGTCTCAGATTGGCATGATCAACAGGTTTGGAGAACGACTCATTAACAAGTGTGCGACACCATCCAGAGACCACACATCACTCTCCAAGATCTTCCACCCCCTCTGCTGGTTGCTGTACCTGTGGCCTCCAATACGGCAAACCAGCATCGCCCGCCACAATGCATCGACATGAAACACGCGGTCTGGTCTTCGGCGTCTGACTCTCATGTCTCCGATGAAACCAGAGCAGCAGCTGCTGTTCTCTGAAGTGATCCCTGGAAGGAGGTGTCCTGCACATGTCACTATTGTGAAAATGCCTCACGTGATCTGCAGGAGGGAGACAACATCCATAATGGAGTCTAGAACATCAGACATGTCCTCTTAGGTCCAATTGATACTGACGGACATTGCGTCATTCACCACCCACCACGTGAGTCCAGGGAAAAGTGGAGGGAAGTCGGGATGAGGGCCCAGGCTGCAATCCGGAAATATGACACCTCAAATTAAATGTCCCAGATTTGGAAGTGTGTTCCTACTGCCCCAAAAAGGCAGAAAAAGAAGACAGGTTCCATTTTTTTGACTGAGCGCATACCTCAGGGTCTGAATATGTGATTTCCTGGTCCACTGAAATTCCAGAGGACACACGTCTGATACCGCCGCGGATCACCGCCACCTCAGATCTTCTCACCCTATCTGCTCAAGTCTGTTTGACCACCAACATGTCCGGGTAACCCTTCAGGTCAGTGAGAAGGGAGGCGGAGGTGGCCTGGGCTTGCTGAAAGACCATGCCACCAGCCAACTACACAAAAACCAGCATTAAGAAGAGTAAATCTTAGCTTGGAGTCCTAGACTACGGGGTGGAGCATTACATTCGGCCTCCTGGGTCCAGCTGTCGTGCTAATAAACATGGATGCGAAGACCTCAGAATATCATGAATCCCACAATTTAGAAGCCTTTCTGGATTCTCTCATGATCCAACCTCTATTTAAGTTCTCCCAGCGTATCAGGAAAGTGAACCAGACCACGCGCACCCCAATAGGTTCCTTGCGGAGAACACCCTGGTCGAGGCCGTGTCACATAAAGTCCACACTGGGATTGCTAATTTGAGACATGGGACCAGATCCCAAAACATTTTCACTGGCACTTTGTACTTGGTGGTAATGCTCTGTTTGTTGCAAACACCTTTAATGAAAAGCAGATTCATGAAGATGGACATATGTGATAAGTGTATTTGTGCAGATATGGTATGTTGCACTTAGTTGTCATGGTGATATGTGGTGCTGTTGCCTTTTCATGCTGCATTCTTGTAATGTGTTATTGTTGCATTGCACTGTGGTTGTTGCATTACCTTCTTTTTTATACTTTTTGAGTTGGGTTCTGTTATGTTTTTCTAATGTTATTTTGCTCCATGTTATGTCGCCATGTTGTGTAATGTTGTACTCTAATTATTTTAGAGAAGTTAGAAAATGCTGCCACATTTCCAGCCAAGAGCATCACATTTCTTTACTGTTCCAGTGGCAGCCAACCATTCAAAGCGGTGGTAAAATACTGCTGTTCCAGATGGTCTACCGGTCCAAACCTATAGCAGAGACCCAGCCTTAAATTAGCACTTTCATTGCTCACTTTATGCGACATGACGCAATCTTTTATTAACGGAGGGATCTTAAGTCGATCTGACAAGAGAGGCCTCCACCCCCACTGCCATGGGATTTCTTTTTACAGTTCTTCATTGTGGTTTTCTGCTCCACAGACCCCTCTGGTTGAAAGGACACTTCCTCTCCCTGGCTACTAACCTTGGGGTGCTCTCTTCTCCCCAGGAGTTTCCTGTAAATGTAAATGTAAATTGATACTTGTATAGCGCACTACTCACCCGCAAGGGTCTCAAGGCGCTTGTACGAATACCACTGTGGAACCCATCCTGGCTTTCCCTGTGAGGCGTCCACTCCTGGGCACCCCCAAGGTGGAGGCCAGGCATCCTTAGCATTGTGGGGGCTGTTGTGGAGATTAAGCAAGCTATTGCCCAGAGTTGCAGAGTGGGACTCCATGATTGGAATAGGCGCTGAGGCGAGAATTATCAGGTCCGTGGAATTTTTGAGCCCAAGACGGGGAATTGAACCCTGGTCCCGGGCTAGACCTCTGCATCAGGGTCTGCCGCTCTAATTATTGAGCCACACTTCTCCACTTCCTGGGATGTTGAATGATGGGTCTGCCTTTCAGGCTGCTAGCTGATCACTGTTATAATATGATGAATATTAACATGGGCCTTTCTTCGAGTCAGATTTGGTGTCCATACCTATAGCTTCTTCAGGTCTTACATTGCCACAACTACTACTGTAGGAAAGGGCCCCCGTTTTCATGGCTGCCTCCCACCTTTTGCCTGCCAACCAGGTACCCAGGGATTTAGGGCCAGATGTAGGTAAGTAACATTTACCGAATCTTAATTACCGAAAATTACCGAATTTTACCGATTCGGTAATTAAGATTCGGTAAATGTGAGGGGTTGGTATGTAGGGAATCCAGATGTTCCCTTTTACCGAATCGGTAAAATTCGGTATTTACCGATTCGGTAAATACCGAATCGGTAAAGCCTATTGATTCCTATGGGCTTCAAAGCCCATAGAAATCAATAGGCTTTACCGATTCGGTATTTACCGAATCGGTAAATACCAAATTTCACAAGGGTGCAGGGGGTGTCACTTTGACACCCCCTGGCACCCCCTAAACAGGATTGGGTGCCATGTGGCAGGCATACAAGCCCTAGGGGCAGGTCTGCCTGTCATATGGCACAGGTGTGCATGCACACATGTGCATGCACACCAGCATCGGTATTTTACCATCAAATATTATTTGATGGTAAAATACCGATTCTGTAATGCTTGTGGGACTCAGAAGAGTCCCACCTACATATCAATTTTACCGAATCGGAAAAAATACCGATTCGGTATTTTACAGAATCAGTAAATTTACCGATCGGTAAATTTACCGATTCTGTAAAATACAGGGCCCTACATCTCAAATTGCATTTACCGGTCGGTAACGGCCGAATTCGGCCGTTACCGACCGGTAAATGCCTACCTACATCTGGCCCTTAGTTCTTTCCCTAAAAAGGTACTGTGTACCTCCAAATTAGCACCTCTCATGCCACATTTAATTCCCTTGTAAAAGTTACCCTTGGTACCCAGGGCACTGTGACCAGAGAAGGCCTCCAAGGGCTGCAGCACTTATTGTGCCACCCTTAGAGGTCCTGTACCTTTACACCCACCCACCCACACACACCCACCCACCCACACCCACCCACCCACATACACACACACACACACACACTGCCTTTGCAGGTTGCATGTTTTGGTGCAGAACAAAGTGAAGAATCGACATGGCACACATCCCTGACTGCCATGCCTACAAACCACTGCCTATGGCATTGGTCAGCCAACCCTCTAGCTGGGTGCACTATACCAGTGGTGAGGGTACAGGTGCATGAATCCTCTACCCCTACAGTGTCTAGGTACATTTTTAGACATTAAGAGTGCTGCCATTAAGAGTATATGGTGCTGGGAGTTCATCATTACAAACTCCACAGCACCACAATGGCTTTACTTAAATCTATGAAGTTTGGTATCAAACTTCTCAGCACATTAAACCCACACGGATGCCAGTGTGGGATTTAATGAAAAATGCACTCAGTGGGCATTTTAGAGATGCCCCTTTAAAAACGACCTGACTCTAGTGTCTTGGCTGACTGGCTGCTTGCTAACTGAAACCCCCAGACATGATTCTGGACCCCTAGGTCTAGAGTGTTAGAGGGGAGATCCCAGTGGAGGACAGACTTGGCACCTGACCACCCTGTGACCTACATCTCCTAGGAACACAGCCGAGCACTGGCGGGAGACCCTCAGGGAGAGGATCTCGAATCTAGAATCGTATGCGCTGCGCTAGCACCACTCGACAAAGGGACACCACACCGTAGGATTAAGAGAACGTATTCTTTATATCTTCACGAAAAAATGGATCTTTATGATCCGCAGCTTCTTATGTACAGGCGAACAAGGGCTCAAAGAGTCTCGGTAGGGGTAGGGTAGCGGGACAGTCTCAAGGGTAAAAGTATCCGGCGCACAGCTCTCAATCCTCGAGCTGGGGGATACGGGGTGATCTTAGGTCCAGCCGGACCAGAATAGTCTCTGAGCCGCGATCGAATCAGCAGGGCTCGAGCAAGGAGGTCGTAGTTCTTACGGTCTTGGGAGCCGCGATCAGATCAGCAGGGCTCAGGAGTTCTCAAGGTTGCAGGGGAGCCGCGACAGCGTCAGCAGGGCTCGGTGGTCTCTTTGTTTGCAAGGAGCAGTGTCAGCGTCAGCAGGGCTCGGTGTTCTCTTAGGTTGCAAGGGAGCCGCGACAGCGTCAGCAGGGCTCAGATAGTTCTTCAGGTTGCAGGAGAGCCGCAACGAGGTCAGCAGGGCTCACGTAGTCCAGGATACAACTGGTTTGATCGTCCCAGAGCCACCCTTGATATAGGACTCCTTTCCTTTGATGTCCGGAGTCCTCGCAGGCGGAGGTCTTAACACCTGGGGGCTGGTTGTTGAGGGTTCCGCCTCGGCGGCTCCTTTCATCCTTTCAAGTTGGGTCTGGAGGGATCCCAGACACTCAGCAGGCCTGGAGCCAGCCCTCAGGGAGGCCGGATGGGTAATCAAAACTCATCTGTCGAGGGGAGGTGGATGGTGTGACCTAGCTACTCCTCCCTCTCTCGCTCACAGGGAGCGCTCTACCCCCTGGCTGGGTATGGCGCCGAAGGCCGAGGTCGGGCTGGGGCTGGGGCGGCCATCTTAGGTGCAGGGACATGGGCCTCGGCCTCGGTTACCAGGAAAATGGAGGGCGAGGAAGGGGAGCTCGGTGTCGGGGATGTATGTCATGGCGGGAAGGGTCGGGTGGATCAGGGTCATGGGAAGCTGCACGGGTCAGGGAGGACCACCCCACGAGGCCGGGTCCAACACATGTCCCCCCCTAGCTGAAGGTCGAGGAGAACTACCCATCCTCTTGGGGATTCTCCTCGCTGAGGCGGAAGAACCTGGAGAGGCCGTCAGCGTTGGCGTGGTCGGTACCAGGGCGGTGCTCTACTGTGAAGTCCATTCCCTGGAGGGAGATTGACCATCACAGGAGTTTGGGGTTCTCCCCTGTCATCTGCATGAGCCACCACAAGGGTCGAAGATCTGTCTGTACTCGGAAGTGGGTTCCGAATAGGTAGGGTCGGAGTTTCTTGAGGGCCCAGACTACTGTGAACGCTTCTCGTTCTATGGTGCTCCACCTCTGTTCTCGGGGCAGTAACCTTCTGCTGATGAAGGCTACGGGCTTATCTATGCCTTCCTCATTGAGCTGGGACAGTACGGCCCCAATGCCATGTTCGGAGGCGTCGGTCTGGACCACATACTCCTTGGAGTGGTCCGGGGCTTGGAGCACGGGGGCAGTACACACGGCGGTCTTCAAGGCGTCGAACGCCTCTTGGCAGGAGGGGGTCCAGTGCACGCGCTTGGGCTGCCTTTTGGACGTCAACTCCGTGAGGGGAACCACTATGCTGCCATAATTCTTTATGAACCTCCGGTAGTAGCCGGTGAGGCCCAGGAAGGCTCGGACCTCGGTTTGGGTGGTGGGTGGTTCCCAGGCCAGGATGGCATCGATTTTCGGCTGGAGAGGGGCGACCTGCCCGCTTCCGACCTGATGGCCTAGGTAGATAACTGACCCTTGCCCAATCTGGCACTTGCTGGCTTTCACCGTCAAGCCGGCCTGGAGCAGGGCTAGCAACACCCTCCGGAGGTGCCAGAGGTGCTCATCCCATTGTGAACTGAACACTGCAATATCGTACAGATATGCGGCGCTGAACTCTTCCAACCCGGCCAGGACTCGGTTCACCAGTCTCTGAAAGGTGGCCGGGGTGTTTTTCATTCCCGAATGGCATCACTCGGAAGCGATAGTGCCCGTCTGGGGTGGCGAAGGCAGACCGCTCCTTGGCTCACCCTGTGAGTGCAATTTGCCATTAGCCGCAGGTCAGGTTGAAGGTACTTAGGTAGCGAGCAGACCCCAGGCGGTCGATGAGCTCGTCTGCGCGGGGAATGGGGTGGGCGTCTGCTCGGGTGACTGCGATGAGCCCCCGGTAGTCCACATAGAACCGAAGTTCGCGGACAGCCCCAGGGGCCGCGGCTTTCGGGACCAGCACCACTGGGCTGGCCCAGGGACTGTCGGAGGGCTCGACCACTCCTAGGGTGAGCATTTTCGAGACTTCGGCCTGGATGCAGGTCCGGACTCGGTCAGGCACTCGGTAGGCTCGGTGTCGCACCGGCGGGCTGTCTCCGGTGTCCACGTCGTGGACACACCAGTCGGTGATTCTGGGGGCTAAGGAGAACCATTCAATCAATCAATCAATCAAAGGCATTTATAGAGCGCTCTACTTACCCGGAGGGTCTCAAGGCGCTATGGGGGGGGGGGGGGGGGGTGCTGCTGCTACCCGAACAGCCAGGTCTTGAGCTTCTTCCTGAAGGCGAGGTGGTTTTGGGTCAGGCGCAGGTCGGTCGGGAGGGAGTTCCAGGTCTTGGCGGCCAGGTAGGAGAAGGACCTTCCTCCTGTTGTCGTTCTTCGGATGCGGGGGACGGCGGCGAGGGCATGACTGGCTGATCGGAGGTGTCGTTTGGGAGCGTAGAAGTTGATGCGGTTGTTGGGGTAGCTCGTCCGGAGATGTGGCTGTGTCGTGGGATGTCGAGGATGAGTCTGGCTGAGGCGTTCTGGATCCGTTGGAGTCTCTTCTGGAGCTTGGCGGTGGTTCCGGCGTAGAGGGCGTTGCCGTAGTCCAGTCGGCTGGTGACGAGTGCCTGGGTGACAGTCTTCCTGGTCTCGGTGGGGATCCACCGGAAGATCTTCCGTAGCATGCGCAGGGTGTTGAAGCATGACGAGGAGACGGCGTTGACTTGCTTGGTCATGGAGAGGGAGGAGTCCAGGATGAAGCCCAGGTTGCGTGCGTGGTCTGTCGGTTTGGGTGCAGTGCCCAGGGCGGGGGGCCACTAGGAGTCATCCCAGGCGGAGGGCGAGGATCCCAGGATGAGGACTTCCGTCTTGTCCAAGTTCAGCTTCAGGCGGCTGGTCGACATCCACTCGGCTACCTCTTTCATTCCTTCGTGAAGGTTGGCTCTGGCGGCGGCGGGGTTGTTGGTCAGGCAGAGGATGAGCTGGGTATCGTCGGCGTAGGAGATGATGTTGAGGTTGTGTTGGTGTGCGATGGCCGCGAGGGGGCTCATGTAGACGTTGAAGAGGGTTGGGCTCAGCGAGGATCCTTGGGGGCGCCGCAGATGACTTCGGTGGCTTCTGACTTGTACGGTGGTAGACGGACTCTCTGTGTTCTTCCGTCGAGGAAGGAGATGATCCATTCCAGCGCCTTCTCCTGGATTCTGACGTTGCTGAAGCGCTGCACTAGGGTGCGGTGGCAGACGGTGTCGAAGGCCGCGGAGAGGTCTAGTAGGATGAGGGCCGCTGTTTCTCCGTTGTCCATCAGGGTTCGGATGTCATCTGTGGCAGCGATGAGGGCGGTCTCGGTGCTGTGGTTGGCTCGGAAGCCAGACTGTGAGGGGTCGAGGGATCCGTTCGTCTCGAGGAAGGCGGCCAGCTGCTTGTTGACGGTCTTCTCGATGACTTTGGCTGGGAACGGGAGCAGCGAGATGGGGCGGTAATTCTTGAGTTCGGTGGGGTCCGCTGTGGGTTTCTTGAGTAGAGCGCTGAGTTCGGCATGCTTCCAGCTCTCAGGGAAGGTGGCGGTGGTGAAGGAGGTGTTGATGATGTCCCGCAGGTGGGGTGCGATGACGGCGTCGGCCTTGTTGAAGACGTGGTGAGGGCAGGGGTCGGTCGGAGATCCGGAGTGGATGGAGTTCATCATGCGGACGGTTTCTTCGGTGCAGATCGGAGTCCAGGCGCGGAGGGTGGTGGTGGGGGGCGGTGGTTCGGTCGAGTTGGACGTGGCGTTCATCGGTTGGGTGTTGAAGCTGTTGTGTATGTCTGCGATCTTGTTGTGGAAGTAGGAGGCGAGGGAGTTGCAGAGTTCTTGCGATGGGGTGATGTCGTTGTTTCCGGCGTTGGGGTTGGAGAGCTCTTTCACGATGTTGAAGAGTTCCTTGCTGTTGTGTGCGTTGTTATCCAACCGGTCCTTGAATGCAGTTTTCTTGGTGTCGCGGATCAGTTGGTGATGCTTTCGGGTGGCAAGCTTGAGGGTGGTCATGTTGTCCGGTGTTGGATCCCTTCTCCAGGCTTTCTCGAGGGCTCGGCAGTTCTTCTTGGAGCTCTTGAATTCGTCGGTGAACCACGGGGCCTTCTTGCTGCCGGGTCTGCTGGGCGGGGTCCTCAGTGGGGCGAGTTGGTCCGCGCAGTTGCTGATCCACTTCGTGAGGTTGTCGGCGGCCTGGCTGGGGTTTGCTGAGCTGGCGGGAGGGTGCTGGCTCAGGGAAGCGGCGAGCTGGTCGGCTGTGATCTTGCTCCAGCTTCTGCGGGCGACCTGTTGCTGGTGGTGGTGGGTCGTCGTTCTTCTGAAGGTGAAGTGGACGCAGCTGTGGTCCGTCCAGTGGAGTCCTGTGGCGTGGCTGAAGGCGATGTCTTTGCTGGATGAGAAGACGGCGCCGAGTGTGTGTCCGGCGAGGTGGGTGGGGGTGGTCACCAGTTGCTTGAGTCCGAGGTTGGCGAGGTTGTCGAGCAGGGTGGTGGTGTTGCGGTCGTTGTTGTTCTCCAGGTGGAAGTTGAGGTCCCCCAGGAGGATGTAGTCAGTGGAGGGGAGGGCATGCGGGCTGACGAAGTCGGCGATGTCCTCGCTGAATTGGGTGCGTGGTCCCGGGGGTCGGTAGATCAGGGTGCCTCTGAGGGTGGTCTTCGGGTCGGTGTGGATCTGGAAGTGTAGGTGTTCGGCGGTAGTCAGGATGTCGTCGGTGTAGGTCGTGATGCGGATGGTGTCCCTGTGGATGATGGCGATGCCTCCTCCTGTCTGGTTGGCGGTGCGGTCCCTCCGGGTGATCTTGTAGCCCTCTGGGATGGCGATGGCGATGTCGGGTGCTGAGGAGGCGTTCATCCAGGTCTCCGTGAGGAAGGCAACGTCAGGAGCAGTGGTGTCGATGAGGTTCCAGAGTTCGATGGCGTGTCTGTGGACTGAGCGGGTGTTGAGCAGGATGCACTTGAGGTGGTTGCTGCTGGTGTTCGTCTTGGCGGGTGCTGGTGCGAGGCAGGTCCGGATGCAGGTGAACTTGCAGGCGGTACAGCAGAAGGGTCCGTGGGAGCGTCTCGGGGTGGCACGGTAGCATCCCGGGACTCGTCCGTCGTTGAGTGCGATGAGGGTGGCGGCGTCTTACGTCCGGCGGGTGGGCTGAGAACTGCGGGGGCCAGGGGTCCTGGCACTGGGCGCGGTCCAGGCACGGACGGGCGCAGACGGGCTTACCTTTGGCGCACCTTCGGCGCTCAATCGGTGCTCCCGCTGCGCGCGTCCGCTGCGCGGTCGCTGAGGGGGCGTCATAAGAGGGGAGCAGGGAGGGCGGGTCCGCTGGGAGGCGGGAAGGGGTTAACCAATCGTGTGGCGGGGGGGCGGGGCCGCAGGCAGAAGGCGCAGGAACGGGACCGGCAGAGCGGGCGGCCCAGCGGCGGCTGGGGCGCTGCTGGCGGCGTCGGAACTCTGTCAGCAGGTAGGCGGAGAGGAGCAGGGGGGCGACCAGGCCAGAGGCGCAGTGGTCGCTCCCTAAAAGCAGGCGAGGTCCCCTTAAGAGGGGAGCAGGGAGGGCGGGTCCGCTGGGAGGCGGGAAGGGGTTAACCAATCGTGTGGCGGGGGGCGGGGCCGCAGGCAGGAGGCGCGGGAACGGGACCGGCAGAGCGGGCGGCCCAGCGGCGGCTGGGGCGCTGCTGGCGGCCTCGGAACTCTGTCAGCAGGTAGGCGGAGAGGAGCAGAGGGGCGACCAGGCCAGAGGCGCAGTGGTCGCTCCCTAAAAGCAGGCGAGGTCCCCTTAAGAGGGGAGCAGGGAGGGCGGGTCCGCTGGGAGGCGGGAAGGGGTTAACCAATCGTGTGGCGGGGGGGCGGGGCCGCAGGCAGGAGGCGCCGGAACGGGACCGGCAGAGCGGGCGGCCCAGCGGCGGCTGGGGCGCTGCTGGCGGCGTCGGAACTCTGTCAGCAGGTAGGCGGAGAGGAGCAGGGGGGCGACCAGGCCAGAGGCGCAGTGGTCGCTCCCTAAAAGCAGGCGAGGTCCCCTTAAGAGGGGAGCAGGGAGGGCGGGTCAGCTGGGAGGCGGGAAGGGGTTAACCAATCGTGTGGCGGGGGGGCGGGGCCGCAGGCAGGAGGCGCGGGAACGGGACCGGCAGAGCGGGCGGCCCAGCGGCGGCTGGGGCGCTGCTGGCGGCGTCGGAACTCTGTCAGCAGGTAGGCGGAGAGGAGCAGGGGGGCGACCAGGCCAGAGGCGCAGTGGTCGCTCCCTAAAAGCAGGCGAGGTCCCCTTAAGAGGGGAGCAGGGAGGGCGGGTCCGCTGGGAGGCGGGAAGGGGTTAACCAATCGTGTGGCGGGGGGCGGGGCCGCAGGCAGGAGGCGCGGGAGCGGGACCGGCAGAGCGGGCGGCCCAGCGGCGGCTGGGGCGCTGCTGGCGGCGTCAGAACTCTGTCAGCAGGTAGGCGGAGAGGAGCAGGGGGGCGACCAGGCCAGAGGCGCAGTGGTCGCAAATCCGAGAACTGCCCCAAGAGCTGGCGGCAGTCCTCACGCTGCTGAGTAGTGAGGGAGGCAGAGAGTCTCACTCCATCCACGGAGCCATCCTTCTCTTTGACACACAGGAGGTCAGGAAGAGGCTCCGTTTCCTCTTCCGCTCTATCGTCGGTGGCCATGAGCAAGCTCAACTCCGTCCACACGAAGTGAGGCTTGAGGCGGTTCACGTGGAGGACCCGAAGGGGGTTCCGAGGGGACTGGACGTCCACCAAGTAGGTCACTTGGCTCTTCCTCTCCACGACCTTAAAGGGGCCGGTCCATTTGTCTTGGAGGGCGCAGGGTTTCACCGGGGATATCACCCAGACCTGCTGGCCCGGTTGAAACTCGACCAGAGTGGCATTCTGGTCCTACCAGCGCTTCATCTCTTCCTGACTTGCTTCGAGGTTGGCTTCGGCCAGCTCTCGGAATTTCCGTGTCTGATTTCGGAGGGTGAGAATGTAGCGGAACACATCGGGAGGAGGTTCCCGGGGGGCCGTTTCCCACCCCTCCTTGACCAGGCTGAGGGGCCCCCGGACGGGATGCCCGTACAGCAGTTCAAATGGGCTGAACCCCAGGGACTTCTGGAGGACCTCCCGGTATGTGAACAAGAGGCAGGGGAGGAGGACGTCCCACTTGCGCCGGAGGGGCTCTTCTAGGCCCATGATCATCCCCTTCAGTGTCCGGTTAAACCATTCCACTAGGCCATTTCCTTGGGGATGATACGGGGTGGTGAATTTGTAGGACACTCCACATTGTTGCCACAGGGACATCATGCATTTTGGGATGAAGTTCGTGCCGCGGTCACTCACGACCTTGCGGGGAAAACCTACTAGGGTGAAAATCCCCATCAGCGCTCGGCCCACCACGGGGGCCGTTACTGTGCGGAGGGGAATGGCCTCGGGGTACCGGGTGGCGTGATCCACCAGGACGAAGATGAATCGGTGACCTTGGAAGGTTCTAGGGTCCAGGGGCCCTATTATGTCGATCTCGACCCGCTCAAAGGGGGTACTGTCGACGGGGAAGGGTTGGAGGGGAGCCTTGTGTGTTCCTCCACTTTTTCCACTAGCCTGGCACGTGAGACAGGACTTGCAGTGGGCTTCTACATTCGCTCGCATCTTGGGCCAATAAAAGTGCATAACTAGGCGATCATAGGTCTTGTCCTGGCCCAAGTGTCCTGCCAGGGGTACTTCGTGGGCCAGGCCCAGGAGGAAGTCTCGGAAGCGTAGGGGTACCACCAGCACTGGGCCGACCCTAGCTCAGCAGACTTCTGCTAACTGTACAGGAGGTCATTCTCCCAGTATACGGAATGAGTTCCAGTCTGGTCGCCCACAGCTTGGGCCGCGGCCTGTCACCGGAGTCCGACCAGCGAAGGGCAAGTGGCCTGTTCCCGGCAGAACTCCTCTCGGGAGGGGCCCCCTTCGTGATGCCACTGCGCCA
Source organism: Lissotriton vulgaris (assembly GCF_964263255.1). Lineage (NCBI taxonomy): Eukaryota > Metazoa > Chordata > Amphibia > Caudata > Salamandridae > Lissotriton > Lissotriton vulgaris. The sequence goes on along the minus strand of NC_141691.1, from coordinate 54,553,479 downwards.
ACTCGGGCAGATCATCCAACTCAGGGATCTGTGCGGGCTCGGGATGCAAGGTTTCGTTGTCGGTGACGGACTCTCCTCCTGATGAGAGGCCGGTGGGCTCAGTTCGGTCGTCCCTATCTTCTTCTACAGGGCGGTGGCTGGGAGGCTCAGCGTCGACAGCCTAGAGGGGGGTAGTCGGGCGGACATGGATCGGGTGGTAGCGCACACCCACTCAGGTAGGCCCATCATGCCCAAGTGGGTCTTGCGTTCCACCTGTCTCCACGGGTACCTTTCTAGGTCGTTCCTCAGGAGACAGTCTACAAGTTGGGAGGCTCGGACAGCGACTCGTAATTCTCCTATCACTCCCCCCCATTCGAACGGTACTAGGGCCATCTTACATAAACTCTCGGTGTTTTCAGCAGACAGTACAGGGCACAGGACATTCAGAATGATCTGGTCCTCCCTGACTAGGTGACTGAGGATACCTGTGATACTCGCCCCGGTGTTGCGAAGGGCCTCCACCCTGTTGTAATGGCTGGATTTTCTGTTTAGATGGGATCAGCCCCCAGGGGCCCCTATGACCCAGCCAAAACGTACTCACCTTCCCTCCTCAGATCGTATTCACTATGGATAGATATACAGATATATATACAGATCGCACCTAAGGATGGGGAATGACAATATACATATATGGATTTTCTACAATATCTTATTCACATCAGTTGGTGTCGCGGCCACCCCGACCCAGACCGTTCTACCCTAGGGCAGATATGACACACAATCCGGCGTGTCTACACACGGGCCTGCAGAACCCAATGCTCCCTTTTCCAAACTGTTTGCAATCCTGCAAAACTACACACTAGTTCGACCTCCTAGTGCTCTCGCTTATTCAAGCCACAATCTAGTGGGTATAGACACTGGTAATCCTCCCCAGTGTTCTCACTAACGCCGTATATCAACGACGACCACATTCCTATGAACAGTTATCAGGATAATATCTCAGTTACCTACTCGGGATAAAACTATAATAATGACTTTGAACACGGTTCCAAATTATATGGTGTACTTTCTGCTCTTGGCATCAAAGGTCCACTCACTCCCTCTTTGTTTGATCACCATTTACCTGATCGGGATTTCACATCCGTTCACATAAACAACTTTCGACTAGGAGATATGTTTACCATTATTGAACAGGAACGCAAGGCACACGATAATTCCATAAGAATTAGGGTATTTATTAACAATAGACACGAATCACATTACTATGCAACATAACTTCTGCAAAGAAAAGGTAAAGATTAGAGTGCACGTTCTATTAGAGCTGGTCGGACGTCACCTGATTAATATGAAGTCTGGGCTCGGCAGTCATCTAGGTTCCCTTCTCGTCTCTGTGTCCTGGCTCGCCTTGCAGTCACACCTCAGCCGTCACAAGTACACGTCTGCACCGCTAGGCTCAACCTCGTCTGCTTCCCTCCAGGGCACCGGAACCTTGCTGGTTATTAGCTACCGTATCTCTCTCTCTCTGTATCAGTGCGCTCCGCGCTAATTCTCCTTCAGTCTTTCTCAGAGAGTTTCGGTCTTAAATCTTTCTAGGACTTCAAAGATGGCGACTGTCCGCCATGAGATAATTAATAGCAGAGATGCTAACGGCTAGATGCCGCCTACGGACTAACTGACAAACTGGCTAACACCTTCGCTAATATCAAAGCCCGTTCCTTCATGGAAATTCACGGCCAGTAACCTGACGCCCACCAAATTCTTGTACCTCCCCGTACCAAGGACACTTTCCCAGCCGGCCGGCCTGAAGTTGTGTCTTCGGAGTGGAGAAAAATACATTCCTTCGATAAGGGTCAGCCTGAACCGGTTCTCTCCAAGCGAACAACAGCTTGAAACTAAAACATTACTCTTCACCTAGAAAGCCTTCTCGAGCTACCGGGCAGAAAGCAAAATGGAGTCTGTCTCGTTTAAGGCCTACGGAGCCCACAATATGCATAGCTCCATGGAAAATATCCCAGCATGTTAGCAAATAAGCAAATCATGACTAATACTTATATATCTATCCCCTAACTTAAATTCATAAGCCCTACTTTAAGGAAAATGACACGAAAATGCCCTAATATATGTAAGACAGGGGCCCTGTCTATAGTCCTAATCCCTATGCTATGGGGGTGATAGGCTGGAGTCACTCTCCATCATTCTCCCTCTCCAAAAAGCCAGCAAAAGGGCAGCCATTACATTACACCCCTTGACTCCAGTCTATTAACCACAAACTAAATGGAGCTAACATCAGTAGAAGAATAATATGAAACAAAATTAACTGATCTACGACCCTTACTAAGTCTAAAAAATTGGAGCAAGGAAGGGATACACTGAATAAAGCAACAAATAGCTATCAAGACACAAATAGCGACAATAACCCCCCCTAAAATCTGTCGTAAAGAATGCAAGTCAGGCAGCCAATTAAAAAGCCAGTCAAAGAAACCCTGATCTATATGTTGTCTAATTTCTGCAGTCAAGTCGTGGAGTTTGTCAATATGGGATTGGATAGCTTTAGAATGGTCAGACAAATTAAAACCGCACAGACCTTCAAAATCAGAACATTCATGTCCATGTTTCAGCAGGAGATAATCAATGGCGGCCCTGTTTTGCAAAATAGCTCTACGTTCACCTTGGGCATCTAATAAGAGGTCAGATAAAACAGTGGATGTTTGGTTAATAGACTTAACCATCCAGCAGGCCATTTTGCCGATTGTTTTGGCATTATAAACGGCCAATGCAGGCACCCCAATAATAGAAAAAGCTAAACCAAGGTATTCTGATCTAGAATAGAGGTGAACAGAGGAATCACAATCTTCATGCAATGACATTGAATCACGTACAATACGGGAATGTGAAGTAGGATGTGAGGAAAACATTAGCAAACTCAATCTAGTGATGGCACATGGGCCACCAGAAATATTCGCAGGAATATAGGGCCAAGATGAATTCCCACAGGAAAATAGCCATCCAGCTGGCAGTAACATTGAACGATAATGGCTAGTGGCTACTAATAAACGTTTACAAGTCATATTGTTTTTCACTGAAAGACATGAAGTCGGAAGTCTCTTTAAACATAGCAATCGTTGATGAGGTGAAAAAGAAGTAGCGGCCTGGAGCTTTAGCTTCAAGCACTCAGTAATAGCTTAGGGTCACAAGTCATAATGAAACATAGGTCTCCAGGAGTAATATTAAAAGTAGTAATACGGGAATGAATAGCAACATCAAGGTCTGGAAGAGCAGTACATAAGGGGCAAAATTCATGAGCCGCAAAGTCGCCCAAGATAACATTAGGTCGGGCATTGGAGATATTAAAGATGTGTCGCAAAGTCTCAGTAGATGCAGGGACAGCAACCAAACAGGTCGCTAAAATGTCAGTGACAGATTTCATTGGGGTAAGACAAAAATGCGGAGAGTTCGTCACCCGCTTTGCGAGTGTAATCCAGAAGTTGGCAGACGACGCCCACGCAGACCGCGGGGCTCGGATTATCCCATCAACCGGCGTCGGTGGATCCTCTCCTCTCCCGGCGTAGCAGGCCAAAAGGAGTCCAGCGCCGACACATCCTGCAGCAGCAGTCCAGAGAATGATCTGAAAGAATACAAACACAGACCTTAATCATTCTCGTAAGTAACATTTATCAGCTGGGACAGCTTCCCAGCCATCTTTCCCTGGCTTCATCACCAAAACGGTGTTGTCATGACCGGTCGCAATAATATCAGCCTGTTCAGGAGGATTTTTAGGCGATTGCACCCATATCTTAGCTCCAGGAAGATCAGACGATCCGAAGCCTTTTTGTCCTCGCACAGTTAGCAATGTTGGGGCAGAGCCTTTTTTTATCTCACCACTGAAGACAGGCATAATCAATAACTGAGCAACACGGTCAGACTTCTTTATAAACAAATCCGTCTCACTGCTATTAAGCAGGAGAACCTTAATCTCTCCCTGATAATCACTGTCAATTACTCCTCCGAGCACTTGTACACCTTTCAGGGCCAGGCCAGATCTAGGGGCAATTAATCCAAAGCTACCGGCAGGTATACAGACACCAACGCCAGTTTCAACAATGATTCGATCCTTTCCTGGAAATTTAGCATCATTTAAAGCATACAGGTCGAGGCCTGCGGAACCTGGAGTTGCTCGACATGGAGCTAGAGCACCGGGGGTAATTTCCCAATACATGACAGTATTCTCTACGAGGAATTCTACCAATTTTAATTTCGAGTGCAGTTTGAACTGCGGGTGTCTCTTTACCACCCAGACCAGTAATTGTAAAAGACTGTCCATGAAATTTTTTCGACTTACCATGAATTAAAGTGGCCTCCGCCCCAGTATCAACTAATGCTCGGGCCCTTTGGATATTACGATGTTTCCAAAAAATCTCAATATCTACATAGGGTCTATAATCTCTGTGAGCCCATTTGCGTACCGGAGCTTGACCTATTTCCTAGTCATTTTTCCTGCGGTCTGTCAACCAAGACAAATCAGGGTAAATGCTTTCAGTTTTCTTTGGTATTAGAATGTCTTGTTCATATCCGTCTCCAGTACGAAACGGATTAGTGTCATGTTCAAAAAGTTGTGAGTTACGATCAGAGAGTCTGTTACGATCCTCTCTCTTTCTCATGTCAGGGGAATAACTCCTTTCATCTCTTCGTCTGTTGGAAACACGATCATCTCTTCCCCTCTCACGATCATCCTCTCTCCCCCTCCCATCATTACGACGAGGGGATCCATCACGTTCATAGCGCCGATCATCACGGCGATCAGAATTCACACGTCGCCTCTCATCACCACTGTCATCCGAACCACGGTCATACTCATTCTTTCGCACACGACGGGCACCCTCCTTCCGATCCAAACCACGCTTACGAAACATATCCCATAAGCGATTATTAGGCTCACCATCAATGTCTTCCCTTTTAACACCATCAGCAATGAGAGCAAGAAACATGTCACGTCTAGAGAACTTATAGTCCCCACCAGTACGACCCTCAGGTCGAGATTGTCGTTCAGGTTTAAACCATTCACCCAGCTCACCAAGCTGACGAACAGACTCAAGCACAACAGACAAAGGATTGCCAGTTTGGTTAATCAATAATGTCATCATGACCTGCTTGTAGGCAACAGGGGAAGAACGGATAATGCGATTGCGCACAGAAGATGTTAAAAGACCATCCAATAACTTGTCAGCAGTACTAAGAAAGATAGACGTTTTCATGACTTCCTCTTTTAAACGTTGCGACGCATCGCGCAAAGTATACCACGGTTTCTCATCAATAGGCCAATCAGATTCAGTTGGATATTATGATTACAGCCGTCAGACGCAAGCTGGAGCAAAGAAATTTGACCAGCACCATTATAATTCCGAAAATGATCCTGAATCATGGAATCAGAACTCAAAGAGCAAAATCGTAAGCAATCAACAGCATCGAGCATAATACCGGCAGCGCCAAGTTCATAAAGACGCACCATCCAGGTAAGCAAGGCCTCACCAGGCCGTTGTCGAAATCGTTGTAAAATGTCACTAACTTCCTGCTGAGTAAAATCTTCAATACAATCAAGAGCTATACCACCCGGATTACCAGGGGCCTGTTGTAATTTTCGTCGAAAAATAGGGTGAGCAGAAACTGCAGGAAGAGCTTCCGAGGAAGCCCGCATCTTAGATTTAACAGCACAATCAGGGCAAGCTACGTTATCCGTACGGGAAGAACGAGCACGGTCACTGTCAGGACCTAAATCAGTACATGAAGCAGATTTACAATCACGTCCGGAGCGAGAAGACTCGCGCTTGTCACCCTCCTCTGCTGAGGAGTCGGAAGTATGAGAATCCCAGATATTACCATCCCACTCATCGGGGTTCCAATCCATTCCCGCCTTTGCTACAACCATACGCACTTTACGTGTAGATACACGTCCACGACGATGTTTATACTTATATCGTGCAATACGGACCGCAGCTCTTTCAGCAATGGTCTGATATGTTTCAAGTTTGTCGGCAAGCAATTTATTTTGACAACGCAACAAAGTATGTGCATTTTGCAACTCAACACACTGTCCTTCCATATCTTTAAACTGCTTTTGTAGCTGAACAAACCTCTCATGCAATATCCTGTATGCATTAAGAACAATCCAACCTCTGCGTCCTAAAATAGGAAGCTCATCACCCTTCACTACTGGCGCTTTCTGCAAGCACGACACCACATCGGCAGGCTCCGCCTGCTCCAGGCATGAAGACCAATTTTCACTCAAACCAGTAGAGTCGGCCCACTCACGGGCCAATGCCTTGTAAGGGGTACATTCCCAGCCGGGAATCTGAATCGGTAACTTGAAAACCGACGAAGATTTTTTCGCAAACATAATGACACAACAAAGTAATATATACAATTATAAACAAAATTTTATACGTACAAGCCGAGCGCAAACCAACAAGATTAAATCAATATATTGCACACAGGCTTCGTAAACAGTTCGTGACGCCAGATGTAATGGCTGGATTTTCTGTTTAGATGGGATCAGCCCCCAGGGGCCCCTATGACCCAGCCAAAACGTACTCACCTTCCCTCCTCAGATCGTATTCACTATGGATAGATATACAGATATATATACAGATCGCACCTAAGGATGGGGAATGACAATATACATGTATGGATTTTCTACAATATCTTATTCACATCAGTTGGTGTCGCGGCCACCCCGACCCAGACCGTTCTACCCTAGGGCAGATATGACACACAATCCGGCGTGTCTACACACGGGCCTGCAGAACCCAATGCTCCCTTTTCCAAACTGTTTGCAATCCTGCAAAACTACACACTAGTTCGACCTCCTAGTGCTCTCACTTATTCAAGCCACAATCTAGTGGGTATAGACACTGGTAATCCTCCCCAGTGTTCTCACTAACGCCGTATATCAACGACGACCACATTCCTATGAACAGTTATCAGGATAATATCTCAGTTACCTACTCGGGATAAAACTATAATAATGACTTTGAACACGGTTCCAAATTATATGGTGTACTTTCTGCTCTTGGCATCAAAGGTCCACTCACTCCCTCTTTGTTTGATCACCATTTACCTGATCGGGATTTCACATCCGTTCACATAAACAACTTTCGACTAGGAGATATGTTTACCATTATTGAACAGGAACGCAAGGCACACGATAATTCCATAAGAATTAGGGTATTTATTAACAATAGACACGAATCACATTACTATGCAACATAACTTCTGCAAAGAAAAGGTAAAGATTAGAGTGCACGTTCTATTAGAGCTGGTCGGACGTCACCTGATTAATATGAAGTCTGGGCTCGGCAGTCATCTAGGTTCCCTTCTCGTCTCTGTGTCCTGGCTCGCCTTGCAGTCACACCTCAGCCGTCACAAGTACACGTCTGCACCGCTAGGCTCAACCTCGTCTGCTTCCCTCCAGGGCACCGGAACCTTGCTGGTTATTAGCTACCGTATCTCTCTCTCTCTGTATCAGTGCGCTCCGCGCTAATTCTCCTTCAGTCTTTCTCAGAGAGTTTCGGTCTTAAATCTTTCTAGGACTTCAAAGATGGCGACTGTCCGCCATGAGATAATTAATAGCAGAGATGCTAACGGCTAGATGCCGCCTACGGACTAACTGACAAACTGGCTAACACCTTCGCTAATATCAAAGCCCGTTCCTTCATGGAAATTCACGGCCAGTAACCTGACGCCCACCAAATTCTTGTACCTCCCCGTACCAAGGACACTTTCCCAGCCGGCCGGCCTGAAGTTGTGTCTTCGGAGTGGAGAAAAATACATTCCTTCGATAAGGGTCAGCCTGAACCGGTTCTCTCCAAGCGAACAACAGCTTGAAACTAAAACATTACTCTTCACCTAGAAAGCCTTCTCGAGCTACCGGGCAGAAAGCAAAATGGAGTCTGTCTCGTTTAAGGCCTACGGAGCCCACAATATGCATAGCTCCATGGAAAATATCCCAGCATGTTAGCAAATAAGCAAATCATGACTAATACTTATATATCTATCCCCTAACTTAAATTCATAAGCCCTACTTTAAGGAAAATGACACGAAAATGCCCTAATATATGTAAGACAGGGGCCCTGTCTATAGTCCTAATCCCTATGCTATGGGGGTGATAGGCTGGAGTCACTCTCCATCATTCTCCCTCTCCAAAAAGCCAGCAAAAGGGCAGCCATTACACCTGTGGCCATTCACTGTTACCAGTTACCGGTATTTCTTGGTATTATCGGGTAGGGGGGCCCCGGAGATCATCTCTCAGTCTCCTAGGGAGACTAGTGCCATGGTCGCTGGTTCCCACTCTTCGGTGTCCTCCATTTCCTCCCCAAGGGCTACGTTGGCTATGTGTCTGGCTGGGGGAGCTGTCGTGGAGGGTCGCGGGGCCATGGGACACTGGTAATGCCCGGTTTGTTGACATCGGTAACAGGAAATAGTGACCCGGTGCCCACGGTTGCCCGGGGGAGCAGGATTGGCTGTGAGGGGGCTGATACTGTCTGGGTTTGGCCTCTGGGGGGACTACGCTGGGGTCCTGACTGGGAATCCCTCTGTCTTCCTTGATTCCCCCTCCCCTCAGGCGGGGAGATCCCTGATTGCTCCGGGGGTAGTCTCCTACGGGGCCCCGGGGGACCCGGGTGTTCACCCAGCGATCGGCCTCCACGGCCAGCTTCCTTGGGTCTGCAAGCTTGCTGTCCAGCAAATGCTGGCGTAGTTCCGCGAAACAGTTCGCGGACAAATGTTCCCATGCAATAAGGTCGGTAAGTTCTTCGAAGGTGGTGACCTTGCTGCCCTTAATCCACCCTTCCAAGGCTCGACTGTAAAAGTTTACGTATTACACCCATGTGGTGCCAGGGATCTTCTTGCAGTCCCAGAACCGCTGACGATACATCTCGGGGGGGAGTCCGTATCTCGTGAGGAGGGCCTCCTTCATGTGGCTGTAGGAGGTCTGCACAGAGGACGGCAGATCGAGCAGGGTGTCTCTCCCCTCGCTCAGGAATCGGCCCCACAACCCAGCTCCCCAATCCTTCTGCGGAACTCGGTGGGAGGTCATGGCGACTTCGTAGGCCTTGAACCATTGCTGGATATCGTTGTTCTTATAGTACTCTCTCACCACATCCTTGGGGATGTGGACTTTTGGCTCTACCGGGAGAACTGCTTCTTGGTTCCCCAAGGTTCTGTTTTCTTCGCTCCGGGCCTTTAGCTCGATCTCCTTCAGGCCGCGCTCGTGCTCCAGCTGGAGTCTCTTGTCTTCATGTTCCCGTTGGAGTTTCTTCTCCTCCAACTCTCCTTGTACTCGTAGTTGCTCTACCGCTAGTCTCTTTTCTGCTAGCTTCAATTCACACTCAATTTTGAGTTTTGCCAATTCAAGTTCATGATTGCGGTTTCTTTCTCTGTCCGCTAGTTCTCCCGGGGAGAGGCCCCCATCTGGGGTGCTGCTCTGTACCGGAGTGTTGCTGCCCCCTCTTGGGTTGAGTTCGGGTTCGGTCGGCTGTTCTGCTCCTCCTCCTGATGGTGGAGGGTTTTTCTCGGACTCTACCCAAGTTTGTAGGGCTTTCTGCATATCTTCTTTCGTATTCAGGCATGTGGTAGCGATTCCTCGTTCTTTGCAAAATTCTTTCAGTTCTCTGTGCGTGTACTCTTCTAGCCGTTCCGCAAGGAACGTGGTACTTGCGTCGGCTTCAGTGGAACTCTTGGTATTTTTCTCCGTCATCTTTGTTCGGAAGTGCGTCAGCCGCTTACTGTACATTGTCTAGATTATGAACTCGGATCCCGTCGCTTGCCACCAATGTTAGAGGGGCGATCCCAGGGGAGGACAGACTTGGCACCTGACCACCCTGTGACCCACCTCTCATAGGAACACAGCCGAGCACTGGCGGGAGACCCTCAGGGAGAGGATCTCAAATCTAGAATCGTACGCGCTGCGCTAGCACTACTCGACAAAGGGACACCACACCGTAGGATTAAGAGAACGTATTCTTTATATCTTCACGAAAAAATGGATCTTTATGATCCGCAGCTTCTTATGTACAGGCGAACAAGGGCTCAAAGAGTCTCGGTAGGGTAGCGGGACAGTCTCAAGGGTCCGGCGCACAGCTCTCAATCCTCGAGCTGGGGGGTATGGAGTGATCTTGGGTCCAGCCGAACCAGAATAGTCTCTGAGCCGCGAGCGAATCAGCAGGGCTCGAGCAAGGAGGTCGTAGTTCTTACGGTTTCGGGAGCTGTGATCACATCAGCAGGGCTCAGGAGTTCTCAAGGTTGCAGGGGAGCCGCGACAGCGTCAGCAGGGCTCGGTGGTCTCTTCGGTTGCAAGGAGCAGCGACAGCATCAGCAGGGCTCGGTGGTCTCTTAGGTTGCAAGGGAGCCGCAACAGCGTCAGCAGGGCTCAGATAGTTCTTCAGGTTGCAGGAGAGCCGCGACGAGGTCAGCAGGGCTCACGTAGATCAGGATACAATTGGTTTGATCGTCCCAGAGCCACCCTTGATATAGGACTCCTTTCCTTTGATGTCCGGAGTCCTCGCAGGCGGAGGTCTTAGCACCTGGGGCTGGTTGTTGGGGGTTCCGCCTCGGTGGCTCCTTTCATCCTTTCAAGTTGGGTCTGGTGGGATCCCAGACACTCAGCAGGCCTGGAGCCAGCCCTCAGGGAGGCCGGATGGGTGATCGAAGCTCATCTCTCGAGGGGAGGTGGAAGGTGTGACCTAGCTACTCCTCCCTCTCTCGCTCACAGGGAGCGCTCTACACCCTGGCTGGGTATGGCGCAGAAGGCCGAGGTCGGGCTGGGGCTGGGACGGCCATCTTAGGTGCTGTGACATGGGCCTCGGCCTCGGTTACCAGGAAAATGGAGGGCGAGGACAGGGAGCCCAGTGTCGGGGTTGTAGGTCATGGCGGGAAGGGTCAGGTGGACCAGGGTCATGGGAAGCTGCACGGGTCAGGGAGGACCACGCCACGAGGCCGAGTCCAACATAGAGCCTCCCGCTCTCTGGGTCCTGAAACAAAGCACATCCTGTGCAGATGTGCCAAGCCTCCTCCCCCAGGATGGGCTGGGTCCACGAAGGGGAAGCTTCATAGGCTTGCCACCTTTGTGAGCTGCCCCAGCCATTTGCTGCACCCAGCAACTGGCCCCCCACTATTTCTGACCCCCTTTTTAGGCGGGAGAATCAGCTGGAAAACCAAGATAGGAGGTGAGGTGTGCCCACCTTTGCCAACCCCACCCCTTAGGTGGGGGAGGCGAGGCGAAGCACAACTCTCAGTCCCCGCCATCTGGAAGATGGGGGGAGCCAGCCAACCAGAGTGTGGCTTATGCCCCGTCTCAATAGAGGGTGGCATAAAAAGGGGTGTACCCACCCAAGGAAGGGACCCATTGGTTCCAACATTTACCCCGCTGACACACCCTTACATTTAGTATTTAGGAGCAACCCTAAACCTTGCCTCCTAAGACAAGAAGAAACATGAAGAAGAAGGGCTGAAGAGCCATGCTGAAGGAAGAAGAGGCGGACACTAACCACCCATGATTTGTCTCCCGTGAGTACCGGATTTGCTCATCAACAGACTTTGGCTCCCGCCAAATCCGTGAGTCTGCACCTCTCTGCACCCGACACCCACGGCTCGATTTTGATTGGCCCAACACCCAAAGGAGGTCTCCCTGGCAATCCTGACCTGAGATCTGGTGAACCCTGACCTGCCTCAAGTCTCCCAATGTTGTCTGCAGCCCCTTTCTGTAGGATCCCCCAACCGCGACCGAAGCCGGTAAGAAAAACCTGGCATCCCACGACATCCCAACTCACCTCTCCAACTGGTGGTCGCCTCCAGAAGATATTCGTCCCTGGGCCTGCAGAGTTTGTTGCAACCAGCGAATCCCCATTGGAAATAACAGGGCACCTGATGCCAAAACAGCATCCTGAACCCGGCAGCCCCTGTGCAGCTGTGGGTGCACTCTGTGTGCTAACTTGAACCCCCCTTTGCCCTGAGATTAATTCCAGGAGCATTGCTCGCACAACCTTGTGACCTGCACATAAGCAGCCACCAACCAGAGAACCCTATGGATGACATTGGGCCTCAGCACTCTGCCCCCGGCCAACCTAGTGCCACTGAGGGTGCTCTTGGAATGCATCCTCGACCCGGGAGGAACCCTTGTTCGAACCTCCCAAAAAAACAACTCCCAAAACGAAGTACTCACTGCTCGCCCACACTACCATAAATAGAGAGTACGGTATAATCTACTTGAGCCTCTGCCCATCTTTTGGGTTCCACTGGACTCTTTATACCTTACTTTGGTATAGTATATACAGAGCTAGCAGGTACTAATAAGGACCTTTCTTCAAGGCAGCTTTGGTGTTCATACCTATAATGTCCTACGGTCTTACAATGCCATAACTGTTATTATATGATGAATTTTAATATGGACCTTTCTTCAAGACAGATGTGGTGTCCATACCTATAATGTCCTACGGTCTTACGATGCCATAACTGTTATTATATGATGAATTTTAATATGGACCTTTCTTCAAGACAGATGTGGTGTCCATGCCTATAATGTCCTACGGTCTTACGATGCCATAACTGTTATTATATGATGAATTTTAATATGGACCTTTCTTCAAGACAGATGTGGTGTCCATACCTATAATGTCCTACGGTCTTACAATGCCATAACTGTTATTATATGATGAATTTTAATATGGACCTTTCTTCAAGACAGATTTGGTGTCCATACCTATAGCATCTTGAGGTCTTACAAGGCCAACAGAAGGTGTTTTCGAGTTGGCAAGTGTTGTAAATAGAAGCCTGGAGCCTGGTATCATTTAGGTTGCTTTATTCATTATAGTCAAGTCTTCAAGATGTTAAGATAAGATATAGAGAAGACCCACCAGGAGTGACCAGCTTGCCACTCAGCCTGCCTGGTGCCAACTGCCAGTTGTCACCAGGCTAAGCCCCAAACACTCCATGATGTCACCAAAGGTTCTAGTGGTGACACCATGTGAATGACCATGAAATCCCACCGTTAGAAAAGAGACAAGCTAAATACAACACATCTCCTTTTTCTAGGGAAATCATCAAGATGAAAATCGAATAGATAAAATTAGCTTGAGTGTACACATCCATATAAAAGTACACAGTACATTCTAAAAGATAAGTTACTAACACATCCCAAATAGTTGCGAACACAAGTCAACCACAACTCGTCCCAAGCACAACTAGTTCCAAGTCCCATCCCCTTTCCTTGGGAAACACAAACACAAACTGATTTTGGGCCAAAATTAATGGAGTCCACTTTGCTCCGTAACGGGGTACAACCCTCCCCGTGAACTGCACCTTGGAGTAACCATTGCTCCGCCCCCAATTTTCTAAATGGGGTACTCAACGGGGTACAACTCTCCCCATGAACTGCACCTTGGAGTAACCATTGCTCCGCCCCCAATTACCTAAATGGGGTACACAACGGGATACAACTCTCCCCATGAACTGCACCTTGGAGTAACCCTTCAATTTCCTAATGGGGTACTCACCACCGTTTAAACTAAAAACAATAAAAGCAAACTCTGCACCGTATCACCACACCTTGGAGTTGCCATTTCTCCGCCCCCAATTTTCTAATGGGATACTCACCATCCTTAAAAACACTTAACTAGGACACATATAGTCCCAAACACTAGGACACATACAATCCCAAACACCAGGACACATATAGCCCCAAACACCTCACTTCATGAACCTAAAACAATTTGGAAATGCAGCTTAGATGTCAAAAAAAAAACCAAATGCCACTCACCACCCCAAAAACACAAAAATTGCATCACTCGCCACTCCAAAAACACATAAATTGCGTCACTCGCCACTCACTTGTCACTCACCACCCCTAAAGTATACTGCATGGGGGCAGCCACCTGCCACAAGAAACTCTTCACCCTCACACTAATCACCACTAACTTATCCCTTACCACTCACTCAACCGCGCAAAACACGAGACAAACATCAAAGTGACCAGCATAACAATGTTAGAGAAAGTCTTGTGCTCCGGTAAGCGATCTCTCACCCGAGATCTCCTCAGAAGCAGGAATCGCTGTTTTCATCACGCCAGTAGCGGTTTTATCCGAATTGAAGGTGTGTTTTGTCCACACGTCAGACGAGAACGAACAGATCCCAAAGTTTGCGACGTCTCCCAAAAAAAAACTTTCATGTAATAATGTATTGGTGACATGGGGAAAGTAAACTGAAAATAAAGCAAGTTCAAACATTCCCATGACTCCTTCTCAGGTCACAATAAACTTATGCCTTATGCCAAACTTGCTGCAAAACGACTCAAAAGTGACCTTTTCAGAACCAGTTTTAGAAAGGTGTAACAAACACCAACGATCTTTAATTCTGCTTCAACAATTATTTTCAGACAGTTCTCTCCTCACCAACCTTACAATCGTGTGGCAAAAGTCTCGCAAGTCCCAAGGATCGTTTCCATGGTGACGATACGAAGGCTCGGTGTAATGCTCCTAAACAAAGCAATGACAGCGCTAAAATGGAGGCACGCATACTGCGTAGCGCTGGGTGGCTCTGGGCACGTCGCTGCCTTAAACGTGTAAGTGAGGCATAAAAAGACTCCTTCACGTCACAATGAGCTAACTGCCAGTTGTCACCAGACTAAGCCCCAAACACTCCATGATGTCACCAAAGGTTCTAGTGGTGACATCATGTGAATGACCATGAAATCTCACAGGTAGAAAAGAGACAGGCTAAATGCAACAGCGAGATACCTGGTGTTCAAACCCCTCAGATAGAACAATAGCACAGCTACGAGTATTGACGCCCCTCCATTTGTCTCTCATGCTCATTGATGGTACGGCGCTGGTGGCAGAGGGGGTATGATTTAGCCAGAGTTTTATGTCATGCACCTGCACCGCACTGCACTGTACCCCCATATGCATGATCTCTGATATCGCAGTCCCACTGGGATCTTCCCTCTCAATCCACTCCCTGTAGCTAAGGTCTCCACCCCTAAGAGTTCTTCATGTTGTATTTTTACCCTATAACTCATCCCACCTCTTGGCCTTCTTGCTGTAGGGAGGTGCCTCCAGTACTCTCTCCCTGCGCCTACCATCCTGCAGTCTCCCACGGCCACTGATTATCATAGCAGGGTACATGGCTGTGGGACATCACTCCCTACACCATGTAAAGATAACATCCTTGAATGTAACTTGTAAGACCCCGTTACCTAAACACCAAGGAGCAGGTATCACCCTTGTTCAAGTATCTCACCTGCCCACTGTGGAATCAGAAAAGATTAAACACAAATGTATTTAGTAGGAACCACACACACACCATCCTAATGACTCGCAAAATACTTCTTTCTGTGGCTTTAAGACATGCATAGTAGCTGTTTCTATCCATTAAAACCTTCAGTCCAAGCTTCTTAATCCTGGGACCATAGGGCTGTGTTTTGTAACTTTGTCCTTTGCTCAAAATGCCTTTGTTTTATCAGTGATCAGAATGGGATAATTCAAATTGTGGCTTAGTGAATGATTATTTTTATATTGTTGTAATACTTTGGCTTAATTTTGGCCTCTCATAGAAGAGGAGGCAGATTTCGCGAGGGGTGTTAATGTGCATGGCCATGTATTCTGCACACGTTTTTAACGACTATAAGGCACTGTAAGAAACTCACACTACCTTCAGCCTTAGTCCCAAGCTCTCAGTCGCGGCATAACACGCGATGCTGGTGCGACTTGGTTCAAAGCACTGGTGTGACGAAACTTAAGGGTGCCCCCCTGCAAGATATGCGAAAGGGCCCCCTCCACACTCAATCAGGAGCTCTGGGCCAAAGTACTGTGCTGAGGGGGCCCCCTGGGGCTTGGTACCCCCCCGCACCGCGGGGGTTGCGGGGGCCTGTGTTACGCCACTGGTTCAAAGTATGGGTGATCAGGAATGAACGACTGCTCTGATGAGTTGCCACTTGGGATGTTGGTTGAACTGATTTACAAGACGGCCGCATGCCACAGTTCACCTTGCCATAGAGTAATGTACCTTTTTTCATTTTTATTTTAATTCGTCTGATTCAGGCATTAGTTGCAATGACAGCTTGAGTCACCGATATCTGTTGTTACCTTTAGATCAAAGGCGATCATAGAGCAATATGGGAACCCATACCAAAGACTTGTGTTGCATCACGTTTTTATATATATAACGCACACTCGACCCGAACAGCTCGGATAGGTGCGGTCTGAGTGCGCATTTCAGGCTGGCAGTCGCAAGACAGCAGGCCAATCCAACATGTGCACTTCAAGTATTAGGCAAGTCATCCATACTGCCAATCAGCAGGAAGGACCCCACCCTCCCGCTCAGACTGGACCACTTCCTCTTTAAAATAAAATGATAACGACCATTTTATTTATGTTTGCTGCTGTGCCTGCAGTAGGCGGGGCAACGCTCCTCCGCCCTAAATGAGGAACCACTACTTGTAAGTGCTATATAAATGCAATTACAAAACAATGCAATATATACATACAGTCCCTCCCATGATCTTTCTCAAGTCTCAGTTGTTAAACTGATTAAGAATACATTATTGTTCAATGTCTGCTTTCAATCTCAAGTTGCCTCTTACAGTTCACTAGTTTTCTTTCAAATCTTTTTCTGTCACCTTCTTGTCAAATCTTACACTTTGACGTGTATCATTTAATCAAGAAGGGATCATGACATTGAGTGCTGAAAAAGATATTGTGCTACTAAATATTGAGGATGGCTGGCTATATGCTTGGCAATCAATACTAAATAATATATTATCATCTCTTGTTGCGAAATTACAGAAAGCGCAAACGAACACTTTAACTGCACCCAAGACTCACGAATTAATGGAATCAAAGAGAGTTTACCACGATATGGTGCGACATATATGAAAACTTCCAGTATCTAATCAGCGCAATCTGAGACTACTAGACTTAAAAAAAGAATATAAGAACAGAAATTTACAAACAGCGGGATAGTGAGAACAATGCCTACTCAAAACCATATCATGCTATACTAACCAGGAATGAAAGAGCATACTGGTCTCTGAAGGGACATGGCACAATTTCATACAGGCAGCCAGATGATCTTTTTATACTGAGTAATAAGTGGGAAACTCACATCAAAGTTCTGTATAAGTCAACTATTACCTGCAATTATACATCGCCTCAAATTGGTGGAATGTTTACAGCTATAAAGCAAAAACTCCGAGACGATGGACGGAGCGCTGAAACTTTTCAGACACTCACCCCCAGTCACAGATCTAAGTTGAATCCATCTTCATTCTTTAGCTAAATTCATCTGTTGCGTGCTTATCTAGGATCCTGATCGATACTGCGACCTTATGCCCCTATTCGGCTATAAATCCATTTTACTCCCTATATTGGCATAACCGTTCAAGTGCGATATTCAGAAAGTCATCTCTGGCCTCACACGAACAGAGCCACATTCCAGAATAGTTCTCTGCCACTTCCTTTGCAACCAATTAGTGCAATAACAGAGCAGAAGTCACTATCTGATATTCCTAGATTAACACTCCGAGTTCTTCAACAAGATAAAAACTCAGCAAACCTGGAAATCCCCGCTTGCTGTGTTTTGATTAGTAATGGAACTCTAATGAGCAACTGATAGCTATCACTTCCTAGTGACATCTTTAATTGACGTCTTATGTCCAGCAAACTTACGTCAAACCAGGCACCTGTCAGGTATAAATATTACCAACGTTGCCTTAAGCAATTGCCTGTTGCTAGCTGTCTGCTGCTGCGCCCCCCGTTGTTAGCTGAAGCTAGCACCCTGTTGCTGCAGCCTGCTGCCCGTCGCCTGAAGCTGCTGATACCATTATCACTGCTAAAGCGCGAACGATGGTGTGGTGAAACTAGGAGCTGAACAGCCGTCCCTCTGCGAAGAAGCCCAGCAGATGCCAGCTGCCCGCGGACGCTGTCCCCCCTCCTCCTCCTCGACGCGCTGAAGAGAGACGCTGTCTTTCTCCTGCAGAGAAATCCAGCTCCAGCGTTTCTGGTCTACCCTTGCGGGTGACTGGGATACCGAGTTCCCCCTGAAGGAGATACCAGACCTCCATCATTCTATTCAGAGGTATGGTGTTGACTAAACCCTTAGTGAGAATTCTTGAAGCAAACCTTGGCAAAACCAACTTAACTTAGAGCTACTTACTTACTCCCCTCCCACGTGTTAGGCTTAGGTCAGGTACACTGGGGTAGGCGTAGTTAGAAGCACCAGTTGAGTATTTTAGCCTAATGTATATATGAATGTATATATGTTTTATTACTTTTAAACCATTGTATGGCTAAGAAACCATATCAATGCTTTTACAGTATTATCTCGCATTACTTATCTTACTGTACGTACTTTTTATCATAACAAGTCTTGCAATTGTGGCAATACATTTCTCTTGTACGAGAAGAAAGACTGTTCAATAAATGTTAACCCTTTATTGACAAAACGCCTGTCTCTCTATTCTCTACATATTGTGAAAGTAAACTGCACTAACCTGACTGAGTAAAATAACTGTCTATTGTTTCACACGACCCTAGAGATTGACTCTTGATCTGAGGAGCAAAGTTGTCATGTTGCACGGTTGTTGGAAAACTGAATCCCTTCTTGTCTGTGCCAGGGAAGCTGATCACTTCCTATGCAGAGAAGAAAGTTTCCAGTGACCTCTGAGCTAGTTGGTAACAAACCCAATTAAGTTTAGCATAGTCAGTAGAGGCCTGGAAGATCCGCACTTCTACGTCGATACTACTGTTTATGTTATTCCAATGCGCAGGGCCTAGTGGGAAACTAGGAACTACACTACATGGCGCCCAACGTTTGGTAAGGCGATAAACTAACGCAAGACGTTAGAGTAACTCAGTCGTGCATTTTTCACACAGACCCCTTTCTCCCGTAAATACTCCAATAGACGTCTGGAGTGGGTGAAAGGTTAAAATCCGCCCGAACTCAGTAGGAAGAGATTCCTATGTAAAGCTCTGGTTTATTCAACGTTGAAGGATACAGTGTTCCAAAATATTGTGCACCTAATCTTTGTCTCCTTGGAGACCAACTCTGCAAAGCCTGCATTAATAAAATGACAGACAGTGAAGAAGAAAGGGAAGCAGTTAGACTGGCAACCCTACTAATAGAGGAAGACTCGAGTCTCCTACAGACAGACCCGGATGCTATCGACATCCCGGTCCATTTAAGAAAATCTATAACGTTAAAACTTATAGAAAACGGACTGACACCACAAGGTGGTACAGTAATTTTCGTGATAGAGGCTCACGAATATCGGCAGACAGAGGTATTCTATTCATGGATAAACTTTCCAGCGGCAAACGATACAACAAAAGAGTTTCACTATTACAAAATAGACCAATCTCCGGAAGAGTACGCTCCTTTCGAGGAGACTGAAATCCCACTAAAATTCCAAGAGCACCTGCTCTGGTTTAATGGCGCCCTAAAACATAATGATCATATTACCAGGCTCGGTCCACTAGGTAGACCAGGAGCAACGTGGCCGGTTCTAGCCAGCTACACACCACATCAGGACATTGCAAAAATGTCAAAGGAAGACCTGTTAGTACAGCTAAAAACACTTATAAAAATACATAGGCAATTAGTCCAATATGTAATGCGGACTGCATCAGTCCAACCAGCTGTTAATGTACCACAGCTGACCCCTCATCAGGGGAACACTAATAAAATTACACCACAGAACATACAGTCATGTCTTGGTAAAACACCCGTAAAACGGGAACAAATTCCTTTCTGGTTAGCACAGAAAATCACTCAAATAGAGGCAGTATTTCCTGATACTACCCCTATAGAGAAACACAGAATCTTGACAATCTGCCTTCCTATGGGAATCGCACCACACGTGGAGGACTGTGACACTTGGGGTACAGTCTTTGCTTCCATTTACACAAAAACACATGGTGTTCCGTCTATGGCGGTAATACCAGAAGTGCTAAAACAGATTCAAAATGAATACGGTCCAGAGCCCGCTTTAACTCTTGGTATGAAATTACTGAAAGACTTCAAGCAGGTCTCGGCTATATTATTAGCCAATATAAAGGGAGAAGCAGCATCTGTGGCGATCCGCCAGAAGTTGAAGGAAACAGATATAAAAGATCAGCCAGTTGAGCTTGCCAAAATCATAGAAAAATGCTATGAAGAATTAGGTAGAGACAGCTTGGGTGGAAAACCGGTAAAGCCCCAACTGCTCGAAAATCCAGAAAAATTATTTATTAAAAATAATTTAAACACTCCTAAAAAGAGCTGGGATAGAAATAAACAATCCACTCCCAAGGAAAAAGTTTTCCAGTCCAGAGGAAGGTCTCCTCGACGGAGGGAAAGAAATCCGACTCGAGAACACCAGTCTCCCCAGAGGGAGCCCTCTGAGAAAAGATATAACCTTAGAAATAGGGATAATCTGAAAAAAACTGATAGATATCAAAGTATTGATACACGTCCCTCTCGATCTTTTCCACAGAAATCGGAAAGAAGAGGACGGTCAGACCCAGGAGAGCACACCAAGTCCAAAGACAAGGAACCTGCTCAAAATAAGAAATCACAATTTCCTAAAAAGAAGGTAGCCAGTATTAGAGTAATCAACCATGCCGAGAATACTGAGGACACAGTTGAAAAACGGGGAGTGGGCATTGACAATGTTGGACAGTGCAGCAGAAATCAGTATAGCGCGCAAGATCTTGATGAGTCATCTGGAGACAGTGTCACGAATGAATACATTCAGGTTGAAACTGCCGACACCAGACTTAGCGAGCCCCATAAGATATACGAAATAACATTGCGTATAGAGGGTGATAAGACTAGGAAAATAAGAGGTCTATTTTGGGATAAGCTCTCAAAAGGCTATGATATTCTGTTAGCTGAAAAAGATTGGCCCCCAGAGTTTGTCAGGGAGTGCCCTCGTGGCGAAGAAATGATTATGCCTGCCTTCTCGAATCACATTCCGATTCACAAAAAATATACATATGCAAGGAAATGGGCAGTAGCCCAGGCTCCGGCATTATATAAAAATCATGTATGATGGGATGAGAACTCACCTCCCCACAAAATACAGTTAAAAAGTGAACCAACTGCCCAACGGCAGTATCCCATTAAGCAAGAAGCTAAAAAACAAGTCAGGGAGATTTTAGATCAACTTGAATACCAGGGGGTGATTGAAGCATGCACCTCTCAAATGAACAATCCTTTCTTTCCTGTCTCCAAGCCAGACAATTCATATCGTCTAGTTTTGGACTACAGACACCTTAATACATGTTGTAAAACTTTTGCAGTACAAAACTCGCATATTGCAGCCCTAATGAACAACATAGTTAGGAAAAAATATAAAACGACATTAGACATATCTAATGGTTTCTTTTGTCAAAACATTGCACCGGAAAGCAGATATTTGACCGCTTTCTCTGCATTTGGGTCACAGAAAAAATTCTGTCGACTCCCACAGGGGTTCAAGAACAGCCCAGGACTATTCTCAGCTAGGGTAACAGAGTTACTACAAATATATGATGATGAGGCATTATCTTACGTAGATGATATCTATCTCACAGACGACGACTTGGATACTCACTTGAAAAGAGTGAACACCATTATACTTGGGTTCGCAGCAGAGGGTTACAAATTCAACTTTAAAAAGTCCAGAATTGCCCATCTGACAGTACTATTCTTAGGATACGAATTATCAAGTGAAGGAAAAAGCCTAGCGGACAACTTCTTAGAGAAGTGCGCTGTACTCCAAGCTCCAAAAACGCTGAAGAATTTACAATCCATTCTAGGTTTTCTGAATTTCGGAAGAACTTACATTCTAAATTACGCAGAGAGGGTTAAACCTCTTTACGAACTAATTAAACCTGATTTTAAACAAATCAATTGGACTCAAAAACACACAGAAATTTTGAGATCACTGCAAACAGACATGTTAGCTAAAACAAAATTAGATACACGTGACAACACACGTGATCTTGTAATCCGAGTCATCCCAGGAAGATGCGGATTCACATACCTGACCTCTAATGAGGGAGAAAAGGTACCAATTTCAATTAAATCTCACATATACACACAAGCAGAAAAAGCATTCAGTGTCACAGAAAGAACTGTGAAAACAGTGCAAATTGCATTAGCAAATGAACGAGAACTAGCACATGGCAAACGGATTAATATCCTCACAGCGGAATCCGCCTTCGAGGCGCTATTCAGCCCAGTAAACCTGCCTACAGTGTCACTGGATCCGAAATGGATACAGTGTTTAGATTCTCTTGGAGCGGAAGATGTGAAATACTATTGCGCCCCACAATTCGAAGAACTGAATGATTTAGAATATGAAGAAGAATATCCTCTGCCAATCGAACTTCTGCCTCTCCCACAATACGCCTGTATAATCTATACAGATAGCTTTGTACAGCATTTCAACGTAGAGAGCAAATCCTACAATGCAGCATGTGCGATTATTAAAGGTCGTTGGCTGTGCGGTAAATTCAGACCGAAAGTAACAAAAACTGAATCTGTAAGAAACTGTTCGGTTCAGAGAACTGAAATCAGATCTTTAAAGATGGCGCTCGAAAATGCAGAACGTGAATTCCCGACACTTATCGTGTGCGATTCTCATTTTTGCGTCAACTCTTACAACAATAAATTGCAGAGGTGGATTGAAAACGATTACAAAGATGACACAGGTGCCACAATAAAGCATAAATTGCTCTGGAAACAGGTAGCTCTTTTACAGAAAGAACTACAAAAGACTCACGTGATTCACGCACAGAGTCTTCAACGTGATGGCGTTCACGTTGCAGGCAATTCATTGGCTAATACAGCCACAGCGGAAGCAACTAACCCGGCTTCCGTAGCCACAAAAAAGCGTACAGAAAAATACATAGACGGGGAAACCATGCTGGCAGTAAAAACAACCGTAAAAGGCGACTGTGCAGCATTACCCGTGAACTATCCACTCAATTATGCATACATAATCGATGCAAACTCCGTTCCTTTTGCTCGAATCCCTGGAGTGGGGGACAGAGTAATTCCAAACAGGAGCAGGAGGGGCTTCCTCTTACTGGAAGCACACATGGGGTTGGGTCTGAGACACCAAACAATTAAGGATTCTCTGAAAGAATTACAATCAGAGTACTGGTGGCCAGGAATGAGCATAGATATTCAATGTTTTGCTCAAAATTGTGAAGACTGCAACAGAGATCGCAGTAATGAACAGGCCAGTGTAGTTTCAGGATCCCTGCTAGACAGCATAAGGCGGTCTATCTGCGCAATCAAAGAAGAGAAGCGCGTCCCATTGTACACAGTTAAGGCTAAACACACTTAAAAATGTGGCCTCCAGCACTCGGCTGACGCCAGAACGGTTATAAAAGATCTGCGAGTCTTTATCGGCACATACGCAATTACCACGTTCCATTCGGACCAGGGTCCTGCTTTTAGCTCTCGAGCTTATAGGGAGGCCATGGCCAGCATGGGAATTGGGTTGCGGTATTCTTGTCCGTCGCACCCCGAAGGGAATAGTGTGGTTGAAAAAAAAAACCGGGACATAAAGCGATCTATAACAGCGAAGGTATTAGGTTCAGGCGCTGGGTGGGTCAAACATCTAATAAGTGTCCAGACTAGTCTTAATAACTTGCCAAGAAATTCTCTAAAAGGTTTCAGCCCATACGAACTATTGTTCGGAATTAGAATGAACATTCAGGACCTCGATAGTCAGATGTCAGTGGTGCAAGAAAAAACAACGCACTTTGATGTAAAGGATTGTTTGGCTGTTTTACAGGAACTGAATGAAACAAGAAAATCCTTAAGCAACATAAAGTTAAAGCAACAGCCAGATACCACTGACGAGGCACCACAAGCAACAGCCCCAGCAAGGCCTGTCT
This sequence comes from Lissotriton vulgaris, assembly GCF_964263255.1. Classification (NCBI taxonomy): domain Eukaryota; kingdom Metazoa; phylum Chordata; class Amphibia; order Caudata; family Salamandridae; genus Lissotriton; species Lissotriton vulgaris. Next base: position 54,529,587 of record NC_141691.1, on the reverse strand, counting down.
GGATTCCAAAGATTGGGGATCTAGTCAGAGAAAAAATCGCGGTGAAGAAGGAATTTGGGCCTTCTTACAGAAAAGCAGTACCTGTCTTGGCAGTCACCGGAACAAGATCAGTTGTACTACCGCCCCTTGCTGGTAAAAAGGAGAACAGAGTCGTGTCTATCGACCTGGTAAAACCACAAGCATGTGGCCTATAATCAACAGTAGGCCCAGTGGACTCCCAAGAAACAACAGAATACCCAAACTTGCAACAATCCAAGAGGTTCAAACTGAAAGACTAATCACATTCGATCAGCCTGCAGTGCACAAAGAAGGACTATGCAATAATGCCATGGAACTCGTGCCTCTTGAGACACAGATTGAAACGGTTCATCAAGAAACACCAGTCTACAATAATGTGGCATCAGAAAGTGCTACCGAGAGACAAATTGGAAATCCAATCCCAACAATTGACAGAACTGCCTCTGGTTATTTCATCAACTTTGACAACTTCTCTGAAGATCAAAACGAACCCGAAGTGAAACAAAAAAGTATTCTAAAGAAAATACAACAGGACTCCTTCAACTAATCAAAGAATTATATCTGGATTCACCGTTGATTGAGCATTGGATTATTTCAGGGGTATTCATACTCCTACTATGCCTAATTTTAGTTTTAATTTTAGGAAAGTTTATTACAATTGAATGGACACAGCAAGTCAGAACATCAACCTAGTCCTGAAACCACACAGATCATCCCACGTGAAGAAAAGAGAACTGTCAACAGTAAATGTCACGCCAATTCCAATACCTGGTGGGGTAGTATGGGAGAAAACTGACTATGAGATCTATGGTCCGGTCGAAATCCTGAAGTATCCTCACCAACTGAAGGTTTCCTTAAGTGACTTTGTAAAACCTAATACATTCTCTGATGATTGGGACTTTAACAGTATTAATGACATGATGTCTGATTTAGTAATGTCAGCTAGATTCACAGAACATGATTATTTACAAGGTTCATCTAGTTATGAGCAATTATTCTGCTACACACATTATGGTGATCATTACTTGCATAAATCTGCACAGCCTAGAAATGTTTTTATGTATAATCAATGGGAACATTCTGCTACACCACCAAAAAGCAGTTCTAAAGCATTTTTTGAGAAATTCAAATACTTCTCAGGGTTTAACACTAGTGATGCAGAAACGTTTTATTACAAACTGTTAGATAAAACAGGAATGAAAACAATGCTGACAAATTCTAAATTGATATATTCAGAAGCATTTTATGACAAAATGATGACATTTGGTTTTGATTATTGGAAAAATAACATTGAAACGAAAACCATTTGGGGTACAAAAGATTGGCAGGTACAAGGCCTTGAAGCACTATTCAGAACCTGCATGATACCAGAACAAATGATGTTTTTAAATGACACAATACACCAAACATCCTGTCTTGGCCTAGCTAAGATCAAAGACCTTAAAACACCGTCTATTCCAAAGCCAATACCTGAAAATGCAACTGCAGATATTGAGTTAGACGTGTCACAAATTTTACATTTTAACAGAACACATCCTGATTGGAAAAAGTGGTTAATCTGGCCTACTGACACAAACAACTGTCAAGATAGATTCCTGAACAAAACACAGGGGTTAACAATGACCAGACTAGACCCTAGATACTCCCAGAGACAACATCCAGGGATAAAAACAACATACAGTGTAGGGAAACTCTGCCTTGAATGGCTAACATCATCCACACTGGCTGAAATTAAGCAACACTTGTCTTTACTAAAAGATGGTGCTGATTTGCGCGATTTCATTCTTGGACCACGCAAACAGCGTCAAAAGCATTTCATAGCGACCAGTATCTATGCTGCATACAACGAGGCTTGGAAAGTCACACAAATTGAAACAGCTGAAAAAATACGAGAAATTGATCGTATTAATTTGGAGAAATCACTTTCTGTAGTGGACAATGGGTTAATGACTCTGTCCTCCAGAATATATTCGTTGGACAATATTGTATCTTCTGCCTTTGACATAATAGACAGAGACTTGCTAATGTTACAACATGGCCAATCTCAGTTACGTTCTATTATACAATTGGGCTGGACGCTGCAAAATCTTCGTTCAGGCTATGTGCCATGGCGTTTAATCAACACGACGTCATTATTTTCCATTTTTAACCTTACTGATAAACAAATCAGTTTGGCACAGAAAGGAGCAGACTATACAATCCTGAGCATCGAAAAACTTGAGAGATTACCATTGACAATGTCAGAAAGTCCTGTCATTGAATGGATAATACACGGAATTATCACCATTCCAATAACAACTTTCCGATTTAAAAAATGCCTTGAATACATACCTACTGGCCAGTATGAACGATTGGGTAAAGGATATGTAAAATCTGAATGGAAATTACCATACACACATTCATGCTACAGTGACAGCGACAAAAATGTATTTCTTAGTGGTGAAAATTGTAAACATTCACTAAGCGGTATACTTTTGTGTCAAGGTATTAATTTACACGGAGCTTGTGATGGAAATTCTAACAACCTTTCATGTCACCAGCTTGTCACACCTGCAACTCAGATAGAGCCCTTCTTTATGCAACTTGCAAACGGGAGTTACATTCTTAGAACGGATCACAGATGTTGTGGCCTTGTGCCAGGGAAAAGTTATCTAGTAAGAGTAACATCCATGGTCAAATGCTGTATGCAGGCATTGTTCCCGAGTGGGCCTGCAGACACAGAGACTCCCATCTGGCCTCGTCTGAATCTCTATTCTATACGAATTGATACTTTAAGCAAAATGAAGTCTGTGCTTTTACAGACAACAGTGCCCATAACGTCATCAAAAGAGACGTATGATCTTCTAGTTGCAAGGACAGCTACTGAAGTTCGTGAACTTTTATCAACAAATTGCCCCGTGCATTTCGTAGAAATGCTTAGCCGACTCCTTAACATGTCTAGTGCCACAGGCATCCCAGGCATATTTAAGACGATTTTTACGGGACTGCTAACACCTTTTCAAGCAATTCTTGGAATCATTCCTAATTTTGTCCACTCTGTTTTTGGCGGCATACCCTTATTTTTGGCACTTGTAGCAGGGATTTTATTTTTGTCTGTCCTGCTTCGTTTTGGCAAGCCAAAGCTCAGACATAGCTCCCATGGGAATGGAAGAGACAATCCTAGCAATGCGCTACCGGGACAGGATAACTAACGTCCTTGGATTGGCCAGGCTGAGAGATCTAAACATGACCTGGTTCATTTCATTCAGACCTATATGGCAGAACTGTATCTTACCGGTACTTCGATGTATGCTATGCGGAGATGAGTGCGTGTTGGACATCTGTCTTTCACTTCCATCAGCAGTACCAATGGACGTCGATACTTTGCTCAGTCCGATAACGGCTCACGCATTGTGTTGTCCCCAGCGGCTACCAATCCTGATGCCGGCATTCGTTGAGACTCCTGTGCTACGACTAGGTGGTAACAGTGGAGCGAGTGACAAAAGCAACATCACCCAGGTACGACCTTCTGTGAGCATTGCTGATCCAGACTATGATGACAGCAATCATTCTCACACCTGCCAAGTTACAGCACTATCGAATTTGGTTGAACTGTCACCTGATTTTGTAGACCAATTCTTTGAGAGCCTGTCTGATATGATGTTCTCACCCGAACAGAAACAATAACTTTAGAAAAGCTTTTCGACACACAGCGTTCCCATGAACTCTGAATTCGGCCTTCAGCTTTGAACAACAAAAACTGCTAAAAGCGTTGGAACTCTATTTCCCCGTTCAAGCATTAATTCTTTTGAATTGAACATTTTTTTAATATTGACCTTTTTTGGCACGAACAATTCTTTGCTTAAAGTAAAAACTATTCTTAGAGAACAGAAGCTTCAAACTTCTATTTCAAAACACATCTAGAGACATAATAACTTACACCAGCCTCTAGCACATTTATTGCAATGCATTTATATGTGATGATTTATCTCGCCCTTCTTCTGTTTCAGAGATATTTCATGTGTAATTATTTTTGCATAATGGTTCATTGATTTCATATGCAATAATTTTTGAATGATTTCTATGCTTCAAAAACGTACAGTACCTATAATTTTCACGTATTACAAATACGCCTATTTCGAATGCATTTATGTATTTTGGGGTGGGCAATGTTACACATGCATCTTATTGCTCTAGTTTTAGTAATTTGATGGACATGAACCCGTGGAGTGGGTGTTGCGTGCTTATCTAGGATCCTGATCGATACTGCGACCTTATGCCCCTATTCGGCTATAAATCCATTTATTCCCTATATTGGCATAACCGTTCAAGTGCGATATTCAGAAAGTCATCTCTGGCCTCACACGAACAGAGCCACATTCCAGAATAGTTCTCTGCCACTTCCTTTGCAACAAATTAGTGCAATGACAGAGCAGAAGTCACTATCTGATATTCCTAGATTAACACTCCGAGTTCTTCAACAAGATAAAAACTCAGCAAACCTGGAAATCCCTGCTTGCTGTGTTTTGATTAGTAATGGAACTCTAATGAGCAACTGATAGCTATCATTTCCTAGTGACATCTTTAATTGACGTCTTATGTCCAGCAAACTTACGTCAAACCAGGCACCTGTCAGGTATAAATATTACCAACGTTGCCTTAAGCAATTGCCTGTTGCTAGCTGTCTGCTGCTGCGCCCCCCGTTGTTAGCTGAAGCTAGCACCCTGTTGCTGCAGCCTGCAGCCCGTCGCCTGAAGCTGCTGATACCATTATCACTGCTAAAGCGCGAACGATGGTGTGGTGAAACTAGGAGCTGAACAGCCGTCCCTCTGCGAAGAAGCCCAGCAGATGCCAGCTGCCCGCGGACGCTGTCCCCCCTCCTCCTCCTCGACGCGCTGAAGAGAGACGCTGTCTTTCTCCTGCAGAGAAATCCAGCTCCAGCGTTTCTGGTCTACCCTTGCGGGTGACTGGGATACCGAGTTCCCCCTGAAGGAGATACCAGACCTCCATCATTCTATTCAGAGGTATGGTGTTGACTAAACCCTTAGTGAGAATTCTTGAAGCAAACCTTGGCAAAACCAACTTAACTTAGAGCTACTTACTTACTCCCCTCCCACGTGTTAGGCTTAGGTCAGGTACACTGGGGTAGGCGTAGTTAGAAGCACCAGTTGAGTATTTTAGCCTAATGTATATATGTTTTATTACTTTTAAACCATTGTATGGCTAAGAAACCATATCAATGCTTTTACAGTATTATCTCGCATTACTTATCTTACTGTACGTACTTTTTATCATAACAAGTCTTGCAATTGTGGCAATACATTTCTCTTGTACGAGAAGAAAGACTGTTCAATAAATGTTAACCCTTTATTGACAAAACGCCCGTCTCTCTATTCTCTACATATTGTGAAAGTAAACTGCACTAACCTGACTGAGTAAAATAACTGTCTATTGTTTCACACGACCCTAGAGATTGACTCTTGATCTGAGGAGCAAAGTTGTCATGTTGCACGGTTGTTGGAAAACTGAATCCCTTCTTGTCTGTGCCAGGGAAGCTGATCACTTCCTATGCAGAGAAGAAAGTTTCCAGTGACCTCTGAGCTAGTTGGTAACAAACCCAATTAAGTTTAGCATAGTCAGTAGAGGCCTGGAAGATCCGCACTTCTACGTCGATACTACTGTTTATGTTATTCCAATGCGCAGGCCTAGTGGGAAACTAGGAACTACACTACACATCATCCCAGTTCAGACCCAGCTATATGCAAATCAGTCTTGACCCTGTTCCTTATGTAAACAGTCCAGCCCGAACTGCCATGCCAGGGCTTCCCTGGACCAGAAACAAGCATCCTGGGACTGGTCTCAGGATAACACCCCTCATCAGCCAGGCTAGCTTGAATCCAGTGGCAAAGTGAGGAACGGACCCATCACAGGGCATACCCCGCAAACTTAGGGTGAGCAAAGCAAACACAAGGAGGTGATGGACAGGGTGCGTAAACTTTTCAGACACTCAACCCCAGTCACAGATCTGGGTTGAACCCATCATCATTCTTTAACTCACTTCATGACCCCAGTTCAGGCCCAGTTATATGCAAATCAGTCTTGACCCTGTTCCTTATCGGAACAGTCCAGCCCGAACTGCCAAGCCAGGTCTTCCCTGGACGGGTATCAAGCATCCTGGGACCAGTTTCAGAGTAACATCCCTCATCAGCCAGGCTAGCTTGAATCCAGTGTCAAAGTGAGCAAGAGAACCACGTCTGGGCATACCCTGCCAACTTAGGGCAAGCAAAGCAAACACAAGGAGACGATGGATGGAGCACTGACACTTTTCAGACACTCACCCCTATTCACAGATCTGGGTTGAATCCATCATCGTACTTTAGCTCACTTCGTCACTCCTGTCCAGACCCAGCTATATGCAAATCAACCTTGACCCTGTGCCTCATGGGAACAGTCCAGCCCAACTGCCAAGCCAGGTCTTCCCTGGACCCGAAACAAGCATCCTGGGACCACATTCGGAGTAACACCCCTCATTAGCCAGGCCAGCTTGAATCCAGTGGCAAAGTGAGCAAGAGACCCACGTCTGGGCAAACAAAGCAAACACAAAGAGATGATGGACGGACCCCTGAAACTTTTCAGACACTGGCAATACAACTATCTTGGAGTGATTTTTGATAATAAGTTATCCTGGTCAAGTCACTAAGCTAGCAGAAATTCAAAATCAATTGTCATTACTAAATCGATTTCAAGATTTATGAAATTGTTTGGACGGAAAGCGATTAGCTCTTCACTTAAAGCATTACACATGAAATTGGTTCCGTATCTATTATAGGCATCTCCAGTAATGAGTAAGAAGGTCATCCTCGAGTTTGAGAAATATTTTATGAAATGTGTACGCACCTTATTAAATTTACGATAGGCAACCCCTCACTGTATCGTGAGATTGGAACTCGGACTAAAATCCTAGGTACTACTGCACAACAGAAGCTGTGTGAATTATATTATTGATTGTGCCATGGCTGACCCATCTTCATTGAAACATCTACTATTTGAAGAGTTAGGGAGATCCAAATAGAGAGATTTAGAACTATATAGTAGATTGATGGGATTAGGGTCTTACTATCCGCCTGATATACAGGCGATGGGCAAATGACCGGATCTGTTCGAAAAAAATCAAATACGCTCCCTAGTAAGCAGTGGAACTCAGACCGTCAACAAGCAGGAAAATACAACCACACTGACTTATTAATCGATACACACACTGTACAGTCAAGAATATTTAGGATGGTACCTAACTGGTTATATGAAAAGGAGATTTTTAAGATTTAGACTATTTTATATACCCATTTGGGAATTTGAAGGGAAATGGAACCAGAAAGGTAGGCCAAGATGTCAGTTCTGTGGATCTTCTGATGAATCACTTGCACATTTAATATGTATCTGCCCTAAGCTGTTGCCCATACGGAGGACATACTTACGTTCCTTGTTTACAAACGCTAAAATAAGAACAACTGCTGAGGCCGTTAGATACTGTTTTAGGCTCAAAGAGGGCAGTGCAATAATGATGTTGATAACGGTTTTAGACCATACATATAAAGCACTAACAGCATAGGTGGCCGATATCATGGGAAGAAATGCAGATTTTAAATGTTAGATAATGGAAAATTAAAAGTTGCATAATCATGAGAAAATATGTATCTCATGTTTCTGTAGGTTTCAAACCTTAAAAAATTGGTGAAAGTTATAAAATGAGATAAATAAATTGCAATACAGAGATAAAAGAGTGAACAACTTTGCACATCTGGCACATTAGCACTTTAGTATATGTTAAAATCATAGACTGAGCCTGTGGGAAGGTGGAATCTGACTATATGGTCACTCCCATTTTTTCCTGGTGTTTTGCTGGTTTTCGACTTAGTTGGCCTGGGACCCTGCTATTCAGGGCCCCAGAATATCTGCTTTCTCTATAAAATGGACTCCATGTACTTTAGGTACATACCAGATTGGTTACTGGGTCACCCTTGTGAGCCCCTTTATAGTGTACCATAGGTACCCAGGGCATAGGTGCACCCGAGGCCTACCAGGGGCTGCAGCATGTATTGTGCCACCCCTGGTTTGCCTTCCAAACTGACACCACAGGTCTGTTCACACAGTCTGGGTAAGGTGGTGTAATCACCCCTTACTTAGATATAGTATACCTATATCTACCTTTACATATAGACACATATACATTTATAAGCCACTCCTATGGTAGGCCCGACAATCCTGGAGGCAGAGTGCTTGGTTTTATGTGAGAGGGTGCCCTAGCATGAGCTGAGTCCCTCTGCAGCTTTCAGAACTATTTCCTTATAGCTGTTCTATGATATAGCCATACCAAATACTCTTAAGTGCATTATAATCCTCTCGGTTAATACTAACTTTGGTTTGGCTTTATCAAAACATGTCGTGTGAGGTGTCAAACACTTTGGAATACTACCCCCCCACCAGTCCTGGTGGCGGGGGTAGCATTCCACCCTTCTAGAGGGAGAAGACATATAGTTACTGGTTTTCCCGTTTAAAGTTAAAACAGAGCCTCAGCATCACAAAATGGATGCTGCTGCCACAGACACGAATCTGACCTCCTTCTGCTGGATGAAACTCCGGCAGGGGAGGCCTGGACAATAGGTTTCATGTCCAGGGAGGTGGCGGCACCTCTCCAGACAGGGGTTTTGTATATTGGGGCAGGGAGGGCTGCATTCAGTGAATGCTTCTAGACACTGCATGGGGCACACAAGGTTCTCTATGCATAGCCCAGTTCAAACCGGTTACTGGGGCACACAGCCACAGCTCTGGCGCAAAACTGGACAAAGGGAAAGGGGTGTAACCACCCCCTTCCCAGGTCCACCCATAGGAGGGACCTAGCCAGGTAATCCAGCCCCCATCCTTAGTATAAGTATAGGAGCTGTGTCCCTAGGACTTTAGATTACAATGGACGAATCTTTGAAAGACATATCCTGGACCTTCAACATTCCATTCTGACTGGAAGACGGAAGATATCTCCCTTGTGTTCAAGGAGTGACCACCCTGTGCAAACAGCCACCAACAGCATCTTTGCCAGTCTACAGTTTCAAGGCTCCCGTCGGATCCTGAAGACTCTGCGATACAGGACCTGGACTTCCAGACTTCTCTGACCATGACCCACATCCACAACAAAGCTGAGACAAGTGGCAGACACGAGAGACGTGGGACCGGACATCCTGGACATCCTGCATTTTGCTACCTGCACTCCTTTCCTGAAGCCTCAGTAAGTTGTGCATTGGGGTATGAGAAGCCCCAGCCCCGAGCACCATTTGCACCGAAGACCAGGCCCCCACACTCCGCGAGTGTCCAGTGCACCCCGCATTGGCATTTGAGCTAGACCCGTCTACCTGGTTCCTTGCCTGTTGGCTAGTGAGCCCCCTGAAGACCTTTCTTTGAACTTAACTTGCTTTCCTGGTTGCTTCCGGTTTGCTCCAGCTTCCGTGAAAAGAAGACGTGCCACAGACCTTGCTGGTCTGCAACAGAGCCAATCTCGACATCGTGCGTGGGTTGCGGTTGCCAAGGCTTGTTTGGTCCAATCCGGATACCGACACTGCAGTCAACTAGATCCGTCGTGGGACAGCTCGAATCCAGCACCTGGTCATCGTCGATGCCTCCTGGACCTCGTGGATGAAGAGACAAGTTTGACTACTTCACCTGAAATCACACGACATCGCCTGGTTCCTTCCTGGTCACTGGCAAGTGACCCAGACTCTGTCCCTTCTGCTTTCAGGTTCTTCAGATCTTCGATCCACCCTTAGATCCACCCGGACACTTTTCCTCTGGTCGCCTGCAGCACTTCTTTGCAGCTCTCCATAGAAAACGACGACGAAACCGGACACGAAAAGACACCTATGCACCCGGCTTCCCTTGGTGAGGTAACACAAGTACTCCGGTGCTCCCGTGGGTCTTGACTCTCGAAGTGTCCTAGTTTAAAAGGGTTCCATCCTAGTCCATCCGGAAGTGTCCTTAAATTGTATATTTGTAACTTCTACGATACCATGGAAATCAATGGTAACCCGCAGTTGTGTTTAGACACGGCATGCGTCTCTCGTGGGCCTCCTACTTCCCAACCTTTGGTCGATTAGTGTAGCCCCAGCGATTCCACAGGCCCCAGGCCTGCTTTCTAATTATCTTGTGGCACTTATACCACTTTCTTAGTATATGGTTTGTGAGGCCCCTAGGGCATAACGTATACTGTGCAACTTATCGTATATTAACTGTGTGACTTGTATTGTATTTTTACCTCTGACCTCATAAAGAGTGCAGTGGGGTTGTGTTTAGATTAAATACATATATATTTGATATGTACCTTGTGTGGTGTCTTTCATTTGGTATTCAAGGGATTATAATTGATATAACAACTTGCTTAACTCGCCTACTGAAGTCTTAGCCTGATGACTGCTGGTTCATGCTACCACTAGGATAGCTTTCTATAAGGTTGACTTTACAACCACCATCAATAAGGGTCGATTAGACTGGTGCAAGGTGCCCACTAGAACTAGTGGACATCATATGCCAGGCTAACTTCTAACAGAGCCGAATAAGCTTTAATATTGGCAAATGATTAAATATTATATGTAAACTATTTTAGAAAAATGATTACAAACTGTATTTATTTCAGGGAAACGTACATATAGAATCTTTTATAATAAACACAGACTCATATTTTATCAATTCAGAACATTAGCACTTTAACTTGGGAAAAGAAATAAACAGAAATAAAGAAAATAGTGATACAGAGGTAGACGGATTGTCAATGAACAGTCCCCATTGTGGGAATCTTTTGTATCACGAAGTGTGTATTGACCTGTACAGTAACTGTTAATTATAGAAATTTAAAATTATTGACAATTCTTCTTGTAATGATTGTATTTCTATTGTAATCAAATAATTAATACAATGAAGTATTTTACCACTACTACTATTATTTATGGCTCAAGCTTCGTTAAGGCCCATAACTATGACAATAATGATAGCAAATATTTTCTCATGTGGTTGCAACCCCCAGTTCCAGGAAAAAACATTGTATCTTTATATTATGGTTCAGTCCTGTTGGCTGCAATATGTTAAGCTTTTTAATCCAATAATATTTTCTTTTTGAATGTAAACCCTTTTACCACCTCAATCTCTTTTTGTATTATTCAATTATTTCGAATTGTATTTGACTTAGATTGTGCCTATGTTTGAGCCAATGTTGCTCAGGGGGGCTTTGACATTATTTGTGCATCTGTGTTTTGTTCTTTGAAGCATTAGGAGAGAGGAGTTGGCCTAACGGCTAGAGCAGTCGACCTCGAATTTGGGAAACCAGGTTCAAGTCTCGGCAATGAAGCAGAACATCCTTTGGTTCTGGCCAAATCACGTAATCTCCCTGTGCCTAACAAAAAAAATGAATGTGTTTCCTCATGTAACGCAACTGGTGCTATGTAAAGTGCTTTGATATCCAATGTCGGGTCATGTTTGCGCTATATAAAACTCAGTTAAAAAAAAAGCGCTCTTTTCTCTTTCTAGAGATTTTGACTGTGTACCTTTTCACAAGAGGACATTTAATCAGATATATACAATTTGATGTGTCACTGCCTTTGACCTGTTTGTCTATACTTTTGCTTGTTAATAAATGGCACTTTAACCTCTTTAATACACTGGGTTAGCCATTGACGTCCACCGCATTTCCTCCATAAGGGAGTGGAGGTGAAGGGATCAACCACCACATTTAAGAAAAAAATGCTTCTGGTTCAAGCAGTAGAAGGAATTTCTTTTTAGAAAAGAAAGTTGGGACACGAGGAATGAGTCTCTGCTGCCTGCCAGGTTTGTTTGCTGTGACACAAAGCGCACTGACGGCACAGTGAGAAAAGTGAAAGCAGACGGCACACTCTGGACAACTCTTCCCCCAAGCACTAGACTGTGCGGGAGTGATACTGCTGAAATAGTCAATATCCCCTTTCCAGCAGTACCTTTCCCAGGTGAATCCCTGCTTGAGGGTTGCGTTTAGACCGCAATCCCCTAAAAGAAATCCACCCACTAGATCAACAGGGAAGGCGTTTGTGGGGGGAGCAGCCCCCTGGACATGGGCAAGCTCTCTCTTGCTTAAATATTTCAAAACAGTCTTTCTGTCCCCCTGGGTGGGGTGACTAAGGGCTATAGCCCCAATCTGCCCCTCCACCCCCTGCAGGATTCCCACTAGGACACCATGGATATTTTTGAAAGGAGAAAAGGGCTAAGAGCAGACTACCCTGGCATCGGGCCTGACCCCCATCCCAGAAGGGGCACAAGAGTCTTTCTGCCACTAGTAGGGATAGTATGTCATTTATCAAATTGGACTGATAGGTCTCGCCTATGAGATGTATTGGTTTTGTCAATGCTTTTTTAGCCATGTTGGACAACAGCGCGGAAGAAAGCAAACAAAAAAAGTAAGCGGTATGATGTGAACAGAGCTCGCTTTCTTTTTTTTGCTGGCAGGAGGGAATTCAGAGGGAGGGGACAACATGGACAGAGCATGGTGTGGGAAAAAAAACACTATGATACGCCGAGCGGTGTCCACGTCATGGCGCCTTTTTTAAAATGCGGGTTAAGAGTTAACATGGAGGGCGAACGCCTTTCACATTGTACTTAGCGTGAAAGGGGAGGGCAATGGGTGTTGTGGTGGCAGCCGTGGCCGGTAGTGGGAGTACCTGCCGGGCGGTGACGTGGGGAGGGGCAGGGTGGGGGGTAGTAATGTATGGATTACGGACCTTAACAGGTAAGTAAACATATACATAAATAAAATGAATTTCGCTGCGTGCACTGCATCACCAAATGCGATGCAGTGCGCGCAACGACATTCATTTTATTTATTTATATGTTTACTTACCTGTTAAGGTCCGTAATCCATACATTACTACCCCCCACCCTGCCCCTCCCCCTCCCCATATCACCGCCTGGCAGGTATTCCCACTAACGGTTGCGGATGTGTGGTGGGCATTCCACTGCAACGCCCATTGATTTTGCGGCTAGCCCCTATTTACAAGGGCGGCGTAAATAAGAGGCAGCTCCATAATTAAGACCAGGGATAACCTGGTCTTAAACAGGCGCAACAAAGAGAAATGCTTTATTTCTCGGCATTTTTGCGGTTTCCATGTGTGCTGGGTTGTGCAACCTACATAGAAACATCGAATTGCCTATGATTGTATATGTTCAGGAACGTCACACTTACTGCACATAAACAATTTTTTAAAAATTTGGTTTTGCAACTTATTTGTGTACTGCATTGAGCAGCACACATAGAAGTTACAAAATAGCATTTAAAGATTGTTTGTGCGCAGGATGGGGCGCCTTCCTGTACATAAACAATCTTTCCTTCAACGCAGAAACCCTTGCACTCTGGTGCAAGGTTGCCTGCATTGGCGCTAGGCTGCCAAGTTTAGCCCCAGGGCAGGGGGAAACGCAAGGCTGCACCGTATTGTTGTAAATATGGTGCAGCCTTGAATTCAGAAGTGGCGGAGCGCGGCGTTAAGCCAGGAAGGCTAACACCGCGATCCATCCCTTGGTTGTAAATATGCCCCTGGGAGCCTCCAAATGTCCCAATCGAGGGGCCTCACTTTTTACTCCAGGTCGTGGTAAAGGGGTTGCAGCTCAGGTACAGGATGACACAGTAAACAGACTGTATAAGCTCCAAGTCCGGCCGAGTGACCTCTCTTCTGAAGGTCTGTTTTAGAGAAGGTGGTTATGGAATTAAACCCCAAAATGGAGCTCCTTGACTCATGATCTCTCCTGCTCCCCAACAAGTCTCATGGTGTGTCTTGGATGCAGAGTGCCTGGATGTGTCCAGAGTGTCCTGCAGTGTTCGTGCCTCAGCCAGTACTTGAGTGGTAGAAACATTCAACATTTTGAGGGGTCCACTTACACAGGCAAGCTTGGATGCTACATTGGTGCACTCGGTGGGCGGTCAGGAGGTACCATGATGTTAAAGGGACCATCCAGTGAATGATGTCACTGTAGGACTCAAAAACACAAGTTGACCCAAGCTACCATCAACCAAAGGAACTGGTGAGGGTTACCAATGCAGTACTGAGGAGAGCGATGTTTTCCTTGTACTGGATGCGCCCTTTAGCACATGCTAGGTAGAAGAAATTAGAAGAGCATTGGCAAAAACAACTTTTCAGAATGGGAGTCACCCTCCTAATTAATAACATCTAATATGAGCATACTTTGTCCACATTCACCCTCACTATGGAAGACACACAGTTTAATAACCTCAGGACCGTTTCATCACTATAGTGAAGGCTGCTAGGTATTTCCAACCTGCCTTCAGCCATGCACGCGGCAGGTGAATGCATGGTTTCGTTTTAAGGTCTTGCAGAGAGACCTATTGGGGTGAAACCAGAAAGTTAAACCAGGCGGATTGCGAGTGCGGATTTCCAACAGTTCACGTGAAATCACGTGACCACCAGCACGCGCATTTCCCCACCTCAAAGCCAACCATCAGCCTCCCTCCCACAGGTTTCCCCAGCGTGCGCAGTGCGCGCTGGCTTCCCTTCTCCTCCCCCTAATTGCTTGTTTTCACGGCCGCCAGCTACATCAAAGGGTTCGACTCCCCGCTCCCTGCTTCACAGACGCTTCTCAGGCCATGCTTGTTTCGTGCGGGGCTGACTGGATACACTGAAGTGCCCTTGCAGGGGAACGCCAGGTAAAGCCTCGGCTCATTTCATGCCTCTGCTACTTTCATGCCTCAGACTTGTTTTAAATACTTGCTATGGCGACCGCTTCACGTACATCATGTGTTTACGCATTTTTTCTTTTTTTTTAGATGTCCCGTGTCATCTTTACTGAGCTGAACATGTTGTTTTCGGGGACTGGATTTTGCACTTGCGGGCTCTTTGCTTGGTAATGTTTACCAGACAATTGCATCCACGCAACGGGAATGGCGAGCGCTTATTTATATGCATCCTGGTTTTGAATCTGCGCCGTCTTTTTCTGCTCTTAAACCTCAACTCCCCCCACCCCCTACCATGAAATCGATTGCGTTTGTATCAAGGTGTCAAGCCCGAACGACCAGTGTTGCTTCGACACCCTCTCTAGTTGCATAGCCCATTGTGGAATTTGACTAAAAAAGCTCCCTTTTCCCCTGGTGTCCCATCATGCACCCTATCCACCCTGACATCGACCAGGCAAGCCGATCCTCCTACTTCAAGCACAAACCACGTTGTACCCCCTCTTGCCTGCTCTCTTTCTCATAAAGCTGACACATGCAAAGAATAATGTCCAGCTACCATGTAACCTACGGGTTTCCGTCCCGTTCGATGTTTTCCCTTGGACAAGAACAGAGTCAGTCGGATGGGTGACTCGGAAAACCCCCCTCCCTAACTCTGTCACCGAACGGGCAGCTCTCGCTCATCAATGATTTTCTAGTTTGCGAGGACAGCCACGGGTTGGGTTAACAACCAAGGGAAAACCTAATCAAGCACACGAGACAGCCACGAAGAAGAATAGTTTACTACAGCCATTCTTCCTTTTGCCCGCTGCACACACATACCATTGTGAGACATCACCGCCTTTGTGTACGAAGTAGAGAACGGACAATGCCTCGTCCTCTTTACCTTTCTGACAGAAATGACCCTGTGACAATGCCTCGATTCTCTGTCCTCAGATACTAGCAACTCTGTAACTTGTTACCTCAATCACCTCGATGCAATATGTTTGTCCATGTGTAAATGCTATTCAGGTTATTCTTTAAACGAGAACAAGTATGCTATGTCTTCTGTATGACTACATCATGAAATGATTGAATCAAGTCTAAGGGAAACTCCTTCTTTCTGATTGTACTCGTATTGTATAAAAGTGCTGATATGTTTCAAGCAAAGTAGACTACTCCTGAACCCGCTTGGTGAAGGAGCTCTCCCTTAACTCGAGTTCTGGAATAAAACCCTTTCAATTCGAAGACCACGGACTCTGCTCCTCATTTTTTTGCATTACCATTTTCTTGGGTAATTATAGAAATTCCGAACGGCGTAAATAATTAGTTTTTTATTTACCACACCATCGTTGGTTACCCCACCCCGTTCCCCTCTCCCCTTTCATTTTAAATGTCTAACCTTCAATCCGGTACTTTACCCCTTCGATGTAACTGACCCCCTCCCCACCCCCCTTCTGTAACCCCCTCCATGCCTGCTCCGAATCAGGCACCGCCGCGGGCAGCCCTATCTCGTCCCGGGGGTCCTGGTACTCCGTGCAGAGAGACACCGTGCTACCGCCGCCCCTTAGACGCGCTAATGTGAGTGTTGTAGATAGACATAAACTGAGGGGAGCCGGGGGCTGGGAGGGAGGGTTCTTTGAGGGTATCAGGCATGCTGGGAAAAAGCCCTAGTGTACCTATCGACTTCACAAGGGGGGAGAGGGAGGTAGCGAGCAGTACTACCCTGCTATCTTAGTCAGAGGACTGCAACCTAGGACCATAGGGCTGGGGGATATACGGCACGTCATCGTGGGAGACAGGATTGGAGGAATCTGTTTTTAAATGTAGTGATATGTGCGTTCTGTACATCTTTGTCAGTGGCACAAAGGAAGGGTGTTGGATGCAGAATACTCTAGAATCAAAAATTAGCTAGCATTCGCGCCAAGAATTTTCAATTCTATTAAGGACACGGAGGCTAGGATTATGCTTCTCTTTCATTTACTGTAAAACTCACAGCAGCCAATAAACATACAGTTTAGTGAAGTTAAACTACATTAACCATGATGCTTAGCCCAAGCCACGCCTCCTTAGCCCTACAAGAGCCCTGGTAACAGTCCCAGCTTCCTCTGACTTTGCACGAACATGCAGCATTAGTTCGATATATAAAAGTCTTATAGAATCTCCAACATGGAAAAACACGGAATCATTTCCAACTTCAGAAAAATCTCCAACGTGAGATAGTGCGGAACAGCGTTCCAACTGCAATCTTCAGTAGAAGAAACGTCACTCCTTTTTCTTGTCAGAACCTAGAAGAAAGAGAAAGAACCCGTAATGTCTGTATAAACAGAATCAATCATAACAACGGGTGGGTAAGCATGATCATAGCATGACATAGCCGAGTGGGATAATCCTCGCCTCAGTGTCCTTAATAGAATTGAAATTTATTGGCGCGAATGCTAGCTAACTTTTGATTCTATTACAGGACCGGAGGCTTCAGATTATGCTAGTTTAACGCTGAATCAAAGACAACAGAAGTAATATCTCCCACCGGCTTATAGTAGAATTGTTTGAATGTCGACTCAGATGACCAATCAGCACAATGCATGATATCTTGAATATTCGCTCCTAACAAATATGACTTGGAAGCCATAGCACCCCTTACAGAGTGCGCCCCAAACAGTTGAACATCAACACCCGACTCTCTCATGATAAACTTAAGCCATCTGGCAATAGTGGCAGAGGACACAGGTTTAAATGGTTTCTGTACAGCAATCAAAAGTTGCGTAACCCCAGTCGGTCTTAATGAACGAGTGCACTCCTCGTAGGCTTTCAAGCATTGGACAACACAAAGTTTAGCATTACTATGAAAGGCATTATATTCAATCATTCTAGACATAGTTTTTGTGCCGGCTGTAATAGTAAAGGAAACTCCCTCCGGAGTGAATACTCTACCTGTAATATCCAGTGCCCGCACATCCGAAGATCTCCTGCATGCCGACAAACATAAGAGCATAGCGAACTTGGCTGACAACTGCTTCCTAGAAAGCAAGTCATTAGAAGACCAACTATCAAGAAGTTTGATGACCAGAGAAACATCCCATAGCCCCGAATACTTGGGCTTGGGAGGGTTCGCAACACGAATCCCTTTGAGGAGTTTGCACACCAAGGGGTGAACTCCCACTGGCTTCCCATCAATGTGGGAATGTCCCGCGGAAATAGCCGACCAGAAGTTGTTCACCGATCTATAGGCTAAGCCGCTGGCTGCTTTTTCAGACAAAAAAATCTCGACATGTGAAAGACCTGCCCCCACGGGATCCAAGTCCTTTCCACGCACCAACATAACCATCCCTTCCAGGCTGAAGAATACCTTTTTCTCGTGGAAGGGGCCCAAGCCTGTTTGATGAAATCATTAGCTGTTCCTGAAACTCCAGGCAAGTTCCACTGTTGCCTGAAAGCCTCCATACCATCAACATTAGGCGCTGTGACAGGATCAATGGATGTTGCTCCCGCAGAGTCCCAGGAGAAGGGACTCTGACCAGGGCAACATCCTGGGGAGGTCGCAGCACATCCCCAACAAAGTCGGGAACCAAGGTTGCGACTTCCACAGAGGTGTCAACAGGATCACCTCCGCTTTCTGCTTGAGAATGTAGGACGCCACTTGTGGAATGCGAAGAAAGGGGGTGAACGCATAGTTCACTGCCCCATCCAGTCCTGGAGAAAGGCATCCATTGCTGCCGCCGCTGGGTCCAGCCTCCAGCTGAAGAATCTGGGCAGCTGGCTGTTCAGCCTGAATGCAAACAAGTTGATCTGGCAAGGACCCCAGAGGTCCTGCAGCCAGTGAAACATCTCAGGAAGCAGATGCCAATCGCTGTAATCCCTCTGGTGTCTCGAGTTCCAGTCCGCTACCACATTGGACTGTCCCGGTATGTACTCTGCTATAACCGTGATCTGACGGTTGAGGCAGTATTGCCAAAATTCCTTGGCTACCTGCACTAGCATGGACGATCTCGTCCCTCCCAACTTGTTTATATTGCGAACCGCTGAGACGTTGTCCATTCTGAGAAGAATGCAGCACGACGTCTGATGCGGTGAGAGGGTTTTGATAGCGAAGGATCCTGCTAGAAGTTCTAAGCAATTTATGTGCAACTCTAGCTCTTGAGGAGACCATCGTCCTCCTGTTGAAACAGCGCCACAGCGCGCTCCCCAGCCCCAACGGCTGGCGTTGGATTCTATGACTACCTCGGGAAGGGAACCGAAAATGGCTCTGCTGTTCCAAGCTTCTACATGGTGTAACCACCATTGCATTTCGTCCCTTACCTCTTGTGACAACAGCACTAGGTCTGAATAAGCCAGCCCTCTTTGGAGGTGCTGGATCTTCAATCTCTGCAGGGCCCTGTAGTGAAGTGGCCCCGGAAATATCGCCTGAACTGATAACGCCAATAGGCCCACTATCCTGGCGACCGTCCTGAGAGAGACCATCTGATTGTTGAGAAGAGATCTGATCTCCTTCCTTATATCCTTCAGTTTCGATTTCGGGAGACTCAACTGAGCGGTCTGTGAGCTGATCACAAACCCCAGTGTCATATGGTTACTGCGTTTCTATATATTGTGTTAAGTTAGCATGAGTTTATTAAATGTTTAAACGACATATTTTCCTTCGGCTTCAGTTTGCACACGACACCTAATTGTTATTGTAGCTTTCAACCTAGACGAAAGATGTGATTTATTTGAGAATAATATGTTATTGCTCTGATATCAGTCGTGTTTGGTAAAACTGTCTGCACACTGAGAACTGCACCCTCTAAGAATAACCTAACACAAGGTTGCTGAAAGCCTGATCCTCGCACTACATTAGACATAACACAAATAATGTTGCTGCCAACATTGGGCTCTACGCGGGTTTAAGATAGAGTTACAGGGAATGAAAGAACACACTTGATGCTTCGCATGCAGAGAGCTGGTAGCTGTTGATGTGATCTACTCCTACTGAGAATTAGAGGAATGGGCCCGCCCTGCTAGAACCCAAACGAGACCTTCTTAGATATAATATAATATGCTAATTAGGGTGCGCGAAATATAGGTGATACAGAATTCTATAGAGTTTGCATCATAACATGCTATCACCTTTTGCTTATTATGGATTAGTGATTATGCTGCTAACTCTGGTTTTTATAATATGTATGTTGATATTATATAAGATACTGCGTTTGAGAACTTTGCATTGAAAAATAAACTTTTCAAACTTGCACGTGTGTTCTTTGCCTCCAAGTTTCGGTTTGTAATGATTATATAACGAAAGAGTGTTCATGTGTTCCACGATACCTGAGGTACCCTAAGTTCATGTTCTGGATTGTCTAAGTCATTGGTAAGTTATTACTACCGATGAGACACTGTAGCTAGCTTGGTAAGGGGATTTCTGAAACTAAGGTGAGTTTTGGGTCACCCTAGCTCACCCAGGTTCTAGATCTCTGTGCACAGTTCTGTGGGAGAACGGAAACCCTGCTACATGGCGCCCATACGTTGTTGGCCTTACATCATGACACTCGAGTAGTATATCATTCAATCCTTAACACCTTCATTCCCGTTTCCGGAAAACGGTGGTGTTGGACAAACCTACCTAATTTTAAAATAGGTCTTTTCAAGCTTGATTCTTTATAAAACGGTTTCTTTGAATTACTACCCAGTTGTGCTACAAAGTAGTCTTTGTTTTTTCATCTTCCGGTGCCATCATGGCACAAGCCGTGGACATCCCGCAGCATAGTCGCATTGCGGTGCGAGACCACTTGCGGGCTTATAATGTCCCTGTGGATGGCTTGGCTGTGGTTCTGGTGGTGAGTGCGGAACATGCTTACCCGTACGAACTGTTTTATTCGTGGGTGACATTTCCGGCAGTGGACGCTAATTCTGGAGTGTTCCATTCATACACTGCTTCCGATGTACCGGTTGCGTATGCTCCGTACAGGGCACTGGAAGTTCCTATTGATGCTTGGCAGCATGGAGTTTGGTTTGGTGGCGCCCTACCACATGCTTTAACCGCTCCGAGGTTAGGTCCTTTGTCCATTCCGGGCACACCTTAGCCCGCTTTGGTTGGATTCACTCCTCACCCTAATCGCGCCACTTGTAACGTGGCAGATCTGCGGCGGCTTCATGAAGTCGCAGTGGCAATGATTAGAGCGCTTGTTCAATACACTAGCCGTAATGTTCAAGACGTAGCCCCTAGGGGTGCACAGCTTCGTGCAGAACAGGCTGGCTTGAAAATCAATCCTGTCATGGTAAATTCCGTGATGGGCAAAAAGCCCCAGGACAAGGATGATTTTCCGTTCTGGCTGGCTGAGAAATTCGGCCAGCTGGAAGCTGTGTTTCACAACACGAGTCCTGGTGATAAACACAGGATTCTTACACTGAGTTTACCGAAAGATTTGGCACCTGAACTTGTTGACTGTGAGACCTGGGGTAGGACTTTTACAGCGGTCTATTCGAGGTGCTATGGTACCACGTCTGTGACCAATCTGGGTGCGGCCCTTAAACGTGTTCAGGATGAACACGGACCGGAGTCGGCGGCGAATTGGGTATGCGCCTGTGTGGCACCTTTGATATTGTTTGCGATCTGATCCTTGCGAATGTCAAGGGGGATGCAGTGAACTTTCAGGTTGCTAACGCATTGGCGTTGGTTCCCGAGGCTGAGAAACCCCGTAGGTTGGCAAGGATAATTGTGGCTGCTTGTAAAACGGTTGGCCGCAATGCGAAGGGGCTTAAAGTTTTTCCTGATAAGGAGAAAAAGCCCCAGGGTCAGTCTTCGGATACTAGTGGTCAACAAAAGTCCAAAAAACAAAATTGGCCTAAAAAGCAGAATCAGGGTAAGCAACAACAACAACAAACACAGGTTTCTGCTCCTGCGTCTCCGCTGCCTGCGCAGTCAGATCGGGTTTATGATTTGCGCGACCGCGCGATGATTAAGTCACCTGAAAGGTTTCAGGCTTCTGACCAACGCTCTCCTCGTTCCTTTCAAGACTCATCGGCTCCGTCAATCGGTGGTGGAGGGGGCGGCAGGGGCCGGGGTGGCAAGCAAGGACGTGGTCAACCCCGCCCACGAGCCGGTGGAGATCAGCAGGAAGGCGCTACTCCGAAGAGACCACAGTTTGCAACGAAGAAAGTCGCCGCCCTGACAGCGCATCGATATGCCCCAGATAGTGAGAACGCGGCTTCGGAATCTGACGTGGGCTCTGACCTTGCTGGACAGCGCAGCAGAGATTACCATAGTGAGAGAGGCCCTCCGTCCACTGTTGAAGGTGACAGCGACTGACACTTATGTTGTGATTGAAACTGCTGATATGCATGTTGCTCCCCCTGAACGTCTTTTTGAAATTGTCCTGTTAATAGAAGGTGACATGCAGCGAACTGTAAAAGGGGTATTTTGGGGAAATCTTTCGTCTACGTATGACATTTTGCTTTCGGAGGCTGACTGGCCCCCACCTTTTGTTCTCGCAGCTCCGCGAGGGGAGGAGGTGATCCTCCCCAGTTTCGCGCACACTGTATCGAGAGTGGAAGCGCTGCATTTTGCAGAAGAGTGGGCTCTGGCGCTTGCGCCGGCTGTGTATCGCAATCAGTGTGGCTGGGATAAATTGTCTCCATTCCACGAGATTCCGTTGCGGTCTCAGCCGCAGCCTCAACCTCAATATCCCATACGGCGTGAAGCCAAAGCTTCAGTCGCGGCTATCCTTGAACAATTGGAATATCAAGGTGTAATTGAAACGTGTGTGTCACTGATGAATAACCCCCTTTTTACTGAAAACAAGCCGGACGGCTCATATCGTTTGGTTTTGGATTATAGGCATTTAAACTTGCATTGCCGTAACTGCGCAGTACAGAATACTCATGGCTCTGCTTTAGTGAATAGTCTTGATCGTAAACGGTTCAAAACCACGCTTGACATTTCCAATGGTTTTTATGCCCATAGATTAGATGGTCTAAGTTCCCAATGGACCAGTTTTACATGCGGCGGTGTGCAAAAAATGTTTTGGCGTCTCCCAATGGGCTATAAGAATAGTCCTGGGGTATTCTCCGCCCGCATTGTCTCTCTTCTTGAGGGCATCGACCCAGTTGCTTGTTCGTATGTGGATGACATTTATCTCACAGTTGACGATCTTTGGGAGCATCTGTGTCGTGTAAATAGCATAATTTGTAACTTTGCAGACATAAGTTACAAGTTTAACTTTGCAAAGTCGCACATTGCAGAGTACACAGTGTTGTTTCTCGGCTACGAGCTAAACAACAAGGGAAAGGGGTTAGCACCTCACTTCCTGGAGAAATGCGCACAGCTGCGCTCTCCGACAACACTGAAAAAATTACAATCTTTACTGGGCTTTTTGAATTTCGGGAGGACTTACATTCCGGAATATGCCCAGCGTATCAAGCCTTTGTATGCTTTGATACAACCATCTTTCTCCAAATCATGCTGGCTGCCTGAGCATTCAGCCATTCTGCAGTCTCTGCAGGCTGATTTGCTCGCTTCTGAATACTTACAGACTCGTGATAACCAGACCAACCTGGTGATAAGAATTATACCTGGGGCGGTGGGTTTCATGTACCTGACTTTTAATGAGGGAGATACAGTACCTATTGCTTACAAGTCACACTCGTACACTTCGGCTGAATTGCGTTTTTCCACTGTGGAGAAAGTTTTAACTGCTGTACAGATGGCGATTCTTAAGGAACGTGCCCTGTCACAAGGAAAACGCATGTTGGTTGTTACCCCGTGTCCGGCCTTAGAGGCGGTTACGAAAGCCAGTGTACCTAATTCCAAAGCTTTGCACCCTCGGTGGATTCAATGGGCTGCATCCTTGACGTCCCAGGATGTCTCGTTTATTTTTGACGCCACTTTACGGTCGCAGGAGTACTTACAGTATGAATTTGTTCATCCTGCTCCATTAGCAATGCGGCCGTTGGAGGATTTCCATTGCATCATTTACACTGATGGTTCGGCGCAGGTTGCGCATGGCTCTAAACATGCCTACGTTTCCGCTTGCGCCATTGTGGTCGGTGCCATGGTGAACGATGAGTTCAAGTCCAGTGTCGTGCATACGCAGACGCTTGGGGACTGCACCGCACAATTGACAGAGCTTAGGGCTCTGATGCTTGCGTTGGAGTACGCAGATCCTAGTGTGACAACTTTGATCGTAAGTGATTCTTACTACTGTGTCCAGTCTTACAATGAGAACTTGTTCTTTTGGATTCAGAATGAATTTCGTGATTCCAAAGGTAGCACAATAAAACATAAAATGATCTGGGTCCGAGTGGCGGAACTTAAAGAAAAGTTGCCACTCGTGTTTGTGATTCATACTCTCGGCCATCAGCGCGTGGGGGTCCACGCTGTTGGTAATTCGGTTGCTGATGAAGCAGCGAAGTCAGCGGTATCGAAATACTTAGTTGCAGCAGTCACGAGGTCCAAAAGCAAAATAGATAATGACATCTTGGCAGCTGTTGCTGCAACCGAGAAGGGAGGTAAATATCCTGCGGGGTTCCCTTCTAAATACACATACCACTTAAGTCCCGATAAGGTTCCTTATGTGAAAATTCCTGATGTTGGCGAACGTCTAGTTCCCAACTCGGATCGCAGAACGGCTTTGATTACAGCGGCTCATGAAGGTGTGGCGTCTGCGCATGCGGGCGTCTCAGCCACTGTAACTCAGCTACAACAGAGGTTCTGGTGGCGGGGACTGTACAAACAGACGCGCGATTATGTCCTTCAATGTGACATTTGTCAGCAGATTAAACCTTCAACTGCTGCGCGTCCGCCTCAGACACAGTTGTACATCTCTAATAAACCGCTTGGTTGCGTTTATTTGGATCACTGCGGTCCTTTTTCTTCTGATACTGCATACAAATACATCTTAGTAGCAGTTGATTCATGCACACGCTTTGTGTGGGTATGGCCACATCGGAGCGCTGATTCACGGACTGTCATTAAGGATTTGCGAGTCTTTGTGGGAATTTTTGCCTGTGGTACCTTCCATTCGGATCAGGGTCCGGCTTTCGCCTCTAAGGCGTACAAGGATGCTATGGTTTCGTTGGGGGTCCAAGTCAAGTTTTCGAGTCCCTACAGGCCCGAGGGCAATAGTGTAGTTGAACGAATGAACCGCGACTTAAAGCAATCTTTGACAGCTCGAGTTATAGGCACAGGCAGAATCTGGCTGACCCACCTCAATGGCGTGCAGCGTGCGCTTAATAATCTCCCTAGAAGGTCTCTGGGTGGGCAGACCCCGTACGAAATGCTCTTTGGTATCAAGATGTACGTCCCTGACCTCGATGGTTTAGACTGCAAGGCCCAGGCCTCGGCCTTTGACGTAGATGAACATTGCAATGTTTTACAGGATCTACAAAAGACCAGAGACAGTCTAGCAAAGGAACATTTGCCCTCCACATCGGATGATGCGTTGCAGATCCCGGTAGTTGGCTGGCTACCCCAAGTTGGAGAACTGGTTCGAGAGAAGATCGATAACAAGAAAGAGTTTGGTCCCTCATATCGAGCGCCGGTTCGGGTTCTTGGAGTGAAGGGCACAAGAACAGTCATTTTACCACCCCTTCCAGGTCGTAAGGAAAAGAGATTTATTTCTATTGACAATGTCAAGACACACAGGGTGGCCGATTCTTCATAGCATGACACCGGCTGTATCCTTTCCTTCCATGGTGAGGCACTCTGTGCTAGCAATAACTTCTGGTGCAGAACAGGAGGTGTCCCTCGAGATGTCTGCCATATCCAGTCCTTTATTAAATACTATTCCTGTTACTAACATTGATGAGCTGAACTACACTTATCCTGCTGATTTATCGATGCCTGATTTACAGACCCATTTAGCCGACCGGTCCAGATTCTCTTTTGACTCTGTTTCGGAACTTTCAAAGAAACCCTCAACTATCGCAAAATATGCCAAGTTGTTTAAAAAACATTTTTTAATTCCCCCATGGACATACATTTGGTTGATCCTATTTTCATTTTACCTTTTTATGTCAATTGGTTTTGTGTTTTATTTTTTCCGCCTGATCGATGGGCACTACGTTAAAGAAAGAACAGGAATTCGGTAGCTAAATGGAACATTGGCCCCTCTTTCCTCTTCACATTCAGCGCACAGACTGAAACGAAACTTACATACAGTCAACATTACTGCTTGGCCTGTCCTTGATGGGATTGTGTGGGATGCGGTTAGGTTTCAGATACATGGGCCTACTGAAGTGATTAATGTTCTGAATGTGCTTAGAGTAAACATGGGAGATGTGATTAAACAAAATATACGTTCTGATGATTGGGATATTCAGGCCGTAGAAGCATTATTCTCTGATTTGAAATACTATGCTGCCTTCGATGCTGAGGATCTGTATTTGGATTCTATTAATTATGGTGATTTGTTTTGTTTTCAACATTATGGTAATCATTTTTTGCATAAGACAAATTCCAGGAGGGTTGCTGTAAATTATACACAATGGGAACATTGCCCTGCTCCTTTAGGAGGCAGCTCCAGTACGTTTCTGAAAAAATACACTTATTTCACAGACTTTAATCAATCAAATCCTGAGTCATTTTTTTTCAAAATGACACAAATGTCCATGTCCAAAGTTAGACTTACCGATACAAAATTGCTGTATTCGAAGTCCTTTCTAGACAGGTTGGCTGTAGATGGCTACGAGTTTTGGAAAGGAACAATTGACCTTAAATCGGTTTGGGGTACCAAAGATTGGCAGGTACAAGGCACTGAGGCTTTGCATCGTGCATGTCTCATCCCGAATCACATGTTGTTTTTAAATTCAACCATTTTCCAAACAACATGCTTTGGATTGGCTACTTCTAAAAAATTGAATACACCAACCATCCCAGATTTAGGAGAATATTCAGGGTGGGGTAATTATACTGAAATGTCCATTCATGAGTTGCAAGCTTTATTGCACAATTCTTCCTTTAACGTTTCCGGTTTGGATTCCAAAGGTTGGCTGATGTGGCATAGATGTGCTGATTCTTGCCAACGTCGTTTTCTGGGTTTGGCTGAAGGGTTCACAGAAGTCAGACCTGATCCCCGTTTTGAAGAAGATTATACTGTCACAACTTATTCTGTGGGGAAGCTGTGTCAGAATTGGTTACAACATTCCACGTTAGCTGCGGTTAAACTACATCTGTCTCAGTTAACTGAAAATGTGGATTTGAACGATTTTATAAAAGGCCCAGCTAAAGGTAGATCTAAACGATGGATTTATGCGATTTACAATGAAATTTGGAAAGTTTCTCAAATTGAGGCTGCTAAGCGCCTGAGAGCAATTGATCAAGCAAATTTAGAAAAAGTGCTTGCAGTTGTCGATAACAGTATTAACACGCTTTCTTCCCGAATTTACACGTTGAACAATATTGTATCTTCTGTTGTTGACATTGTACATGATGAAGTGTCCGTGTTATATCATGGTCAAAATCAATTGCGTTCTGTTATGCAGTTTGCTTGGACCCTGCAGACTCTGAAGTCTGGTCGAGTGCCTTGGAGTTATATGAACGTTTCATCACTATTTGCCCCATTTAATTTGACTGAAAAACAGCGCATGCTTTCAATGAGAGATGCATCATTTTCTATGTTACACATTGAGAAATTAGAATCCTTGCCCTTTTCTGTAGCTGAGGTGACTGCTGCTGCATGGCTTATCCATGGTATTATTACCTTACCTTTTGCTCTGTATAAATTTACAAATTGTATGAAATATATAGCTATAGGGCGATATGAACCATTAGGCAGTGCTTTCCTCCATGAGACATGGTCTTTACCATACACATACAGATGCCTGAAGGAGGGGAATGAAGTGAATCTGAATGGTGAAGAATGTACACAGTCGCCTGACCGCTCACTAATATGCAGACACATCCAGTTGCATGGTTCTTGTAATCAGGACAAGCCTAATTTAGCATGTGTTTTGAAAGGGACACCGGTTCCTGCAATAGTTCCCACATTCACTTTATTATCCAACGGTAGTTATTTACTTTTAAATAACGAAATGTGTTGTGGGTTAATGGTCGGTATCGCATATGTGGTTACTGTATCAGAACGGGTGGTTTGTTGCAAGAATGTGTTATATCCACCCACGCATTGGAATTCAGATGTTTCAATTTGGCCACGAATACCAACCTTGAGAACGGAGTTCAATGGTTTGAGCCGCATAAGAGCCCTTTTGTCTCAGAAACAAGTGGCCCTGAGCTCTGCCCGCGAAACTTATGTCCTTCACATAGCTAACACACGCACAGAGGTGCAGGCACTTTTAAATACTGATTTGCCGTTTCATTTCTCCGAGCTGGTTCATCAAATCTTCAATGCCTCCTCCACAACCGGTCTGGCACATTTTTTTAAATTGGTTAGCAGTGGTCTCGTGACTACGTTTGAAAAAGTATTTGATATTATCCCTGCGTTCTTTCATTCTATATTCGCAAGTCTGTTTGGCGGATTTCCTCTTTTGCTGGCTTTGGAGGCAGGCGTTCTGGTGATATTTTGCTTTCTAAAACATGGATGCCCATCCTGCGCAAAGAAACGCTCAGCCACTACTGATGCAGTTTCGCAACCGGATGCTTGATTACTATGGCTCCTTGCCGCTTGCGACTGTAAGCACGGCTTTTGGATTATCGTTCCGATTTTCCTATTTCACATGTGTCCAGTCTGTGTTTCATTGCCTGAGCTGTGATTTCGACTGGGCCATTGATTTGTGTCTCTGCTTACCGACTTCTCCTGACGTCGATTTTGATCAGCTGATGAGCCCCGTAGTTGCTCACGAGTTGGTTTGTTCTGGTGAAAGGGTTATGGCTGTGGCAGCGATGCATGGACTAATGGGTCAGTGGGACATATCCGCAGCAGCGCATGACTTTCTGGCTCATAGCATTCTCGAGAACCCACTGAGTTGTCCTCTGATGTTGCTAGAGGATTCAGTGCTGGAGGAGCACGTATGTTCTTTCCCATTGCTTAATTGGATGGCTGAACTGTTTTCGGATGATGACAGTGATTTCATGTTGGAAGCTGTAGCTACCTATTTTGCATATTCATTCAACCCATGAGTGACTTTGAAGACTTTCATGATTATGGCACGTGACTTTTTAGTAATTCTGAATGGTGCCTTTTTTATTACGAACATTCGATTTTCATTTGTTCTAGGCCTATGTACTTGGAGTTGGCCTTAAGTTCGAATTTTTATATTTTGTGTGGCCACTATAGGCATTCATACATTTTGTATTATTATTGAAAAAATATATACACTTACATACATTTAGCTTGGCTCAATATTGTTGAACTCTGCTTTCATGTTTGGCCTCTCATATAGTATTGGCTTATATTTTCTTCCTTTTTTTTAACCGTCCTCGGATCATTGGGGGGGTGTCATATGGTTACTGTGTTTCTATATATTGTGTTAAGTTAGCATGAGTTTATTAAATGTTTAAACAACATATTTTCCTTCGGCTTCAGTTTGCACACGACACCTAATTGTTATTGTAGCTTTCAACCTAGACGAAAGATGTGATTTATTTGAGAATAATATGTTATTGCTCTGATATCAGTCGTGTTTGGTACAACTGTCTGCACACTGAGAACTGCACCCTCTAAGAATAACCTGACACAAGGTTGCTGAAAGCCTGATCCTCGCACTACATTAGACATAACACAAATAATGTTGCTGCCAACATTGGGCTCTACGCGGGTTTAAGATAGAGTTACAGGGAATGAAAGAATACACTTGATGCTTCGCATGCAGAGAGCTGGTAGCTGTTGATGTGATCTACTCCTACTGAGAATTAGAGGTATGGGCCCGCCCTGCTAGAACCCAAACGAGACCTTCGTAGATATAATATAATATGCTAATTAGGGTGCGCGAAATATAGGTGATACAGAATTCTATAGAGTTTGCATCATAACATGCTATCACCTTTTGCTTATTATGGATTAGTGATTATGCTGCTAACTCTGGTTTTTATAATATGTATGTTGATATTATATAAGATACTGCGTTTGAGAACTTTGCATTGAAAAATAAACTTTTCAAACTTGCTCGTGTGTTCTTTGCCTCCAAGTTTGGGTTTGTAATGATTATATAACGAAAGAGTGTTCATGTGTTCCACGATACCTGAGGTACCCTAAGTTCATGTTCTGGATTGTCTAAGTCATTGGTAAGTTATTACTACCGATGAGACACTGTAGCTAGCTTGGTAAGGGGATTTCTGAAACTAAGGTGAGTTTTGGGTCACCCTAACTCACCCAGGTTCTAGATCTCTGTGCACAGTTCTGTGGGAGAACGGAAACCCTGCTACACCAGAAAGTCCGTCATTTTTGACAGAATCAGAGCGGATTTTGTCTGGTTTATTACAAACCCCAGATTCTGGAGCAATAAAATCGTTGTCTGCAGATGCTGCAACACTAGATCCAGGCTTTGAGCCATGATCAGGATGTCGTCCAGGTAGTTTATCAACTATATGCCCTGTTCTCGGAGTTGGGAGACCACCGGCTTCATCACCCTGGTGAAGCACCAAGGAGCCGAGGAAAGCCCAAAAGGAAGGGCCGAGTATTCGAACCATCGTCCGTTCCACTGAAATTGTAGGAATCGGCGATGAGGTGGATAGATGGGAATGGATAGGTAGGCGTCCTTGAGATCCAAACGGACCATCCAGTCACCCTGCCGAAGCAGATCTGCCAGCAGATGGATGCCCTCCATCTTGAAATGGTTGTACACCAGGAAGTAATTGAACTCCCTCAAATTTAACACAAGTCTGTGACCTCCTCCCTTCTTCTGAACTAGGAAGATATTGCTGCAAAACCTGTGTGGATCGTGATCGCACACTGCTATAGCATGTTTGTGAAGCAATTCTTCTATCTCGCTGTCTATAAAGACTCTCTCTTGTTGGTAAAAATGGAGAGTTCTCGGACCTGTCGTCTGTGTGGGAGTCTGGTAGAACTCTAGTTGAAAACCTTGTACAGTTTGTAAGACCCACGCATCCTGGGTCAGAAGAGCCCAATTGTGAATGAAATGTCTCGTGCGACCCCCCAGTGGAATGGGAAAATAATCGATTGCGCTCACCTGCGGAATTCTGGGCGTGGAAGCCTGCTCTGTTGCCACCTCCTTGGAATCTGCCCCTGTTGAATCGGCCTCGTGTGGGGTAGAAAGTACCACCTCTGGTCGAGTCCCAGTCACCTCGACCTCTACCGAAATAGCCTCAGGGGGGACCTTGGTTAGCGAAGCGGCCTGGCGAGCGTCCCCGACCTCGTCCGGCCCTGTTGAAAACCTGCTGGTGGAACACCCGCTTGATTCCTGTTTTAGCTTTGTCTAGTGAGGTGAAGGTCCCCACGTATTTGGAGACGTCCTTAACAAAGCGATCTCCAAACAAGTTACCCTCAGCTAAGGGACCTGGTTCCGCCGATGCCAATTCAGTTAGATTAGAGTCCATTCTCATAAGCAGTGATTTGCGTCGTTCCGTGGATAGCGCGCAATTGGCATTCCCTAATAAACAGATGGCCCGTTGGGTCCATCCAGCCAGGAAATCCGGGTCCACGGGTACGTTTGATTCCTTGGCCTGAAGGGCCATTTTGAGGATCTTTGCCAAAGGACCTACGACGTCCAGCATTTTATCCTGGCAGCCGCGCCAGGTGCGGTCGATGCCCTTCTTAGGGTCCTTTGCGAATTTTTTCAAAGAGGTTAGAAGGCTAACGTAAATTTCCGGAGTCTCCACCACCTTATGGGCGAGGTCGGGACGAGGGCACTCCGAGCGCAGGCGATTACGCACCTCCTTGTCAAATCCTTACCTAAGGTTTTCCTGCAGGTACTCCGCCACGGCTGTGGCTGGGACCCAGTCTGACGATCTAGGGTGCACTATCTCCGTAGGGTTGAACGTAAAGGGGGTATTAGGAGAGGGGGCTGATGCCGAAGGGGCAACCTTCTTTGCCTTCTTCTTCGGTGGAGATTCCTCGTCCGTATCAGTGGTGTCTGTACCAGTTGTGGTAGTAGTGTCAGTGTCCACATAGTTTTGTTTGCTCTTGGACTTGCCACCTGTAGAATAGCCATGATCCTGCCCCGATGCTGGTAAGGAATTTAAAGCGTCCGAATGTGCCCATTGGTCACTGCTGCCTGCCTGTGTAGCTGGTAGAGCTTTCTTTGCGGACTTATCTTTAGTAAAGCAATGGCGCTTTGCAAAGTTCTCTAATTGTTTCATAATAGGCTTAAGAGCTGCTGCCAATGCTTGTTGCACAGTAGTAGGCACTGTGCTCTCAACAGCCTTATTGACCGAGGCTTGAACCGAAGCGTCCAAGGCCTCAACAATCTTATCCTCTACTGCAGCAGCAGGCTGCTCTTCATAGGTTTCTTCCCCTGCCTCCTCATCAAAATACACCCAGTCTTCCATCTTACAACACACAGTGGGGTAGAGAAGTAAAAGAATTGAGGTAGGCACAAGGGGAGTCAAGGGGGGGGGGGGTCAGCCCCACTGCACACAAAATAAACACAAGTTTTCTGTACCAGACCCCCTCAGCAAAGCTGTATGGTGATTATTGCAGCCCCAGAGGCGTCAGAGCCGAGAAAGTTCGATATATGGAGCGTGTGCACACTCCATAGAAAGGCAACTGTTGATTTCAGCCAGTTAGGCGTCCTCTCCACCAGCTCAAACGCGGTGAAAATATCAGTGGAAACAGCCTAAAAACGTGTGCAGCCCAACCGAGTCCAAAATCCTACTAGAAGTAGCCCAATGGATGTGGCTTGGGCTGCACGCGATCGCCGAGTGGTTTGCGGCTCTGGTGCGGCGTCCGGGCGATTAGGGAGAGCCCTGTGCCCTCCTGCGAACGTGAAAGGTGCCGGCCGAGGAGCTGGAAACCCGCAGAGCCGGCCGGTACAGTTGTTTGCGGCTCTGGTGCGGCATCCAGGCGTATAGGGAGAGCCCTGCGCCCTCCTGCGACCGTGAAAGGTGCCGGCCAAGGAGCTGGAAACCCGCAGATCCGGCCGGTACAGTTGTTTGCGGCTCTGGTGCGGCGTCCGGGCGTATAGGGAGAGCCCTGCGCCCTCCTGCGACCGTGAAAGGTGCCGGCCAAGGAGCTGGAAACCCGCAGAGCCGACCGGTACAGATCGCGCGTAGTGCGGAAGTCAAAGGAGCGAGGCTCCGAGCACGAGCGCTGCAGCGCTCCTCAAGCGGCAGCCGCCGCCGACCCGCAGATGGGTGTCAGAGCGCGAAGCACGCGCAAATACAAACTATCATCAATCTGGCAAATTATCCACAAAGTTGTGTTAAGGGCACAATACAAGGTAAAAAAACGCTATAAACAATCATAAATGATATATAATAAGCGTGCTGCTAATCAAGTCAAGCAATATAAAAGAAAGAGGAAGCTGGGACTGTTACCAGAGCTCTTGTACGGCTAAGGAGGCGTGGTTTGGGCCAAGCATCATGGTTAATGTAGTTTAAATTTACTAAACTGTATGTTTATTGGCTGCTGTGAGTTTCACAGTAAATGAAAGAGGAGCATAATCTGAAGCCTCCGGTCCTGTAATAGAATCCTTTCTTGTGGACCGAGATCAAAGACCAAGTGACAGGGGGTGCGAGTTCTTGGACACCACAGTGGAGGGCACATCAAAGGTGGGGACATACACCCTGGTAGCATACTGTTGGGTTGCGGGTGGGCATACAAGCCTAACTACGAGAAGAAATTTCTCTGCCATTTTGATTACACTACTGTTGCAAAAATATGTGTATTGCATTTTACTTGCATTTAAATAGCACTGACTCAGTGTTACTATGAGTTGAAGCGCTTTACAAAGAGTAGCATGCTACTCCAAAACCCAAGGTTAGTGGTTTGTACAGTAGTTATGGGTTAGTCATGGTTACTTGAATTAGTGTTGTGCTCTAAAGCAAACAACCCCAAGCATTTACTCCAATTTCCTTGTGGCAAATTAAATGAATAGGATCACTGAACTTCGAACACATGGAAAAAAATCTGATACATTGTGTTGGGTTTTATGTCTCACTAGATAACGTCCTCGAATTTCACTTTGCTCGATCCTTCTGCTGCATGCAAACAACGCTGACCTTACACTTTTGACAGCTAAACTATGTCATCTGTCTCCCTTCTGTTTGCACCCTGAATTTTACAAAAACGTTTTCTTAAATGCGTTATCTCGCTGTTTTATGACTATGGGGTTCAATCAGGTTTAGCGTGTGATCGGCACAGGTTGTTAAGTGAAGTCAGTTATGGGAGACAACTTCACAACTAGGCAGAGCCAAGACCTCCCTATGGCACAAGTCAGAGAGCAGGGAATCCTTAACTGTCAGATTGCAGCTCCTTTGTCTTGGCAGGTTGGATACCTACGCAATAATTCAGCTCACATAAAAACAGATACATAAATCTGGAGGATACTGTATGAGACCCTGCCACCCAAATTGGCACATTGGCATGGCTGCTTTAGATTGCCAACTCCCGCACGTCACACTGCAAGACGGAGGATGGCTGTGTTAGGCACCTCATTCTGGAGAGCGGGTTTGGGTCAGGGGCAAACTGTGGATGTCACAGTAGTACTCATCTCAATGAAAATGTTAAGTGTCCAGTTTAATTCACGACCCTCAACACCTGAGCCTTCAAAGTAACACATGTGCCTCGGATCCGGCGTGCATTCAATATACTGTATACATCGCATGTCTTATACCGCTGCCTGGTCTGCTTGCTTGATGGCAGATGTAGACTTAATATGACAGTTGGAAACGTGTGGCTTCTTAGCCGCCCACAACCCTCTGCGCATTTTTGAAAATGTGCTTGTGCTTTGCGTAGAGTTGCGTATTTGTTTTGTGAATTTGTGAAATCCAGATTTGTCGAGTTTCGCAGTATCCTCCTTTCTATTCCCACACGTCTAATCTTCATCCTTTCAGGAAGTCGCCATTCTCGATCTGCCCAGGAGCAGAGATGGACACTTGTTTCAACAATTCAACACTTGCAAGTGAGTGTGACTTTAGCCTTACCACACTCTCTGTTACAGTAGCTTACTCAAGCACCTTGGTGAACATTATGGCTTAAAATGTAACCTTTATCTAGCCCTCCATTAGCCAAGTCATTTTAAGTCTACAAATATTGAATGTATTGTATACTCATATTTACTTTTACCAGCCCCGTTGGTTTGGTATTGTGTCACAAAGGCACATAGTAAGTGGTTTATTAAAACACCCCGACCAGTGATAATCATACACATGTAGTTTCTGCTTAGCATTAGCATGTTTTCTACTTTCAGGATAAAGTACAACATGGAACGTGTTGGTTGCTTACAGACTAGACCAAAACACTATGGCAACCTGCTTCTGCTAGGCCAGAGTAGAGCCTTGAATCAGGCGAAAGGGGCAGAACAATCCATACCTGCTACCAGCAGGTTAGGGTAAAGCACCATGCACACCTCTAAATGATGCTTTCAGGATTAAGCACACCAGTTCCTACAAGTATATGGTACCGAACCGAAAACATCAGCTAACAGTGGATAAGTGGACATTAAAGTGGGAAAGTTTGGATTGAAAGCAAATTGTATTGCTGTGCTACTTAGTTATTAATTATTCCCTGCAACTATTGTGTTTTCAAAGAGAGTAATTACTAAAGTTGTTTCACCCTGACTGCTAAGGCTATTAGAAGAAGGAAGCAGCCAGGACCCCTGGATTACGGCCAACAGAAATGCAATAGGTCTCGCATTTACGTGTGTTTTAGCTATTGGCATTGTAAATGATAATGACTTTTATTTATGTTTTGGTTTTTAAAATGTAAATAAAAGGCATAATCATTTACAATACCAATAGCTTAAACTCAATTTTATGGCCCCCCTCCCCTTGCTGCCTCCCTCATCTACTCTTAAAAAAGCTTTTGCACGTTATTTTATTTTTTTATTTACCTATCCAACTTGGAGCGCTAAATAAGACAAAAGGTGCCGGCATAATTTATAGGACCGTGCGTGTGTGGTGCACATGCCTACAAAACAACGTTGCAGTTTCATCATAGGCTATTTTGTATTCCTTTTTTTTGCCATGCTGCACAGCATGGCCAAAACCATACACAATCCAAGAAGTCCCAGAGTCAAGATCTAGTGGCTTGGCCGCCAATGCTTCTTTCATCTTGTTATGGAGACATAGCCATTTCACTAGCGCGGTACATTTTATCTTCATAAACCTGCCTTTGAAGGTCAATTGCCATATTTTTTGTACTGTAAATTATATACTGTGTTTTTTGGAAAGAATGACAACTGAAAAGCCTTGTCTAATGCAGATATTTTACTTATAAAGCCAAAAAACTAACCCTGGGCGGAGAACTACGCTCCGTTCGCGGAGTTTGCGAATTATCGTCAACTTCGCTGCGAGCGCGAAGCTGTCGACTATTCGCAATCTACAGCGTAGCGTAGTAGTTTTTCTTCCTCGCGCGCTAAATAGCATTCTCGCGTGTGCGTTAATGACTTACCGTGGTTCTGCATTCGCTTTCTCGCTTTTCTCTCCCGTTCGCGTTCGCTACGATGTTTGTAATCCCGTCGCTCAATCCAACCCGACTGTGTGAACGCGATAACATCATTCGGACGCGCGAATACGTCATTACGACGCTCGATCCTCCTTGCAGCGCCATGTTGGTAAGGTCGCGTTTCAGAACACGCAGAAACTGCAATCGGGCACAGAATATCTCTCGAGCATGTTAAAACCTTATCAAAAATGATCATTTTGTTCAGGAAAACCCCTCAGATTGTGATTTGGT
Source organism: Lissotriton vulgaris (assembly GCF_964263255.1). NCBI lineage: Eukaryota > Metazoa > Chordata > Amphibia > Caudata > Salamandridae > Lissotriton > Lissotriton vulgaris. Next base: position 54,493,143 of record NC_141691.1, on the reverse strand, counting down.
TGTATTTTTTGGGCAAGGAGTCCTCTTTTTGTTTCTACTTTTTTTGTCAAGAGAAAGGAAGTGCCCTTGAGTCTCCAACTTCCTCTTCCTGTCCACCAGGCTCCTCCCAGTGATTTGTCCATGTGCTGTTCACTTTCATTTGGATTTGAAGTTGGAAGGATCACTCTTTGTGTATGTCTGCTGCATCATAGCATTTGATTGGATTTATTGAGGACTTTTGGATTTTAACTTTTCTTTTACAATTAAGTTTGAGAATTGGTGTACTATAAATGTTTTTTTAAATTTTTTTTTACTAAGTTGTAAGTGTAACATCATGTAGGTAATGGATGGCTTTGGATTGATTTGCAAAATGTGTGTTTGGTGTTGAATTGCAGGTTTTGGTGTGTGTTGAATAATATGATTTTTTCTGCGCACTAGGTAACCCTAGAATTCTGCTCGCGTAGTTTTGGTAACTTTGCACAGTGTGACAAGGCGACCTTACAGTTTTTGCCTTGTTCACGCGCTCAATGTGCGTGCTCGGGCACGCGATAACGACGTTTTGTTCAGTTCGCGCTGCCGAACACGCCGATTTTTCAATCTCGCGAGCAATATGTCTCGAGTTGCCTAAAACCTTCCCAAAAATGTAGATGCTGTTCATTTTGCTAAAAAAACTCCTCAGTTTGTCATTTGCTTGTAGTTTTTGGAGCATGGACCACTTACTGTTTCTGTCCACTATGTACTTTGTTGTTTGAGGGTGGCCTGACCATGTGGGTGGCGGGCGGACATTTTGTGAAGCCAAGCATTGTCCTTTTGCCGTAGGCATGCATTGTCTGTCTTCTCTTTCTTTTCATTTTGTTGGGGATGGCCAGGCCATGTGGGCGGCGGCCATTTTGTGAAGCCAAGCATTGTCTTTTTGCCGTAGGCATGTATTGTCTGTCTTCTCTTTCTTTTCATGTTGTTGGGGATGGCCAGGCCATGTTGGGGCGGCCATTTGTGTGTTCTTCCATCGTGCTTCAGTTTTGTCGCAGGCCTACAAACTTGTGATTTCTTCTGCCAGTAGACCTAGAGTGCCAGAGGTAGTCAGCGCAGCGGGGGTGCTTGATGTAGCGGTTTCCATTTTGTCTGTTGAATTTAACATAATTTAGGGCGTGGATTGCAATACATTGAATTCCCAAATGTGGCGTTTGGGGTGTAGTTAACTGTTTGGGTATGTGTAAAAAAACTGTAAATGCCTTTGTTGTTTGTGTTGTTGTGTAACTTTCAAACCTTTTAGCCATGGGGATTTTCTTTTTTGTGCATTAAGCTGTGATGTGTAACAGGCATCCTCCTTTTTCTGGCCATATAGGTATATAGGCCTGCTTGAGTTTATTGTTTTCTGGCCTTTACCCATGTACCTGTGAATGTGATATGTGCCGATGTGGCTGGGAGCTGTGGTGGTAGTGTGCTGTTTTGTTTTTGACAAATTGGCCTGTGTCTTGCCATTGTTCCTGTTGGCTTACTACTATTCACATCCCCATTGCTATCTGCTGCAGGTCACTGATGCTGCATCCATCCTAAACGATGCACAAATTAAGGATAAACAAGTTCCACTTCCACTACATTTGCTTTTTGCTATTCTTGCTCTTTCTGAGTGTACTAATACTTCTAGTAGTAATTAAAATTAAAGCTAAACAAATTCCACATTCGACTGATGTTATTCTGCCTTCTTTGCTTGTAGGTGCACAAAAGACTGAAGACTGAGAGGAGGTGTCCATTATCATTCATCGCCTGTTCTACTGCCAGACGGACGTCCTTCTGTACTACGTCACGTGTGGTGTCACTCACCTGACCATCTATCATTCTCAGCAACTTCTGCAAGTGAGTGCTGCTGCAGTGCTGACATCTGAAGAAGATGGGCCCAAAGAAAGCAGGTACCAGGTCCTCCAAGACCAAGAAAGCTGCTGAGAAGAAGGAAGAACAGAAGAAGGAAGTGACACTTAAGTCTGGTGTTGACCCGAAAACCTTTTTTGGGATAAAAAAAGTACGCCTACAGCAGCGGTGACCGGGGTCCTTGCTGGGGCCAGCACCTCGGCATCAGTGGGCCCAAGCCACCAACCCAGGCCCAAGCAGATGAGTGGGGAAGGGGTAGCCAGCCTAATGGTGGAAAGCAGTGATACTGAGCCTGACCTAAACTTAGCGCTATCTCAAAGTAGTACACAATCCATGCAAGAGGGAACACAGCAGGAAAGTGGTGAACAACAACCACCGCCCGCAAAAGTAGATGTTCCAAAACAGCATCCACAACCACCGTCCGCAATACTAGATGTTCACCCTGAGCCACCGTAGTTGTTCAACAATCACAGCCCGCAATGGTAGATGCTCAAAGAAAAGAACAACCACCGCCTGCAATAGTTGTTGTTCAACAGCCACCACCCGCAATAGTAGTTGTTGTTCCTCCCGAAGTCGGGCAGTTCAGGAAATTGAGCCTGATGCAGAGCAAGAAGAGGAAGCACCTGATGCAGGACATCTATTGTTTTCCAAATACCCACGAAGGAAAAGGATGGTTAGTCCATCGAGTTCTTCGCCAAGCATCCCTTCTGATGATCTTGATCTCAATTGGGAGCCACAACAATCTGAGCATGAGAGGGAGAGACATCCCAAGAAGACCAGGCTAGGGAAAAGGAAGGTTCCAGGAAGCCTTACACTTATGGAGTGCGATGTTGAACAGCCGGATAATGATGGTGATGATGACGAGTCAGACCCATTCATCACAAGCATTACTCCTGGGCCTGAGAACATGGAGACCAACATTTTAACCCTAGCGAGAATGGCTGCGACTAGTAGGGGTGTAGCACGCATACCTCCAACACAGGCCACACCAAAAGCAACACTACCTCCAGCTTCCATTTTTACATTACCACGGGCCGGCAGCGTCCTACATCCAGCACAAGTTCCACCTCAGCAGAAGTAGGTCGTGGTATGACTGCACAGCCACAAAATGAATTTCAACACACAACCTCCAGTTCATCTGGCTTTGGAAGTGGCACCTCTAGCAGAGACAAAAGTTAAGCTCCCCAGTGTGGGACTTCTTTACAGTTAGCGCAAATGAGGAGAACATTGCTATTGTGGTACTGAAAATTCTGGACCCTGCTATTATGTGGTACCAAAGCTCTGCACTCGTGTCATAAATATCGTCGTATCATGACGATTTTGGTACCAGTAGACCGGAAATGGCTTAAATACTATACATAAGCATTTTTGTCATGTTCGAGTGATGAAATCACCCTGAAATCATAGTTTTCATCTTGAACCCTCGGGTTCCATTTTGTGAGCAGGCATCCATTTTGTGATTGCCCTTACATAGCCAAATAACTAAGGCCAAATTCGATCTGAAAGGACACGTACACCTCTGCTGACTCCTCTGTGACCTGGGCAAGCTGACTCCACTGCCTCAAGCCAAACCTGTTCGGGCAGTTCCCATCTCAGTGACCGAATGAGATTAGCATCCAGGTGCACATGTCGTAAACCTTTTCATCACATACAAACTGTGTCTAATCTTACACACACCTGTCTCTTTCTTTATGACCTGTTTTACAAGGAGGAGGTGCCCGTTTTTATTAGGGGTCCGTCGATATCTGATGAAAGTTCTGGGCCTTGCCGGGTAATCTATCATGAACTGGACAAACTGAAATGTGGGCTTGTCATCATGACTCTGCTTTTCCTTTGTAGTAAAAATATGTGTATGGTAAACTGTAAAATAAGGAATGTTTGCCTAGGGCATAAAAAATGGTATAAAATGTCTGTGCAGAGACCATTCAGCAGGCTGCCTCATTCAGTTGCTTTAGGTGTGACTGGGCGACGTAGCCTCACAATTAATTGTAATAAAGATGTCTTTTCATATTTCAGATTCTCTGTTGATTTCTTTGCTGCTTTTGAATGGACTACTTATTGGTAAGACCCCTGAGAAGAAGTCTGAAGTTTTTAGGTACTACAGTTGGCGTCCCAACGAAGGCCTCATCAAGAAGTGACTATCTGGAGGAGTAATCTTGTCAGAGGACAGAAATCTACTGAGGAAGGCAAGACAGAAATGTACTAAAAGAGGTACTCTGTGCACAGAGGTTCTGGGGGATTCTTTGTCTCTGCGGCCCAGTAAATTTTTGATTTTTCTGACTTAAAATCTCCAAAAGATGTCACTCATGACTGAGGAACCTTTTTGGCGTAACTTTTTTAAAAAAAAGAGACTGTTAGTGCAGTTAGAACTTGGCAGTTAGAATTTGGACAAGGTTTGTATAGGTTTGTATATGCGAATTGCAATTTGTGTAGGCAGGTAATGAAGGGATTTTTTCTCCATCTGCTTTAGTTGAAGTATAAGTGGGTCGCTCCCAGTCCTTTGTTCTGTGGTTATTTGCTTAGTCTGTTTGGTCCTTAGTACTATTTGAAGATTGCAATTTTCAATAACCGAGGGTCTTGTTTATTTACAAGTGTATCGATAGAGATAGCCCCTTAAAGTTTGAAGCTAGATTAGTGAGCTATAAGATGCCTGATCTTAGCAAATTTGAAGGTTTGTGTTGGCCAACTTTGTATACGTTTGGATTAGCCGGTTTCCCCTAAAGGGAATATCTAAATAGGTTAGATTTACAAACATATTTCTTCCTTGGTGATTTTGTATCCCCAGGGAATTCAAATATGACATAATACATAACAAGGATCCTTTGCTCTGTGCAATTTTACGAATGGAGATATGCAGAACGTTCTGCCAGCTACAGCTAGTGAATTGAGTGTATTTTTGGTTTCCTGCACATACGGTGGTCTGTTGGGCTGCTTCTGCAGTCTTTTTGAACACTATTGAGAAGTGTTTCTTGTAAATATGACTTACAGCTACTATTTACAAATGGTTTGGTTTTCGTACAGTCTGGACTGTCCTGTTTTCGTCCTGAGTGTTGATTTGTGGGTTTAAATGTGTGTTTAAATGTTTATGTGGTTTTTCTCATTAGTGTAACTTCGGTATGTAAATAGCATTCGCGCAATTTATGAAAGCGCTGTATTGTGTGTCCTGAATGTTTCAACACTTTCTGTTTATGTTTGAAATGAGCTCAATGTGTGTGTGTGTGTGTCACATTCAATAGATATAAATAAGGCCCCAAACAAAAACGAAATTACCTATTTTTGCAAAAATAAATAAATTTACAGCATTTTCCTTAGATGCACTGTATTAGATGTTCACAGGCAAACCTTTCAGCTGCAGTATATTTGATTGGAATGTTCATTCAGCCAGCACTTTTCCAGTTAGACACGGGTGGAATTTTGCATAACCGTCCTTTTAAATAAATGTGGCACAAAAATGTAACGCAGGAATGTGACGCGTTTTAAGTTAGGCATATGCGCCTAGGTTTGTGAGTTAATGCATCTAAATGATAGGCAAGGGATGCAGCGGACTCTTATATGTAGAACAATCACAAAAAGGAATAATGTTTTTTTTAGAAGAAATAAATTATTAATTATGAAAAATAATTATTAAAAAAATAAGTGTTACAAAAATCGTTTTTTAATATTTATAAAGCTTAACACTCATACTATGGCCTCCTAGCATTAAAATGTGATTTAAGTTATGTTGCATCACTAAAATGACAAGCATTCATGTGTATAATTTCCCCTTGCATAGGCGCAAGCAAGCTCATTTTTATAAAGTATAAGTCATTATTTTCAAATGCCTGACTCATGGGTTATGTAATAGACATTCTAGTAATGCATATTATGCAAAAAAATTGTAGGATATTCATTTTTTAATGCCCAAAATATGAAAGTCGATTTTGAGTAAAAGTTTTTAGGTACTACACTATATGCTCCATTTGTCATTCTTCTGTTAGTCGTGGTAAGCTTGGTACAAACTATGGTACCGGATGCCAAATGACCCATTTGAAAAAACACCACACAATCAAGTGGGAGGACCACCTACGTAGCATGAAAGCAGGAACCATTAATGTTGGTGGGGAAGTAGGAAAAGGTCCACTCACGGTCGAACAGGAAGAAGATGGAGACATTCTATCTGGTAGTGGTACACATAGTACCCCTGTCCACAGCACTGCAGTGGTAGAGCCCACATCCTCCGCATCAGCAACATCTCAGTGGCACCAGAGTAAGAGTAACCCAGAGACACCACGGAGTACGGGTGCGAAGTCTGCGACGCGAAGTACTGCATTGAACATAACTGAAGGAAATACCAAGCAGCGTACCATTATTAGCATGTTTAGGCAGGAGGGAAAGTATGAGCGCAACCACCCAATAGCACGTTTTTATAATGCTAAGCTTGCTAAAATGTTAGCACTGGACCTTCTCCCTTTTTCTTTTGTTGAAGGGGTGGGTTTCCTGGAACTTGTGACAACCCTCTGCCCAAAATGGAATGTTCCCAGCCGCTACTATTTTGCCAGAGTTGCTGTTCCAGCACTACACCACGACGTGCTAGAATTGCTTGGAAAAGCCTTGCAGCAGAGTGCTGTTCATAGTATCCATCTGACAACAGACATTGGGACCAGTTGCCAAGCCACTGATTACATGTGCATCACTGCACACTGGATCTCTTTTTCAGGTGTTAGAGACAAGGTATCTGCAGGCATTGACACTGCTGAGATTTTTAAATCTACTCGCAGACATGCAACTGTGGCCATGTTTGCCATGGAGAAATCGCATACTGCTGCAAACATTTTGGCTGAGTTTAACACCAAGGTCTTTGAATGGCTGCGACCAAGAGGCCTTAACATTGGTTTTGTTGCCACCGACAATGGTAGAAATGTAGTTAAGGCCATGGAAGATGGTGACTATTTCAGGGTCCCGTGTTTGGCACACTGCATTAACATTGTTGTGTAGGACTTTCTGAAAAATGAAAGCAAAGTCAGCAACTTACTGACCATTTGCAGAAGAATCTGCACGCATTTCAACCATTCTTTTAATGCCCGGAAGCACCTACGGGTCATTCAACGTGACCATAAAATGCCAGTGAAAGCACTCATCCAGGAAGTCCCAACACGTTGGAACTCTACTTATTACATGCTTGATCGGCTGTTTGAGCAATACATACCACTTAATGCTTATGTCATGACAAGAAGATCAGGGGATCCTGCTGTTAAAGCCATGACCATTGAGATGTGGCAATGGGACCTCATTAAATGCCTGACAGAGATCCTACTTCCTTTTGAGGTCTTCACACGTGCAGTCAGCAGGGAGGACTGTACTATGGGCCAAGCTATCCCATTGTTGTACATGCTAGAGCAAGAGCTGAAGGAGGTGTATGAAACATACGAAGGTGTTGAAGGAAAAGTTGAAGCATGTTATTTGGCGAAGGCCTTAGCCGGCCGCTTATCTGAGAATACAAGGATTCAAAATAAGATTGTGTCACATCAACTTTACATTACTGCCACAATTTCGGATCCACGGTACAAATTATTTGTGAACAGTAATGCAGTAATTCCTTTTTCAAAAGGGGATGTTGCCAAGTACAAAACTGTAATAGCTGAGGAAGCCACTGATTTAGAAAACGAACGGTTCTCAATTAGAGGCCTGCCAATGCCAGCCCAGGACAGTGCAAGTACTACTGAGCATCCTACAGAGTCATGTTCCTCTTCACAGCATGAGAGCAGTGCGTTTGCTTCCCAGCAGTCACCAACACTACCAATAACAACAGCAACAACAGGATCTGATTCATCAGACACAACCAAAAAAATAGCTGCTTGGTTTCTACAGAAAGGGATGGGTAAGTCTGTTGCTGTCACAAAGCAAAAAGAGGACAAGCAAACCGGAGCACCACCGAACATTGAGCGGATGGTCCAGGCCTATCTGGATGACACAACAGAGGTGTTCATGGAGCAAAGCCCATTGGTGTATTGGTATAGGAAAAGAAACGACTGGCCAGTGCTCAGCAGGCTGGCGATAAAGTATCTGGCTTGCCCTGTTGCAAGTGTCTCTTCAGAGCGTGTTTTCAATGCTGCTGGTGCCATTTTAACTGTGAGAAGGACCAGTCTCTCGCCCAAAAGTGTGGAGAGGTTAACCATGATCAAAATGAAACAGCACTTCATACCACCAGACTACAAAATACCTGAATCACAGCAGGAAGAGGAGAGCGAGTCCGAAGACATAACTAGTGGGTTACATGACCTACTACTGTCAGAAGAAACACCAGGGTTTGAGGACGAGCTCCTCTTCCCTGACAACTAGACTGCTGCATCTGTGATCTGACAGTCACAAGGAAGAGAAAGACAGGTATATGAAATGAATGCTGCCATACATTAACTTTAGTATCATTTACGTAATTTTTTTGGATTCCTTTTTCTTCTTCATTTATTTTACGCTTGTGTTTGTTAATTGATTGTTCACTTAAACTATTGCTTACTTTTCTTTGCTACCTTTCAGCCCGCTACAGCAGGCATTACGGTTTCTCAGAGGGCATACAGCCTAGGCAAAAGTCATATTCATATCATATATAAGAAATACGTGAATATGTGTAAGTTGAAAATAAATAACATTTATTCATGTAAAAAAATAACCTAGTCCTCCTATCCCACCCTAACCCCAACCAATGTCCAAGTCCAAAGAATGTCCCACAAACGTAACCCCAACACCCAAATCCCACCCACCAACAAAAGTATTAAAAAAGGGGCAAATCAACAGGGTCCATTACAAGTGGCGCGCTTTGAGGTGTTTGTCCACAATGATCTTTACGCGCTCCTCTAATTGGTCCTCCAGCTTGGCCACCCGGAGGAGAAGTTGTTGCCGAAATGCACGGCACCTACATTTGCATCCATGCTGTGATGCGGTGGCAGATGTTAAATGCCGGCGGTGAGCAGCTGCCTGGCCGCGGCACTGTACTCCTGCAGGTGGGGCCTTGCTGGTGCCAGACACAGTGGAAGAGGCAGCAGCTGCTGCCGCCGCCTCTTCCTCCTCCTCCTCCTCGGCCACCAGCCGGCGGTACTCTTCCACAATGGCCTGCAGTTTCCATTGCCGGGCCCTGGCTGCCAACTCCTTCCTTGATGGTGTTTGGGAAGGAGTATGAGTATCTATAAAAAAAGAAACAGAATTGTAAGTGAAACTCTTCAAAATTAATTCAACAGTACATTGTGTCATAGTAGCACTACTAAGCGCAGTACATACAATTGGTGTCAACTTTTAGTATCTATCTAATCTATCCTCCTGTTTCCCTTGCCTGTAGCATTTGTTGAATTTTTTTTCCGGCATTATACTTGCCCTAGTACTATGGGTGGACTTGAGTACACAGAAGAACACCAGTCTTTTTGGGTATCTCCTTTTATATTTTAAAAGTAAGACTCTGCTTCCAGAGACAGTCTCCACCTATGATGAATACAAAACATTTAGGGGGCATCCACCCATTAAAAGTAAATGTCTATCATTCTTTATTATCACATTAGCTGGTTTCACTTTCACCAGCAACCACCCATGCATCCACTCCTTCCTTGGCTTGGGTTTCATTGACACAAACTCCGCTCATGATTCTGGCTATCCACTATATCCATGCACCCATATTGTTGTTTTGCCCAACGAGTCCTGTATTTTCTTTCACCTTCCAGTTTTACCCATCCTTCAACAACCCATGCATCGGATTCATATCAGCCACGTGCATGAACCTTCCAAAGTATCCATCTCTTTCGTCCTTCCTCCTTCCACCCTAGTTCACTTCTTTCCCTTTTTGTTCAACACATCCCTCAAGGTCATCTGATCTGACTTTTAGTCTTCTACATAACTTTCACAGCTGAGTTGGAGTCTGCTAGAAGAGGCCTTGTTTACTCAACTCACACTGGTAATCAGTGGTGGTTCTTCCATGGGGGCGTTTGGGCGCCGCCCCCCCTGCTTTCTCGCCGTGCGAGAAGAAGGCAGAAACAAAAGGTAGTTATTTATTTATAACTACCATTTGTTTCTGCCTGCCCTTCTCGCACGGCGAGAAAGCAGTCAGCAGAACTTCCTGGTTACTCGAGCCTCAGGGCAGGGGGGAGTGGCTTGGGGGAGTGGCTTGCCCACTTTTGTTAATACTGACTGTTTGGACAGCCTGAGAGGCTGTCCAAACAGACAGTATTAGCAACAGTGGGCAAGCCGCTCCCCCAAGCCACCTCCCACTCTCCGTTCTGCAGGATGCAGACTAAGAGAAATGACGCGGTTAGGGCAGCCGGCCGAACCAATCAGCGCCGGCGTCCATGGAGGGGAGGGAGGCTGCCGGCAGCCTTCAGTGACGAGAGCCCACTCCACGTCAGACGCAGCGGCGGCATTCAAAATCCAGGACGGCGGGAGTCTGCAGTCTCGGGACTCGAGTCGGGAGTCAGCGCGGGAAGCCAAGGTAAGTTTTTTAATATTTTTTTATTATTCTGAGTCTGTTATTAATGGGGCCGTTGTGATGGTTGGCACCTAGTTACTGTTGCTGCTGAAGCGCGAGATTGAACAGGTGTGGGGGCGGATGCCTGTAAAACAATGACATCAATTGTTAGAAGCAGTTCAAAATTGATATGGGAACTCTATGTGTAAAGCGTAGACTGTCACAACAAACCACAATGTAATGCTGGCACTTTTCATTGTAGTTTGCCTGTATTCTAGGTTCAGTGGCAGAGACATGAAACAGGCACTTGGAATGCATATTTGGCTGATTTGCGTGAGGTTACGGGGTGGGAATGAAGAACCTTAATTGTCCAATTAGAAGCAGCATCCCTTATGCAACACTTGCACCAACACTTGAGCACCCTGACTTGAAATCACGTTTGCCCCTCTTTCATGTTTGCAGTTTGTTTTTATTTTATCGTCTTCGTTTTATCGTGTATAGGTTTTCACCTCAGTGAAAGTGTGAAGGTGTTCAGGCAAGCTTGTGCAAGAGTGAGACAGATTTGAAAACATGGCCTGCATTTAAAAGAGGTTTTAAATTAGAAATCTCCGGAGTGCCAGAAGGGGCTGCAGCCATCCTCAGAGACCCGGCAGCCTGTGGAGGCTTAACAGACTGTTAAGCTTGTACCCCTGCTTTATGTGCTGTCTTTTCCATGTGTGAGTGTGTGGGAAGTCTGCAGGACTGTTATCTCCTGTGGCGCATATTATGAAATCACCGGCCAACTTTTCTCTAACATTCTAATAGCCTCTGGTGTTTGTTCCTGTATGGACTTTTCTCCACCGCCAATTTTACGCCCGCCAATTTCAAATGTCACCAGCCGCCACTGCTGGTAATGCTGCAAAGGGTGTCTTCTTCAACCATTGTATATTGTCGAGTACAACTTCAAATTCATACGTTCTTAAGTCTCATAGCACAGTGAGGGAAATGTTCCCCTTCCACCTAGTAATGCAAATAAGTAATGAATATAACTTACTACCGCCCACCGCTGAACTTTCCTCCCCCACTGATGCTCCTGCAGGTGCCGCAGCCACTGTCCCCTCCTGGATGGCAATCATATCGCCGCTGGCCCCGTCAGCACTGGTGGTTGGTAGTGATTGTGCAGCTATAAAAGCAAGTACACCTTTTTAGATGCCTGCACACCTCCCCCTATTTTACTAGTTGTACTTTTTCAACAGGAAGGAAGATTGAAAAAACAGTTACATACAACATAAATCGTTGTAACTAGTCCAAATTGCGTCCTACTGTACAGCAGACACATTAGACCGAGTTTAGTTTTAATTTATTAGATGGTCCCTAGGGTCATCTAATCTCTACTCCTAATCTCGTCTTTGGAAAGTTAGCCTGAGCCATATAACCATTTTAGATCAGGGTCTACTGCTTTGCCCATGTTACCTCGCAGCTTGTTGCACAGTAAGAAAGACACCCATGAGGCCGCATGAGTGTTGCATACAACTAAAGAGGTTGACAAACCAGTATTGTTAGTCCCTTTTGCTTATCCATGTTGCACTTTTTGCCATGACTGCTACAAAACTGGCATAGTTGTATTCGCTGTCTAACGTGCAACATTTTTCTCATAGGCAGATGAGAAGATTGCCTTCTACGAACCAGAGATTTGCAGAGCTTTCGAAAGATGCATGTGTAACCAGAATACGTTCAACGCTGAGGGGTCTCACACAATTCACACATTTCTCTATCGTGCACTAGATGTACAAAATGTATAGTATTTAATCTTCATTTTGCATGGTGGAGCTGGATGTTTTTCATGGAAATACTTACAAGTTACAAGTTACCAATACAAAGCTTGTTATTAAAAAAATAAAGTCTTTGAACTTGCACATAGACTCTGTGGTTATTATTTTTTGAGTGTCTGGGGTGTTGTGGACTGAAATGAGTGAGTGAGCGAAAGGGTGTTCTTTAACTCTGTTCTGGGTTGTGTGATAAAATCATTGGGTATATATATATAACTATCTTCAAATGGGGGTCGGGAGTGGGACAAATGACTATGAGTGAGACACTTAGGTAGGTAGACGGTCATTGGATTGTGGGTTCTTCTGACTGAGTTCTGTGACTAGGGTGTAAGGTGTAAGAAGAAGGTCCAACCTCCCTATAACCAACATCCTATTTTCTTGTGCATAGTTCTGTATGTGCAGAGAATAATAACCACAACAGTAGTAGTAGTATACTAACTGAACCAAAATTAGTAGGCAAACATCTGGTTGCGCATTTTGTTGGTGGGAATTGACATAGACTAGAGATTACAGAGGACAACGCAAAAGTGGACCAAGTGGCTACAGCTATTCTATCACAGCTTTATTCAAAAGAAAACCTTAACTAAAGAGTGGCCAACAGGGCAAGCTTAGCTACAGACAGTCTAATAGAAGTACAGAGAGTCATAGCAGAGGCAGTTTGAAGGAAATGAAAGGCAGGGATACCCAAAATTTGGAAAACAGATAAAGAAGATCAAAGAAGCTTTTGTTAAAAATTTAATTAGGAGGAGGCGTAATTAATAGTTTGGAAAAAATAAGGTGCGTTAAAAGTTAGGGAAATATAATTGTTAATAATATAAGCACTGTAGGACTTACTGGGGCCAGCAGCAGGATCCTCGGTAGAGGAGCGCTCCTCTTGTGGTTGTCCCGCCGACTCGGACCCCGTCTTATTGCCCCTGGGTGGTGCTGATCATGTAAGAAATAATAAAGAAAGAGAAACATTGAGTTCTGTGAAACAAGGACATCATTCAAAAAATCCTCTCAAACATTTTAGGAAGCAACAATTCCAATAAAATTAACTTCGAAGTATAAATGACTACTGGCTAGCAGGATTCACAGACCGTCTACTTATAGAACACTAATCAAATGTTCCATAAACATTCTGATTGCAGAATATACTAACGAAGCCAGTACCACCTGACCTACACCACCTATTCCAGAATCCAGACGGGCCGATTTTTCAGTAAGTCGCCATTTCCATATTATTCTTACCCGCAAACATGCATAGATGAGAAGGTTGACACATGCATAAATTTGTGCATACACGGAATTGTTGGTTCCTTGCGTCATATGAACTGCTACTGACTGACGTGACCATGCTATTGCTGCTAAGCCTACCACTCAGTAAACAAACTTCAAACCGGTTCTATGGAGGGGTGGGATGAATAAGAACTAGCTAAGCATTCAGTGACAGAGGAGGCGTCATGCAGACCGTTAAAAAAAATATGAACTAATACTATCCATCCACCACTATTTCACTAAAGGACAATGTAAGGACTAGACTCGAGCAATAGCATTAACTAACTTCAGTTCTCTAAAAACTCTAACAACAATAATCACCAGCCCAAGCTAGCGCAAAGTTACAAACCAGTAAGAGAAGTGGCGAGCAGCACCTGTGTCATACAATAACAGAAGATTTTGAGACGGAATTGATCTGCAATGTAACTAAGCGCACCAGTAATCATGTTCCTTATTCGTCCAAGAATTATACACAATACTTATACTACCAGAATATATATTAAATTATTAATATTACTAGCTACTCACCAAGCCCCACGACCTCGACACCTAGCAGATCCAACAGGTCCTGCTCCCTGTCCAGAATGTCTCCCCACCGGTGGGCCAGCTACTGGTGGGTGCGCCGGATATCCGAGCGACGGTAGACTGCCCGGCGCACCTTCGCCCACCGGCGGTGACGCTCCTCTGGGAGGTAACCAGAGCCTGGCCTGCCGCCTGCTGCCAAGGTCAATGGGAGGTGAGGCTGCATAAAAAAAACAAGGGCGGCCACCTCCGCCTCCCCGAAAAGATTCCGGGCCTTCACCCCTGAAGGTCGCATTCTGCCGCAAGGCAGCCGGCTCTTGGGCGCAGGCGCCTTGCCCTTCGAGCCGGTTCTGCTGCTCCCCTTTGCCATGGTTCTGGGGTGGAGGTGGAGGTGGAAAAGAAAAGTTAGAAAAAAAGGAAAAAAACTAGTTAGGGGGAAGAAGTATGAGCTTAAATAAAGAAGTAAAATAAAACAGTAAAAAAGTTTTTAAAAAAGGTGGAAAAGTAGAAATAAAATGCAAAATATAAACTTAGGGACAGAGAGAGATAGATGATAAGTTAAAAAAAGTAAGACAAACTGTGAAAATAGGTAAAGATTGCAAGGATAAAAGGTGGATAGAAAACTAGGCCCAGAACCATATCATAGAGTGTGAAAAACAAGATGGCCGCGCCCATCGCGACCACGTGGGTAAGTTCGCGCGCGATTTCACGCGCACCGCACTTTGTCGGCGTGAACAAGTAGTTGTGTTCCCGAACAAGACGTGCACCACGCGAACACGTTATACACGACCCGGAAGAGGAAATAGGGAACGCGAGCGGGCGGGACAATTGAAAAAACAAGATGGCCGCGCCCATAGCCCACCACATGGGTAAGGTCGCACGCTACAATCCCCCGAACATGCAGACAGCACCCGAACACGCACAACACGCTCCCGAGCAAGAAAAACGGCTCGCGAACGGGTCCAGCAAGCTACTACGCACGCTTGCGAAGCTACGCAAAGCTCACGTAGTGCGAGAACGTCTTCGCGTAGCTTCTCGTAGCGCGACTACGCGTACTACGCCCACCCTTACAAAAAGCAATTTAACAAGACGAAGGAAACAGCTTGCAAATTAAAAATATTAATTTATAAATGCTGTCATTTCTTTTCCTTAGGAGATCAGGCAGCTGATTCTGTTAGCGCCTGATATCTTCAGGTTATGTATTATGTTTCCATTATTTAGTTAAATATTCTTTTCTCGTTTTACATTTCAAACAATATTCTTAAAATCCAAGGTGGTTTAAAGACCAATTACATTTTAAATCAAGCATTGGCAACGCCAATCGGTCTAGCCCTGGATACTGGTGTGATTTTTTTAAACATTTTATTTTTATTGCAAGCATACATAACTTAAAAACAACAAACAAGCATTTGCTATGCAATAGGTCTTGCATTTACGCAAGTTTAAGCTATTGGCATTGTAAATGACAATGCCTTTTATTTATGTTTTAAAAACGAAAACATAAATAAAAGGCAGTGCCATTTACAATGCCAATGGCTCAAACTCTTAACAACTGCGAGACCTATTGCATTGCAAATGCTTGTTATCAATGCACCCTACCACAATGTTATTTCCGTCCTGCAATATCGTTTTTTATTGTGTTGGTGATATGTTTGGATCTTTTTATAGTGTACAATGGTCCAAGAGTGCGCTACACAAAGCTACGCAATAGATCATTTGATGGACAGGTGCCTCAAGCACTCACCATGTGTCTCCCATTTTACCTTCTCCCACCCTCCGTGTTGCTTCTTCCACCCACACCCTCCTCTCCGGCCCGAGGCTTCTCCTCATCTCCACCCTCCGTTTTGCTTCCTCCACCGTGCCCTCCTCTGTTGCGCGAGGCTTCTCCTCATCTCCACCCTCCGTGTTGCTGACTCCACCGCACCCTCCTCTGTTGCCCGAGGCTTCTCCTCATCTCCACCCTCCGTGTTGCTTCCTCCACCGCACCCTCCTTTCCTGCCCGAGGCTTCTCCTCATCTCCACCCTCCGTGTTGCTTCCTCCACCGCACCCTCTTCTGTTGCCCGAGGCTTCTCCTCATTTCCACCCTCCGTGTCGCTTCCTCTACCAGCACCCTACTCCATTGACCGAGATTTCTCCTCATCTCTACCCTCCATGTTGCTTCTTCCATCTGCGCCCTCCATCTCTGTTGTACGATGCTTCTCCTCCCAACCCCGCCCTCGGTGCTGCCTGTGTCTCCTGCTTCGTTGCTTTTGCATCAGGAACCTAAATATGTTTAGTGATCAGTTTACCAAAAACTGAGTAAATCTACACGCACAGAAGTACTCCTTGAATGGATGCAAATGTATGGCTTTTTAGAATTCGCAATCACTGGCAGTAGTAGGCTTGGAAAGCTGAGCTGGTATCAGGTTCCGCGCATATTCTGGCAAACACCCAAAACGCGATGGGCTGAATGCTTGTGAATAATCAACCCACAAGCAATCACTCGTGGTAGCATTCCAAACCAGCAGTGTTTGCCCACTGTGCCACCCTAGACAGAGGACATGGGTTATGGTTTGGCAGATCGAGCAAAGAAAACAGGGTGGTGACAGACTTTATGTCCACCACAGCCTTTGCTCCGTCTGCCAAATTTAGAGATGTTTGCCGCTCCGTGGACATCTCTGTACATTGGAAGGAACCACTGTCATGGCTGTTCCTGTCAATGTATGAAAAGTTTGTTGGGCGATTCTGTCAAACATGATGGCTGCCCATCAAACTTTCCCAAGGCTTTTTATTTTTCAAAATCAAACTCTGAAGGTTGGAGTTTGTTTTTGAGAACTGAAAACACTCTTGACCGCCACACCATGGGTGTGTTCTCCCATAGTCTGGGGACCCTTGTTTTATTTTTTAGTCTCCGTCGCTGCCAGGATATACCTAATGATGACAGACAGTAAACAAAAAAGAGAAAAAAAATTCTAAACTTGCACTTTAAATAGGGTAGATGGTTGGATGGCTTACCTCCAACGGCTCCTACTTTGTCGGGTTGTTGGAGTAAGTTTGTGCAATAAATTTTATTCTGTCGCCATAAAACTTGCGATCCACTCTACGTACAATTGGGTGGGCGGGCAGCGTACTCTGTTGCTGTTGTAATGAAGTACCCGTCTGCCAAACTCCGAATCAGCCCCAGAGGCTCACCTAATGCACATCAGTACCGACCCTGCTCCTCGTGGGAACAGTTCATACTGGACCTTGGTCATGCCACCAATTCCCGCTGCGGCCAATGCTTTTTTTGTTGGGAACTTTGAGATTCACACCCCCTTGAATCTCACTGACTAAGCTTTGCCCCTGGACCACCTCCATAATTGCGGTCAGTAGGGCAGCCAGCTGTCAACATCAGAAGTACAACAAACCTGAAATACACGAGCCAAAAATGATGCCTTGAATTTCTTTCGTTCTAATCATTCAGGGAGGCGATGTGGCCTAACTTCCAGAGCTGCCTTTCGAGTCGTGGTGTGGGCTCGACATCCTGTGATTCTGAGCAAATCACTCTATCTCCTCGTGCCTTAAAAAATAATCAATCTAACCTTGTGTAATGCAATCTGGTGCTCCTGTAAAATACTCCCGTGCACCTGGGCTGTACAAAACTACAAAAAAATGAAAATGAACAAACGCTTGGTTCTTTTGGCAGGGTGCTTGGAATGCATCCACAGACTGACGAGCCCACGGCAGCCTGCCCTAACGCAAGGCCCAGGGGTTGGAAGACCAGTGCTTCGGGTGGGACGGCGCAGCCAGAAACCAGTCCAGTCCCATAGTAAGGGAAGACGCCTGCTTTAATGAGACAGGTGGGCAAAGCAGGTAACCCTTGCATTGGCACTTGTCGTACAGATTACAAAAAAATACAGGCTCACTAAACATTTAAACCTAACCTGACATTCCACCTCCCCTCCCCTAAACAAACCTTTAAATATTCCCCTGTACAACAGGCTCTCATGGCTCCAAAGTTGCATGCATCAGTCAACAGGGGCGTGGATTGGGGGAGGGGTGAGCTGCAGGTTTGTGTGGCCATCAGACTGGCATGTGTTTCAAGACATACGACAAGCAGCGTGCATGAGAGAGTCCTCAGGGGCAGTGGAAAGGGAGAGGAATGCAGATTGGTAGGAGTACTAAGAGAGAAAACACAATATTTTGTAAAAGGACCAATATTTTGGAGGACTTTCAAAACAGAGAGGGAGAGAGTGTGTGTGAGTTTTTGTCGGTGTGTATGTAAACATCCCTGGTGAAAACGGACCGACATCTCGATATACCAGAAGGAAAGCCCCTGCACCCAACTCTTTATCAGAAAATATATTTATTAGGGGGGTGTAACACCCCAAATACGCCCCTGAAGCAACGCCCCTGTTGGTAAGTAACATACCAACGTATACTGAAAGCTTTGCTATCCTACTATTAAGTTTCCATTTCCTCCATCTCCCGCAGCTTAGCATAAAGAAGGGGTCACTCCTATCTGCCCACTCCTTTCAAGTCTAGCCACGCCCCTCTGCACCTGCAGAGCAATGGAGCCGAGGGCGACATTTAAACCATCCATCTCACATGTCGTGGTTATCGCTCTGGATTAACAGAGAAGTGTAAATGACGCTTAACTGGAACAAACAGACATGAATACCTTGAATTGCACTGTTGTTCCAGATTGTAATGCAGTGTACCGGTACCTCACCCTGGGTCCTAAGCCCGGCCTTGCCACGCTGCAGCAGCGGTGAGACTCAAACACACAGTATCATGGTGTGAGCTAAGACCCCGTGCAGCCTTCTGTAGCAGGTGGGGTCTGGGGCCCACCCTCATCGCCAGTGTACTGGGGCCCACCCTCATCGCCAATGTACTGGGGTCCACCCTCATCGCCAGTGTCCTGGGGCCCACCCTCATCGCCAGTGTACTGGGGTCCACCCTCATCGCCAGTGTCCTGGGGCCCACCCTCATCGCCAGTGTACTGGGGTCCACCCTCATCACCAGTGTACTAGGGTCCACCCTCATCACCAGTGTACTGGGGCCCACCCTCATCGCCAGTGTACTGGGGTCCGCCCTCATCGCTAGTGTACTGGGGTCCACCCTCATGGCCAGTGTACTGGGGTCCACCCTCAATGCCAGTGTACTGGGGTCCACCCTCATGGCGAGTGTACTGGGGTCCACCCTCATCGCCAGTGTACTGGGGCCCACCCTCATCGCCAATGTACTGGGGTCCACCCTCATCGCCAGTGTCCTGGGGCCCACCCTCATCGCCAGTGTACTGGGGTCCACCCTCATCGCCAGTGTCCTGGGGCCCACCCTCATCGCCAGTGTACTGGGGTCCACCCTCATCGCCAGTGTACTGGGGTCCACTCTAATCACCAGTGTACTGGGGTCCACCCTCATCACCAGTGTACACCCTCATCACCAGTGTACTGGGATCCACCCTCATCGTCAGTGTACTGGGGTCCACCCTCATTGCCAGTGTACTGGGGTCCACCCTCATCGCCAGTGTACTGGGGTCCACTCTAATCACCAGTGTACTGGGGTCCACCCTCATCACCAGTGTACACCCTCATCACCAGTGTACTGGGATCCACCCTCATCGTCAGTGTACTGGGGTCCACCCTCATTGCCAGTGTACTGGGGTCCACCCTCATGGCCAGTGTCCTGGGGCCCACCCTCATCGCCAGTGTACTGGGGTCCACCCTCATCGCCAGTGTACTGGGGTCCACTCTAATCACCAGTGTACTGGGGTCCACCCTCATCACCAGTGTACACCCTCATCACCAGTGTACTGGGATCCACCCTCATCGTCAGTGTACTGGGGTCCACCCTCATTGCCAGTGTACTGGGGTCCACCCTCATCGCCAGTGTCCTGGGGCCCACCCTCATCGCCAGTGTACTAGGGCCCGCCCTCATCGCCAGTGTACTGGGGTCCACCCTCATCGCCAGTGTACTGGGGTCCACCCTCATCACCAGTGTACTGGGGCCCGCCCTCATGGCCAGTGTACTGTGGCCCGCCCTCATGGCCAGTGTACTGTGGCCCGCCCTCATGGCCAGTGTACTGGGGCCCACCCTCATGGGCAGTGTACCGGTGCCTCACCCTGGGTCCTAAGCCCGGCCTTGCCACGCTGCAGCAGCGGTGAGACTCACGCACACAGTATCATGGTGTGAGCTAAGACCCCGTGCAGCCCTCTGTAGCAGGTGGGGTCTGGGGCCCACCCTCATCGCCAGTGTACTGGGGTCCACCCTCATCGCCAGTGTCCTGGGGCCCAGCCTCATCGCCAGTGTCCTGGGGCCCAGCCTCATCGCCAGTGTACTGGGGTCCACCCTCATCTCCAGTGTCCTGGGGCCCACCATCATCGCCAGTGTACTGGGGTCCACCCTCATCGCCAGTGTACTGGGGTCCACCCTCATTGCCAGTGTACTGGGGTCCACCCTCATCGTCAGTGTACTGGGGTCCACCCTCATTGCCAGTGTACTGGGGTCCACTCTCATCGCCAGTGTACTGGGGTCCACCCTCATCTCCAGTGTACTGGGGTCCGCCCTCAGTGCCTGTGTACTGGGGTCCACCCTCATCTCCAGTGTACTGGGGTCCACCCTTATCGCCAGTGTACTGGGGTCCACCCTCATCGCCAGTGTACTCGGGTACACCTCATCGCCAGTGTACTGGGGTCCGCCCTCATTGCCAGTGTACTGGGGTCCACCCTCATCGCCAGTGTACTGGGGCCCACCCTTGTCGCCAGTGTACTGGGGTCCGCCCTCATCGCCAGTGTACTGGGGTCCACCCTCATCTTCAGTGTACTGGGGTCCACCCTTATCGCCAGTGTCCTGGGGCCCATCCTCATCGCCAGTGTCCTGGGGCCCACCCTCATCGCCAGTGTACTGGGGTCCACCCTCATCGCCAGTGTACTGGGGTCCACCCTCATCGCCAGTGTACTGGGATCCACTCTCATCACCAGTGTACTGGGGTCCACCCTCATCGCCAGTGTACACCCTCATCACCTGTGTACTGGGGTCCGACCTCATCGCCAGTGTACTGGGGTCCACTCTCATCACCAGTGTACTGGGGTCCACCCTCATCGCCAGTGAACACCCTCATCACCAGTGTACTGGGGTCCACCCTCATTGCCAGTGTACACCCTCATCACCAGTGTACTGGGGTCCACCTTCATCTCCAGTGTACTGGGGTCCGCCCTCATCGCCAGTGTACTGGGGTCCACCCTCATCGCCAGTGTACTGGGGTCCACCCTCATGGCCAGTGTACTGGGGCCCACCCTCATGGTCAGTGTACCGGTGCCTCACCCTGGGTCCTTAGCCCGGCCTTGCCACGCTGCAGCAGCGGTGAGACTCACGCACACAGTATCATGGTGTGAGCTAAGACCGCATGCAGCCCTCTGTAGCAGGTGGGGTCTGGGGCCCACCCTCATCGCCAGTGTACTGGGGTCCACCCTCATCCCCAGTGTCCTGGGGCCCACCCTCATCGCCAGTTTACTGGGGTCCACCCTCATCGCCAGTGTACTGGGGTCCACCCTCATCATCAGTGTACTGGGTCCACCCTCATCGCCAATATACTGGGGTCCACCCTCATCCCCAGTGTCCTGGGGCCCACCCTCATCGCCAGTTTACTGGGGTCCACCCTCATCGCCAGTGTACTGGGGTCGACTTTCATCGCCAGTGTACTGGGGTCCACCCTCATCATCAGTGTACTGGGTCCACCCTCATCGCCAATATACTGGGGTCCACCCTCATCCCCAGTGTCCTGGGGCCCACCCTCATTGCCAGTTTACTGGGGTCCACCCTCATGGCCAGTGTACTGGGGTCCACCCTCATCATCAGTGTACTGGGGTCCACCCTCATCCCCAGTGTCCTGGGGCCCACCCTCATCGCCAGTTTACTGGGGTCCACCCTCATCGCCAGTGTACTGGGGTCCACCCTCATCATCAGTGTACTGGGTCCACCCTCATCGCCAGTGTACTGGGGTCAACCCTCATGGCCAGTGAACTGGGGTCCACCCTCATCACCAGTGTACTGGGGCCCGCCCTCATCACCATTGTACTGGGGCCCGCCCTTATGGTCAGTGTACTGGGGCACACCCTCATCGCCAGTGTCCTGGGGCCCACCCTCATCGCCAGTGTTCTGGGGTTCTCCCTCATCACCATTGTACTGGGGTCCACCCGCATCTCCAGTGTAACTGGAGTCCACCCTCATGGCCAGTGTACTGGGGTCCACCCTCATGGCCAGTGTACTGGGGTCCACCCTCATGGCGAGTGTACTGGGGTCCACGCTCATGGCCAGAGTACTGGGGTCCACCCTCATCGCCAGTGTACTGGGGCCCGCCCTCATCTCCAGTGTACTGGGGTCCACCCTCATGGCCAGTGTACTAGGGTCCACCCTCATCGCCAGTGTACTGGGGCCCGCCCTCATGGCCAGTGTACTGGGGTCCACCCTCATCGCCAGTGTACTGGGGTCCACCCTCATGGCCAGTGAACTGGGGTCCACCCTCATCGCCAGTGTACTGGGGCCCACCCTCATCACCAGTGTACTGGGGTCCGCCCTCATCACCAGTGTACTGGGGTCCGCCCTCATCGCCAGTGTACTGGGGTCCGCCCTCATCGCCAGTGTACTGGGGTCCGCCCTCATCGCCAGTGTACTGGGGTCCGCCCTCATCGCCAGTGTACTGGGGTCCGCCCTCATTGCCAGTGTACTGGGGTCCACCCTCATCACCAGTGTACTGGGGTCCGCCCTCATCGCCAGTGTACTGGGGTCCACCCTCATGGCCAGCGTACTGGGGTCCACCCTCATCGCCAGTGTACTGGGGTCCGCCCTCATCACCAGTGCACTGGGGTCCACCCTCATCTCCAGTGTACTGGGGTCCACCCTCATGGCCAGTGTACTGGGGCCCACCCTCATCGCCAGTGTACTGGGGTCCACCCTCATCTCCAGTGTACCGGGTCCACCCTCATCACCAGTGTACTGGGGCCCACCCTCATCGCAGGTGTACTGGGGTCCACCCTCATCGCCAGTGTACTGGGGTCCACCCTCATCGTCAGTGTACTGGGGTCCATCCTCATTGCCAGTGTACTGGGGTCCGCCCTCATCGCCAGTGTACTGGGGTCCACCCTCATGGCCAGTTTACTGGGGTCCACCCTCATGGCCAGTGTACTGGGGTCCGCCCTCATCAACAGTGTACTTGGGTCCACCCTCATCGCCAGTATACTGGGGTACACCCTCATCACCAGTGTACTGGGGTCCACCCTCATCACCAGTGTACTGGGGTCCACCCTCATCATCAGTGTACTGGGGCCCACCCTCATCGCCAGTATACTGGGGGACACCCTCATCTCCAGTGTATTGGGGCACACCCTCATCTCCAGTGTACTGGGGTCCACCCTCATCATCAGTGTACTGGGGCCCACTCTCATCGCCAGTCTACTGGGGTCTGCCCTCATCGCCAGTGTACTGGGGCCCACCCTCATCGCCAGTGTACTGGGGTCCACCCTCATCATCAGTGTACTGGGGCCCACCCTCATCTCCAGTGTACTGGGGTCCACCCTCATCTCCAGTTGTTGCGTGTTTATCTAGGTTCCTGATCGATACTGTGACCTTATGCCCCTATTCGGCTATAAATCCATTTATTCCCTATATTGGCATAACCGTTCAAGTGCGATTTTCTGAAAAGTCATCTCTGGCCTCACACGAACAGAGCCACATTCCAGCATAGTTCTCTCTGCCACTTCCTTTGCGACCAATTAGTGCAATGACAGAGCAGTAGTCACTATCTGATATTCCTAGATAACACTCCGAGTTCTTCAACAAGATAAAAACTCAGCAAACCTGGAAATCCCCGCTTGCTGTGTTTTGATTAGTAATGGAACTCTAATGAGCAACTGATAACTATCACTTCCTAGTGACATCTTTAATTGACGTCTTATGTCCAGCAAACTTGCGTCAAACCCGGCACCTGTCAGGTATAAATATTACCAACGTTGCCTTAAGCAATGAGAGCTACTGTTGCTGATGCCAGCTGCCTGCAAGACCCCGTGTTGGTAAATCTAGCACTCTGTCGCTGCAGCCTGCTGTCCCTGTGGTGGTGAAGCTGCCGATACCATTATCGCTGCTAAAGCGCGAACTATGGTGCAGTACGCTTAGGAGCTGAACAGCCGTCCCTCTGCGAAAGACATCCAGCAGATTCCAGCTGCCCGCGGACGCTGTCCCCCCTCCTTCCTCGACGCGCTGAAGAGACCCGCTGCCTCTCTCGTGCAGAGAAATCCAGCTCCGGCGTTTCCGGTCTACCCTCGCGGGTGACTGGGATATCGAGAGTGACCCCTGAAGGAGATACCAATCCTCCATCATTCTATTCAGAGGTTTGGTGTTGACTAAACCCTTAGACGAGAATTCTTGAAACAAACCTTGGCAAAACCAACTTAACTTAAAGCTACTTACTTGCTCCCCTTCCACGTGTTAGGCTTAGGTCAGGCACACTGGGGTAGGCTTAGTTAGAAGCACCAGTTGAGTATGTTAGCCTAATGTATATATGACTGTATATATGTTTTATTACTTTTAAACCATTGTATGGCTAAGAAACCATATCAATGCTTTTACAGTTCTATTTCGCAATCCTTATCTTACTGTACGTACTTTTTACAATAACAATTCTTGCAATTGTGGCAATACATTTCTCTTGTACGAGAAGAAAGACTGTTCAATAAATGTTAACCTTTTATTGACAAACGCCCGTCTCTCTATTCTCTACATCTCGTGAAAGTAAACTGCACTAGACTGACTGAGTGAAATACATGTCTATTGTTTCACACGACCCTAGAGATTGACTCTTGATCTGAGGAGCAAAGTTGTCATGTTGCACGGTTGTTGGAAAGCTGAATCCCTTCTTGTCTGTGCCAAGGAAGCTGATCACTTCCTATGCAGAGAAGAAAGTTTCCAGTGACCTCTGAGCTAGTTGGTAACACAACCCAATTAAGTTTAGCATAGTCAGTGGAGGCCTGGAATATCCGCAGTTCCACGTCGATACTACTGTTTATGTTATTCCAATGCGCAGGGTCTAGTGGGAAACTAGGAACTACACTACATGGCGCCCAAACGTTTGGTAAGGCGATAAACTAACCCAAGACTTTTAGAGTAACTCAGTCGTGCATATTTCACAGACCCCTTTCTCCCGTAAATACTCCAATAGACGTCTGGAGCGGGTGAAAGGTTAAAATCCGCCCGACCTTAGTAGGAAGAGATTCCTATGTAAAGCTCTGGTTTATTCAACGTTGAAGGATACAGTGTTCCAAAAAATTGTGCACCTAATCTTTGTCTCCTTGGAGACCTACTCTGCAAACCTTGCATTTTTACAATGCCAGAAAATAACGGAACCTCTGGGGCCGCAGCAGATGCGACTCAGCAAGGTCCCGAATACACAGACCCGGATGCTATTATCATCCTGGTCCACTTAAGAAGATCTATAACTTTAAAACTTATAGAAAACGGACTGACACCACAAGGTGGTACAGTAATTTTCGTGATAGAGGCTCACGAGTATCGGCAGACAGAGGTATTCTATTCATGGATAAACTTTCCAGCGGTAAACGCAATAACAAAAGAGTTTCACTATTACAAAATAGAGAAACCTCCGGAAGAGTACGCTCCTTTCGAGGAGATTGAAATTCCACTTAAATTTCAAGAGCACCTGCTCTGGTTTAATGGCGCCCTAAAACATACTGATCACATAACTAGGCTCGGTCCACTAGGTAGACCAGGAGCCACGTGGCCGGTTCTAGCCAGCTACACACCACATCCTGACATTGAAAAAATGTCTAGAGAAGAGCTGTTTGTACAGCTAAACACATTAATAAAAATACATAGGCAATTAGTCCAATATGTAATGCGGACTGCAACAGTCCAACCAGCTGTCAATATACCACAGCTGACCCCTCATCAGGGGAACACAAATAAAATTACACCACAGAACATACAGTCATGTCTTGGTAAAACACCCGTAAAACGGGAACAAATTCCTTTCTGGTTAGCACAGAAAATCACTCAAATAGAGGCAGTATTTCCGGATACTACCCCTATTGAGAAACACAGAATCTTGACCATCTGCCTTCCTATGGGAATCGCACCACACGTGGAGGACTGCGACACTTGGGGTACAGTCTTTGCTTCCATTTACACAAAAACACACGATGTTCCGTCTATGGCGGTAATACCAGAAGTGCTAAAACAGATTCAAAATGAATTCGGTCCAGAGCCCGCTTTAAATCTAGGTATGAAATTACTGAAAGACTTCAAGCAGGTCACGGCTATATTATTAGCCAACATTAAAGGAGAAGCAGCATCTGTGGCGATCCGCCAGAAGTTGAAGGAAACAGATATAAAAGATCCTGTTGAGCTCGCAAAAATCATAGAAAAATGCTATGAAGAATTAGGTAGAGACAGCTTGGGTGGAAAACCGGTAAAGCCCCAACTGCTCGAAAATACTGAAAAATTATTTATTAAAAATTATTCAAATACTCCTAAAAAGAGCTGGGATGGAAATAAACAATCCACTCCCAAGGAAAAAGTTTTCCAGTCCAGAGGAAGGTCTCCTCGACGGAGGGAAAGAACTCCGACTCGAGAACGCCAGTCTCCCCAGCGGGAGCCCTCTGAGAAAAGATATAACCTTAGAAATAGGGATAATCTGAAAAAACCTGATAGATATCAAAGTATTGATACACGTCCCTCTCGATCTTTTCCACAGAATTCGGAAAGAAGAGGACGGTCAGACCCAGGAGAGCACACCAAGTCCAAAGACAAGGAACCTGCTCAGAGTAAAAAATCTCAATTTCAGAAAAAGAAGGTAGCCAGTATTAGAGTAATCAACCATGCCGAGAATAATGAGGACACAGTTGAAAAACGGGGAGTGGGCATTGACAATGTTGGACAGTGCAGCAGAAATCAGTATAGCGCGCAAGATCTTGATGAGTCATCTGGAGACAGTGGACACGAATGAATACATTCAAGTTGAAACTGCCAACGCCAGACTTAGCGAGCCCCATAAAATATACGAAATAACATTGCGTATAGAGGGTGATAAGACTAGGAAAATTAAGGGTCTATTTTGGGATAAGCTCTCAAAAGGCTATGATATTCTGTTAGCTGAAAAAGATTGGCCCCCAGAGTTTGTCAGGGAGTGCCCTCGTGGCGAAGAAGTGATTATGCCTGCCTTCTCGAATCACATACCGATTCACAAAAAATATACATATGCAAGGAAATGGGCAGTAGCCCAGGCACCTGCATTATATAAAAATCATGTAGGATGGGATGAGGATTCACCTCCTCACAAAATCCAATTGAAAAGTGAACCAACTGCCCAACGGCAGTATCCCATAAAGCAAGAAGCAAAAAAACAAGTCAGGGAGATCTTAGATCAACTTGAGTACCAGGGGGTGATTGAAACATGCACCTCTCAAATGAACAATCCTTTGTTTCCTGTCTCCAAGCCAGACAATTCATATCGTCTAGTTTTGGACTACAGACACCTTAATACATGTTGCAAAACTTTTGCAGTACAAAACTCGCATAGTGCAGCCCTAATGAATAACATAGTTAGGAAAAAATATAAAACGACATTAGACATTTCTAATGGTTTCTTTTGTCAAAACATTGCACCAGAAAGCAGATATTTGACCGCTTTCTCTGCATTTGGGTCACAGAAAAAATTCTGTCGACTCCCACAGGGGTTCAAGAACAGCCCAGGACTATTCTCAGCTAGGGTAACAGAGTTACTACAAATCTATGATGATGAAGCATTGTCTTACGTAGATGATATTTATCTCACAGACGACGACTTGGATACTCACTTGAAAAGAGTGAACACCATTATACTTGGGTTCGCAGCAGAGGGTTACAAATTCAACTTTAAAAAGTCCCGAATTGCCCATCTGACAGTACTATTTTTAGGGTACGAATTATCAAGTGAAGGGAAAAGCCTAGCGGACAACTTCTTAGAGAAGTGCGCTGTACTCCAAGCTCCCAAAACGCTGAAGAATTTACAATCCATTCTAGGTTTTCTGAATTTCGGAAGAACTTACATACTAAATTACGCAGAGAGGGTTAAACCTCTCTACGAACTAATTAAACCTGATTTTAAACAAATCAATTGGACTCAAAAACACACAGAAAGAACTGTGAAAGCAGTGCAAATCGCATTAGCAAATGAACGAGAACTAGCACACGGCAAACGGATTAATATCCTTACAACGGAATCCGCCTTCGAGGCGCTATTCAGCCCAGTAAACCTGCCTACAGTGTCACTGGATCCGAAATGGATACAGTGCGTAGATTCTCTAGGAGCGGAAGACGTGAAATACAATTTCGCCCCGCAATTTGAAGAACTGAATGATTTAGAATATGAAGAAGAATATCCTCTGCCAATCGAAATTCTGCCTCTCCTACA
This sequence comes from Lissotriton vulgaris, assembly GCF_964263255.1. NCBI lineage: Eukaryota > Metazoa > Chordata > Amphibia > Caudata > Salamandridae > Lissotriton > Lissotriton vulgaris. The sequence goes on along the minus strand of NC_141691.1, from coordinate 54,464,863 downwards.
ATATGCCTGTATAATCTATACAGATAGCTCTGTACAGCATTTCAACGTAGAGAGAAAATCCTACGATGCAGCATGTGCGATTATTAAATGTCGTTGGCTGTGCGGTAAAATTACACCGAAAGTAACAAAAACTGAATCAGTAAAGTACTGTTCGGTTCAAAGAACTGAAATCAGATCTTTAAAGATGGCGCTCGAAAATGCAGAACGTGAATTCCCGACACTTATCGTGTGCGATTCTCATTTTTGCGTCAACTCTTACAACAATAAACTGCAGAGTTGGATCGAAAACGACTACAAAGATGACACAGGTGCCACAATAAAGCATAAATTGCTATGGAAACAGGTAGCTCTTTTACACAAAGAACTACAAAAGACTCACGTGATTCACGCACAGAGTCTTCAACGTGATGGCGTTCACGTTGCAGGGAATTCATTGGCTAATACAGCCATAGCGGAAGCAACTAAACCGGCTTCCGTAGCCACAAAAAAGCGTACAGATAAATACATAGACGGGGAAACCATGCTGGCAGTAAAAACGACCGTAAAAGGCGACTGTGCAGCACTGCCCGTAAACTATCCACTCAATTATGCATACATAATCGATGCAAACTCCGTTCCTTTTGCTCGAATCCCTGGAGTGGGGGACAGAGTAATTCCAAACAGGAGCAGGAGAGGCTTCCTCTTACTGGAAGCACACATGGGGTTGGGTCTGAGACACCAAACAATCAAAGCATCTCTGAAAGAATTACAATCAGAGTACTGGTGGCCAGGAATGAGTATAGATATTCAATGTTTTGCTCAAAATTGTGAAAACTGCAATCGAGATCGCAGAAATGAACAGGCCAGTGTAGTTTCAGGATCCCTTCTAGACAGCATAAGGCGGTCTATCTGCGCAATCAAAGAAGAGAAGCGCGTCCCAGTGTACACCATTAAGACGAAAAGCACTTAAAAAAATGAGGCCCCCAGCGCTCGGCTGACGCTAGAACGGTTATAAAAGATTTGCGAGTCAATATCGGCACATACGCAATTACCACGTTCCATTCTGACCAGGGTCCTGCTTTTAGCTTTCGAGCTTATAAGGAGGCCATGGCCAGCATGGGAATTGGGTTGCGGTATTCTTGTCCGTCATACCCCGGAAGGGAACAGTGTGGTAGAAAGAAAAAACCGTGACATAAAGCAATCTATAACAGCGAAGGTATTAGGTTCAGGCGCTGGGTGGGTCAAACATTTAATAAGTGTCCAGACTAGTCTTAACAACATGCCAAGAAATTCTCTAAAAGGTTTCAGCCCATACGAACTATTGTTCGGAATTAGAATGCGAGTTCAGGACCTCGATAGTCAGATGTCAGTGGTACAAGAAAAAACAACAGACTTTGACATCAAAGATCGTTTGGCTGTTTTACAGGAACTGAATGAAACAAGAAAATCCTTAAGCAACATAAAGTTAAAGCAACAGCCAAGTACCACTGACGAGGCACCACCAGCAACAGCTCCAGCAAGGCCTGTCTGCATTCCAAAGATTGGGGATCTAGTCAGAGAAAAGATCGCGGTGAAGAAGGAATTTGGGCCTTCTTACAGAAAAGCAGTACCTGTCTTGGCAGTCACCGGAACAAGATCAGTTGTGCTACCGCCCCTTGCTGGTAAAAAGGAGAACAGAGTCGTGTCTATCGATCTGGTAAAACCACAAGCATGTGGCCTATAATCAACAGTAGGCCCAGTGGACTCCCAAGAAACAACAGAATACCCAAACTTGCAACAATCCAAGAGGTTCAAACTGAAATGCCATGGAACTCGTGCCTCTTGAAACACAGATTGAAACAGTTCGTCAAGAAACAACACCAGTCTACAATGATGTGGCATCAGAAAGTGCTACCGAGAGACAGATTGAAAGAACAATCCCATCAATTGACAGAACTGCCTCTGGTTATTTCATCAACTTCGACAACTTCTCTGAAGATCAAAACGACCCCGAAGTGATGCCAGAAACAAAAAAGACTTTTAAAGAAAAAGCAACGGAACTCTTTCATCAACTGAAGGAAATCTACCTTATTTCCCCTTGGCTAGAGTTCTGGTTCGGTCTAGGTGTATTTTTCCTCCTGCTTTGGCTCATCATGGTACTGTGTTTGGGAAAATTCATTGAAGGAAAATATATTACAATGGACACAGCAAGTCAGAACATCAACCTAGTCCTGAAACCACACAGATCATCCCACGTGAAGAAAAGAGAACTGTCAACAGTAAATGTCACAGCAATTCCAATACCTGGTGGGGTAGTATGGGAGAAAACAGACTATGAGATCTATGGTCCGGTCGAAATCCTGAAGTATCCTCATCAACTGAAGGTTTCCTTAAGTGACTTTGTAACACCTAGTACATTCTCTGATGATTGGGACTTTAACAGTATTAATGACATGATGTCTGATTTAGTAATGTCAGCTAGATTCACAGATCATGATTATTTACAAGGTTCATCTAGTTATGAGCAGTTATTCTGTTACACCCACTATGGGGATCATTACTTGCATAAATCTGCACAGCCTAGAAATGTTTTTATGTATAATCAATGGGAACATTGTTCTACACCACCTAAAAGCAGTTCTAAAGCATTTTTTGAGAAATTCAAATACTTCTCAGGGTTTAACACCAGTGATGCAGAAACGTTTTATTACAAACTGTTAGATAAAACAGGAATGAAAACAATGCTGACAAATTCTAAATTGATATATTCAGAAGCATTTTATGACAAAATGATGACATTTGGTTTTTGATTATTGGAAAAATAATATTGAAACGAAAACAATTTGGGGTACAAAAGATTGGCAGGTGCAAGGCATTGAAGCACTATTTAGAACCTGCATGATACCAGAACAAATGTTGTTTTTAAATGACACAATACACCAAACATCTTGTCTTGGCCTAGCTAAGATCAAAGACCTTAAAACACCGTCTATACCGAAGCCAATACCTGAGAATACAACCACAGATATTGAGTTAGACGTGTCACAAATTTTACATTTCAACAGAACACATCCTGATTGGAAAAAGTGGTTAATCTGGCCTACAGACACAAATAGCTGTCAAGATAGATTCCTGAATAAAACACAGGGGCAAAAAATGACCAGATTAGACCCTAGATACTCCCAGAGACAACATCCAGGGATTATAACAACATACAGTGTAGGGAAACTCTGCCTTGGATGGCTAACTTCGTCCACACTGGCTGAAATTAAGCAACACTTGTCTTTACTAAAAGATGGTGCTGATTTGCGCGATTTCATTCTTGGACAACGCAAACAGCGTCAAAAGCGTTTTCATAGCGACCAGTATCTATGCAGCTTACAACGAGGCTTGGAAAGTAAAGCAAATTGAAACTGCTGAAAAAATACGAGAAATTGATCGTATTAATTTGGAAAAATCACTTTCTGTGGTAGACAATGGGTTGATGACTCTGTCTTCCAGAATATATTCGTTGGACAATATTGTATCCTCTGCCTTTGATGTGATAGACAGAGATTTGCTAATGTTACAACATGGCCAGTCTCAATTACGCTCTATTATAGAACTAGGCTGGACGCTGCAAAATCTTCGTTCAGGCTATGTGCCTTGGCGTTTAATCAACACGACGTCATTATTTTCCAGTTTTAACCTTATTGATAAACAGATCAGTTTGGCACAGAAAGGAGCAGACTATACAATCCTGAGCATCGAAAAACTCGAGAGATTACCATTGACAATGTCAGAGAGTCCTGTCATTGAATGGATAATACACGGAATTATCACAATTCCGATAACAACTTTCCGATTTAAAAAGTGCCTTGAGTACATACCTGCTGGCCAATATGAACAATTGGGTAAAGGATATGTAAAATCTGAATGGAAATTACCATACACTCATTCTTGCTATAGTGACAGCGACAAAAATGTATTTCTTAGTGGTGAGAACTGTAAACATTCACTAAGCGGTATACTTTTGTGTCAGGGTATTAATTTACACGGAGCATGTGATGGAAATTCAAACAACCTTTCATGCCACCACCTAGTCACACCTGCAACTCAGATAGAGCCCTTCTTTATGCAACTTTCGAACGGGAGTTACATTCTTAGAACGGATCACAGATGTTGTGGCCTCGTGCCAGGGAAAAGTTATCTAGTAGAAGTAACATCCATGGTCAAATGCTGTATGCAAGCATTGTTTCCGAGTGGGCCGACAGACACAGTGACTCCCATCTGGCCTCGTCTGAATCTCTATTCTATACGAATTGATACATTAAGCAAAATGAAATCTGTACTTTTACAGACAACAGTGCCTATAACGTCATCTAAAGAGACGTATGATCTTCTAGTTGCAAGGACAGCTACTGAAGTTCATGACCTTTTATCAACAAATTGCCCCGTGCATTTCGTAGAAATGTTCAGCCAACTCCTTAACATGTCTAGTGCAACAAGCATCCCAGGCATATTTAAGACAGTCTTTACGGGACTGCTAACACCCTTCCAGGCAATTTTGGGAATCTTTCCTAATTTTGTGCACTCCATTTTTGGCGGCATACCATTATTTTTGGGACTCGTCGCAGGGATTCTATTTTTGACCCTCCTGCTACGTTATGGCAAGCCTCGGCTCAGACATAGCTCCCATGGGAATGGAAAAGACAATCCTAGCAATGCGCTACCGGGACAGGATAACTAACGTCCTTGGATTGGCCAGGCTGAGAGATCTAAACATGACCTGGTTCCTTTCATTCAGACCGATATGGCAAAATTGCATTTTACCTGTGCTACGGTGTATGCTTTGCGGCGATGAATGGTGTTGGACATCTGTCTTTCACTTCCATCAGCAGTACCAATGGACGTCGATACTTTGCTCAGTCCAATAACGGCTCACGCATTGTGTTGTCCCCAGCGGCTACCAATCCTGATGACGGCATTCGTGGAGACTCCTGTGCTACAACCAAGTGGTAACAGTGGAGCGAGTGACAAAAGCAACATCATCCAGGTACAACGTTCTGTGAGCATTGCTGGTCCCGACTATGATGACAGCAATCATTCTCACACCTGCCAAGTTACAGCGCTATCTAATTTGGTTGAACTATCACCTGAATTTGTAGACCAATTCTTTGAGAGCCTGTCTGATACGATGTTCTCACCCGTACAGAAACAATAACTTTTAGAAGCTTTCCGACACACAGTGTTCCCATGAACTCTGAATTCGGCCTTCAGTTTTGATCAACAAAAACTGCCAAGAGCTTTGGAAATCTATTTTCTTTGAATTGGACAATTTTTCTAATATTGACCTTTTTTGGCACGAACAATTCTTTGCTTAACGTAAAAACTATTCTTAGAGAACACAAGCTTCACACTTCTATTTCTAAACACATCTAGAGACATAACAACATTACACCAGCCTCTAGCACACATGTTATTACAATGCATTTTTATGTGATGATTTATCTCGCCCTTCTTCTGTCAGAGATACTTCATGTGTAATTCCTTTTGCATAATCGTTCATTGATTTCATATGCAATAATTTTTTGAATGATTTCTATGCTTTAAAAAACGTACAGTACCTAAATTCATGTATTACAAGTACGCCTATTTCGAATGCATTTATGTATTTTGGGGTGGGCAATGTTACACATACATCTAATTGCTTTAGTTTTAGTAATTTTGATGGACATTAACCCGTGGAGTGGGTGTTGCGTGTTTATCTAGGTTCCTGATCGATACTGTGACCTTATGCCCCTATTCGGCTATAAATGCATTTATTCCCTATATTGGCATAACCGTTCAAGTGCGATTTTCTGAAAAGTCATCTCTGGCCTCACACGAACAGAGCCACATTCCAGCATAGTTCTCTCTGCCACTTCCTTTGCGACCAATTAGTGCAATGACAGAGCAGTAGTCACTATCTGATATTCCTAGATAACACTCCGAGTTCTTCAACAAGATAAAAACTCAGCAAACCTGGAAATCCCCGCTTGCTGTATTTTGATTAGTAATGGAACTCTAATGAGCAACTGATAACTATCACTTCCTAGTGACATCTTTAATTGACGTCTTATGTCCAGCAAACTTGCGTCAAACCCGGCACCTGTCAGGTATAAATATTACCAACGTTGCCTTAAGCAATGAGAGCTACTGTTGCTGATGCCAGCTGCCTGCAAGACCCCGTGTTGGTAAATCTAGCACTCTGTCGCTGCAGCCTGCTGTCCCTGTGGTGGTGAAGCTGCTGATACCATTATCGCTGCTAAAGCGCGAACTATGGTGCAGTACGCTTAGGAGCTGAACAGCCGTCCCTCTGCGAAAGACATCCAGCAGATTCCAGCTGCCCGCGGACGCTGTCCCCCCTCCTTCCTCGACGCGCTGAAGAGACCCGCTGCCTCTCTCGTGCAGAGAAATCCAGCTCCGGCGTTTCCGGTCTACCCTCGCGGGTGACTGGGATATCGAGAGTGACCCCTGAAGGAGATACCAATCCTCCATCATTCTATTCAGAGGTATGGTGTTGACTAAACCCTTAGACGAGAATTCTTGAAACAAACCTTGGCAAAACCAACTTAACTTAAAGCTACTTACTTGCTCCCCTTCCACGTGTTAGGCTTAGGTCAGGCACACTGGGGTAGGCTTAGTTAGAAGCACCAGTTGAGTATGTTAGCCTAATGTATATATGACTGTATATATGTTTTATTACTTTTAAACCATTGTATGGCTAAGAAACCATATCAATGCTTTTACAGTTCTATTTCGCAATCCTTATCTTACTGTACGTACTTTTTACAATAACAATTCTTGCAATTGTGGCAATACATTTCTCTTGTACGAGAAGAAAGACTGTTCAATAAATGTTAACCTTTTATTGACAAACGCCCGTCTCTCTATTCTCTACATCTCGTGAAAGTAAACTGCACTAGACTGATTGAGTGAAATACATGTCTATTGTTTCACACGACCCTAGAGATTGACTCTTGATCTGAGGAGCAAAGTTGTCATGTTGCACGGTTGTTGGAAAGCTGAATCCCTTCTTGTCTGTGCCAAGGAAGCTGATCACTTCCAATGCAGAGAAGAAAGTTTCCAGTGACCTCTGAGCTAGTTGGTAACACAACCCAATTAAGTTTAGCATAGTCAGTGGAGGCCTGGAATATCCGCAGTTCCACGTCGATACTACTGTTTATGTTATTCCAATGCGCAGGGCCTAGTGGGAAACTAGGAACTACACTACACAGTGTACTGGGGTCCGCCCTCATCGTCAGTGTACTGGGGTCCACCCTCATCGCCAGTTTACTGGGGTCCACCCTCATGGCCAGTGTACTGGGGTCCGCCCTCATCAACAGTGTACTGGGGTCAACCCTCATCGCCAGTATACTGGGGTCCACCCTCATCGCTAGTGTACACCCTCATCACCACTGTACTGGGGCCCACCCTCACACCAGTGTACTGGGGTCCACCCTCATCATCAGTGTACTGGGGTCCACCCTCATCGCCAATGTACTGGAGTCCACCCTCATCGCCAGTGTACTGTGGTCCACCCTCATCGCCAGTGTACTGGGGTCCACCCTCATCGCCAGTGTACTGGGGTCCACCCTCATGGCCAATGCACTGGGGTCCACCCTCATCGCCAGTGTCCTGGGGTCCACCCTCATCACCAGTGTACTGGGGCCCGCCCTCATGGCCAGTGTACTGGGGTCCACCCTCATGGCCAGTGTACTGGGGCTTACCCTCATCGCCATTGTACTGGGGCCCACCCTCATCTCCAGTGTGCTGGGGTCCACCCTCATCTCCAGTGTACTGGGGTCCACCCTCATGGCACGTGTACTGGGGCCCACCCTCATCGCCAGTGTACTGGGGTCCACCCTCATCGCCAGTGTACTGGGGTCCACCCTCATGGCCAATGCACTGGGGTCCACCCTCATCGCCAGTGTACTGGGGTCCACCCTCATCACCAGTGTACTGGGGCTTACCCTCATCGCCAGTGTACTGGGGCCCACCCTCATCTCCAGTGTACTGGGGTCCACCCTTATCGCCAGTGTACTGGGGTCCACCCTCATCTCCAGTGTACTGGGGCCCACCCTCATGGCCAGTGTACTGGGGTCCACCCTCATCGCCAGTGTACTGGGGCCCACCCTCATCACCAGTGTACTGGGGTCCGCCCTCATCGCCAGTGTACTGGGGTCCACCTTTATCGCCAGTGTACTGGGGCCCACCCTCAACGCCAGTATACTGGGGCCTGCCCTCATGGCCAGTGTACTGGGGTCCACCCTCATCGCCAGTGTCTTGGGGTCCACCCTCATCAGAAGTGTGCTGGGGTCCACCCTCATCGCCAGAGTACTGGGGCCCGCCCTCATCGCCAGTGTACTGGGGTCCACCCTCATGGCCAGTGAACTGGGGTCCACCCTCATCACCAGTGTACTGGGGCCCGCCCTCATGGCCAGTGTACTGGGGCCCGTCCTCATGCCCAGTGTACTGGGGCCCACCCTCATGGCCAGTGTACTGGGGCCCACCCTCATGGCCAGTGTACTGGGGCCCGCCCTCATCGCCAGTGTACTGGGGTCCACCCTCATGGCCAGTGAACTGGGGTCCACCCTCATCACCAGTGTACTGGGGCCCGCCCTCATGGCCAGTGTACTGGGGCCCGTCCTCATGCCCAGTGTACTGGGGTCCACCCTCATCGCCAGTTTACTGGGGTCCACCCTCATGGCCAGTGTACTGGGGTCTGCCCTCATCAACAGTGTACTGGGGTCAACCCTCATCGCCAGTATACTGGGGTCCACCCTCATCGCTAGTGTACACCCTCATCACCACTGTACTGGGGCCCACCCTCACACCAGTGTACTGGGGTCCACCCTCATCATCAGTGTACTGGGGTCCACCCTCATCGCCAATGTACTGGGGTCCACCCTCATCGCCAGTGTACTGTGGTCCACCCTCATCGCCAGTGTACTGGGGTCCACCCTCATCGCCAGTGTACTGGGGTCCACCCTCATGGCCAATGCACTGGGGTCCACCCTCATCGCCAGTGTCCTGGGGTCCACCCTCATCACCAGTGTACTGGGGCCCGCCCTCATGGCCAGTGTACTGGGGTCCACCCTCATGGCCAGTGTACTGGGGCTTACCCTCATCGCCATTGTACTGGGGCCCACCCTCATCTCCAGTGTGCTGGGGTCCACCCTCATCTCCAGTGTACTGGGGTCCACCCTCATGGCACGTGTACTGGGGCCCACCCTCATCGCCAGTGTACTGGGGTCCACCCTCATCGCCAGTGTACTGGGGTCCACCCTCATGGCCAATGCACTGGGGTCCACCCTCATCGCCAGTGTACTGGGGTCCACCCTCATCACCAGTGTACTGGGGCCCGCCCTCATGGCTAGTGTACTGGGGTCCACCCTCATGGCCAGTGTACTGGGGCTTACCCTCATCGCCAGTGTACTGGGGCCCACCCTCATCTCCAGTGTACTGGGGTCCACCCTTATCGCCAGTGTACTGGGGTCCACCCTCATCTCCAGTGTACTGGGGCCCACCCTCATGGCCAGTGTACTGGGGTCCACCCTCATCGCCAGTGTACTGGGGCCCACCCTCATCACCAGTGTACTGGGGTCCGCCCTCATCGCCAGTGTACTGGGGTCCACCTTTATCGCCAGTGTACTGGGGCCCACCCTCAACGTCAGTATACTGGGGCCCGCCCTCATGGCCAGTGTACTGGGGTCCACCCTCATCGCCAGTGTCTTGGGGTCCACCCTCATCAGAAGTGTGCTGGGGTCCACCCTCATCGCCAGAGTACTGGGGCCCGCCCTCATCGCCAGTGTACTGGGGTCCACCCTCATGGCCAGTGAACTGGGGTCCACCCTCATCACCAGTGTACTGGGGCCCGCCCTCATGGCCAGTGTACTGGGGCCCGTCCTCATGCCCAGTGTACTGGGGCCCACCCTCATGGCCAGTGTACTGGCGCCCACCCTCATGGCCAGTGTACTGGGGTCCACCCTCATCGCCAGTGTACTGGGGTCAACCCTCATGGCCAGTATACGGGGTCCACCCTCATCGCCAGTGTACACTCTCATTACCACTGTACTGGGGCCCACCCTCACACCAGTGTACTGGGGTCCACCCTCATCATCAGTGTACTGGGGTCCACCCTCATCGCCAGTATACTGGGGTCAACCCTCATCGCCAGTGTACACCCTCATCACCACTGTACTGGCCCAGTACCGGCCCTCTTCCTCCTGGACCTGTCAGCCGCCTTCGACATGGTCTGCCACCACACACTACAAACACCCCTACACAACGCCGGAATCTAAGAGAAGGCCCTGGATTGGACCACATCCTTCCTCTCTGGCAGAACCCAGAGCGTCCGCCTCCCCCCCTTCCGCACCAAGGCCACCGAGATCATCTGCGGAGTACCCCAGGGTTCCTCCCTCGGCCCGACGCTGTTCAACATTTACATGGCACCACTCGCTCATGTAGCCCGTCAGCACGACCTCAACATCATCTCCTACGCCGACGACACCCTGCTGATCCTCTCCCTCACTAAAGACCCTCACGCCGCCAAACCATCCTCCACGAAGGAATGAAGGACATCGCCGAATGGATGAAGAACAGCCGACTGAAGCTGAACTCAGACAAGACAGAGGTCCTCATCCTCGGCCCCACCTCCTCAGCCTGGGATGAATCCTGGTGGCCGACAACACTGGACATAGCGCCGAAACCCACTGACCACGCACTCAGTCTAGGGGTCATCCTAGACTCCGCCCTCTCCATGACTAAGCAGGTCAACGCTGTCTCCTCATCCTGCTTCAACACTCTCCGAATGCTCCGCAGGATCTTCAAGTGGATCCCCACCAAAACGAGAAAAACAGTCACCCAGGCCCTCGTCACCAGCAGGCTGGACTACGAAAATGCCCCCTATGCAGGAACGTCGCCAAGCTCCTGAGATGGCTGCAACGGATCCAGAACGCCTCTGCACGCCTGATCCTGGACATCCCCCACCACAGCCACATCACACCCCACCTGAGAGACCTGCATTGGCTCCCTGTCAACAAGAGGGTAACCTTCAATGTCCTTTTCCACGCGCACACAGCTCTTCACAACACCGGCCCAGCATACCTCAACAGACGACTCAGCTTTCAGCTTCTACACCCCCACCAGCAGCTCCGCTCCACCGACCTCGCCACAGTCCCACGCATCCGAAGAACGACCACCGGCAGCAGACCATTCTACCACCTTGCCACCAGGACCTGGAACACCCTCCCTGCCAACCTACGGCAGACCCAGGACCTGCTGGCCTTCAGAAGACTCCTCAAGACCTGGCTCTTCGATCAGTAGCAGCAACCCCCTCCCAGCACCTTGAGACCCTCACGGGTATGTAGTGTGCTTTATAAGTGTCCTGATTGATTGATTGATTGATTGACATTCCATTGGTGGATACTCCATAGGTGGCTATCCCATGGGTGGGTATCCCATGGATGAATATCCCATGGGTGGATATCCAAGGGGTGGATAAACCATGGATGGATATTACATGGGGGGATAGCCCATGGGTGGATAACCCATGGGTGGATAGCCCATGGATGATAATTACATGGATGTATATCCTATCGGTGTACATCCTATGGATGGATATAATAATAATAATAATACAGAAGTTTATATAGCGCGAACAGCTACCTCTCAAGGAGGTGTCCCGGCGCTCAGTAAACAACACGATAGACTGAGTAGTAACAAGACAGATTAGAAACAGATTAGTGATTAAAAAGCGATGTCTTTAGCTGTTTCCTAAAAACGGGCTCAGAGGTAGCATTACGAATAAAAAGTGGAAGGGTGTTCCACAATTTAGCAGTTTGCGCTGAAAAAGCTCTTCCACCAAGGCGAGCCTTAGCGAAGCGGGGGACAGAGATCAAGTTCAGAGCATTCGACCGCAGAGGCCGTACCTGCTTGTAGCTGAGGAATCTAGCTTTAAGATAGTTTGGGCACTTACGCTGCAGAGCCCGATAAGCCAATGTCAAGTTTTTAAAATAAATCCTGGGTGCCACACGCAGCCAGTGAAGGCTGCGCAGATGCGGGTAAATATGCTGTCTAAAAGGAATATGTTTAATCAACCTTGCCGCCGTGTTCTGCACTATCTGTAGTCGCTGAATCACATACTTAGGCAAACCAAGATAAAGTCTATTGGCGTAGTCCAGCCTCGATGTTACAGTGGCATGGACAACTAATTTGCGACAATCTTCCAGCAGAAGATCCATGAACTTTCAGAGGTTTCTAAGTTTAGTGAAGCAGCTCGCCACTATCTGTTGGATATGGGCAGAGAAGGAAAGGTCATCATCCCATCTCACCCCCAGATTTTTGGCAGTAGTACTGGGGAAAGGCAGGGGCCCCATTTCAGTAGGCCACCAGAGATCAGGCGAGGGCACCGGCCCCTTTCCAAAGAAGATCACTTCGGTTTTCCCTGCATTCAATTTCAATTTATTCAAGTTCATCCAGATGGCAATGTCTCGAAGACAGCCCTTGAAATTACTAATGGCCTCCACTGTCGGCTCTTGATAAGAAAAGACCAGCTGTGTGTCATCCGCGTATGATATCGCTTTGACACCCCAGTTGGCTATTAAAGTAAAAAGAGGGGCTAGGTACACATTAAAGAGCAGGGGGCTTAGAGCAGAGCCCTGGGGAACCCCAGACCACAGAGGTTTAGATGTGGATGAAAAAGGGCGTAGGGTGACCTTCTGCGATCGGGCGCTCAGAAACGACTGCACCCAGGCACACACCTTCTCGCCCAGACCGATATTTTCCAGTCTCTGAAGCAGTTTAGCATGATCGACCGTGTCGAAAGCCGCAGATAAATCCAGGAGCACCAGCATTGCTGATGCCCCTGAATCTAAAGCCCATCTAATTGAATCCGCCACCTCTATAAGGGCCGTCTCTGTGCTGAAACCCGGCCAAAAGCCAGACTGTGTTTCAAGCAGGATCGCATTGCTTTCAATAAAGCAATTCAATTGGCGTTGTACTAGCTTCTCTAGCATTTTCCCCGGTGCAGGTAAAAGCAAAATTGGCCTAAGGTTACTGAGATCCTCTGTGGCTCCATTTGGTTTCTTTTTCAGTGGCAGCAGTGGCATGTTTCCAGCAATCAGGGAAAATCCCAGTCTCCAGAGAGGTGTTCCAAATATGACTGAGAGTATCTATCAGAAAAGGGGAAATCATTTTCCACAATTTCGGAGGGCATGGGTCATCTGGTGCCTCAGATATACATTTATCAATCTCGGCCAGTGCTTCATGCTGCACAATTGGTCAAAAGCAGGGAAGTGCCTGAGCCCATACGGTGCTTAAGGCAGAATATGACTTCTCTGTCATGACAGAGACCAAGAATGTGTCATACACCTTTTTGATTTTATTGTTAAAAAATTTAGAGATATCTTCACACAGAGCTGGAGTCGGAATCACTTCCGACTCAATTGCTCTTGGTTTAACCTCTTGGACGCTCATGACGAGCTCAGCTCATCATGAGCCACGGCGCTCCGGTGCTCATGACGAGCTGAGCTCGTCATGACCGCGCCCGTTCCGTGGAATGCTCGCACGCTGGGCTGATTCCCCTGCTGTGCTGAACGTTCCATTGGAACGGGCGCGTTCATGACGAGCTCAGCTCGTCATGAGCACCGGAGCGCCGTGGCTCATGACGAGCTGACCTCGTCATGAGCATGGGGGCGCTGTACGCGCCCCCCTACCCCCAGCACAGTGGGGGTATCCTGCCAGCGGCGAAGGGGTTAAAAAAAGATTGAACTACCTTAAAAACATCTTTACTTGACTGTTCAGCTATCTGAATGCACAAAGCGAAAAAATTACTTTTAGCCTTTTTTATCGAATTATGTAGATGTTTTAGGGCTCTTTTGTAGCAAGACTTTGCTATATCACAGTATTTTTGTCTCCATTGTCGTTCCAATCTCTTACATCTCCCTTTTTCTTCTTTCAGCGCTTCTGAAAACCAAGGTGCTGAGGGAGATTGTCTGCGAGACAGCACCATTTTTGCTGGCGCGACCACATCCAGCACTGAGGCAATCCACTGGTTCATTGCCAGGGCATCATCATTTGGATCTGAGGTGAGGGCAGGTGGAGCCCTGTCTAATATAGGGCCTAAGGTAGGGGGACCCTTTGGGCGGCCTACCTCCGTACAGGTTCGCAGCGAGGAAAGTGAAGTGTCATTTGCAGTGCCAAAGGCTATACCACATGCAGGACAATTGGACGATGACTCGATTATAGCCGCATCGATGAGGTGCAACGCACAGTGATTGGCCTCATTAAGAGCAGTTAGCTCCGAGCAAGACCAACTAATCCTCCTCTCCTCCCTATCCCCACCGGCAGCATGGCTGGAGCTGGCCGCGTTCATGGCGCGGACGGGCGCAGACGGGCTTGCCTTTGGCGCCCCTTTGGCGCGCCAGTGGCGCGCCCGCTGCGCGGCCGGGCCCCCGTGTGCATTTACCCCCTCGTAGAGGAAATAAGGTGAATTGGGGGAGGAGTCGCGTCTCTACGTACAAGCGGCACTAGTGAGCCGTGACAAACCGGGGATCGCGTGAGAACACTAGCAATAGATGTGCAAAATGAGCAATGTGCGAAGAATAGCAGCTATCAGGTAACAGATTTTAAAAACAATACTCAGCGGATCAAAATAAGCAATGTGCGTAATTCTGGCAACAGTCACAGAATACATTTAAAAATAGACAGAAATCGTTTTGTTAAAAAAACTCAGCTCACAAGCTGCTTACATATCCCTTGGGTGGATAGCATGTGGGCGGATAGCCCATGGGTGGATATGCCATGGATGGATATGTAAATGTAAATGTAAATGTGGGTGTACTTGTAAAGCGCACTGCGACTCCATGGAGTATCCTGGCACTGAAGACCGCTGGGGAACCCGTCCTGGTTTTCCTTGTGAGATGGTCCCTTTCTGGGTTTCTCAAAGGTGAAACCAGGCATCCCCGGCGCCTGTGGGGGGCCGTTGTAGAGATGAGGCAAGCTTAATGCCCAGAGTTGCAGAGTGTGTTAGCCGGTTAGAGTAGGCACCGAGGCGAGAATTATCGAGTCCGTTTTGACCCTGGTCCACGACCCTGCCGCGTCAGGAATTGAATCCTGGTCCTGGGCCGTCCTCTGCTTACGGGTCTGCCGCCTCTAACCAGTGAGCCACACCACTCCACAGATATTACGTGGGTGGATATCCCATGGGTGGATAGCCCATGAGTGGATATTCCATGGATGGATATTACATAGCTGGATATCCCATGGGTGGATAGCCCCTGGGTCTGCGACTGTGACTTGTCTGCCAAGTGCCTGAATGCACAGCTCTTAACGTGGTAACTTATCAGACAGGATGATCTGAAGTAGGTCTGCTCAGGGACTGTAAGCTTTCTGCAGGGCTCATTTTAGTCATACAATGACTCTCACGGTTCTGTTTGGACTACCTGCAGGTTGGCTTAGAATTTACCTGGAATATTCGGATAGACCACCCTGCAGTAGATTAAGCATGAATCCACCGTGGCGTGTAGTAGAATATTACATGTGGAAATTGTAGCTGAGGGCAGAGTTTTGAAACAGACTAAGAATCACATTCAAACCAATGGCCGACATGTTGATAACCTTTGATAACGTATGATATACCAATGACCCGTTCAATAAAAATTGAAGAAATTAAGAGTCAAACTTGGAACCAGGACACTGGAGCCAGATAAAAGGCAGCACAAGGGACTCGAGCAGCCGAGGAGGAGGACTCCATTGCCATCCAGGCCATGCCGGTGTCCTGCGTCCAGCCCGGGCCAGTCCTCCAACAAAGTGATCCCACACCAGGTCCCAAGGACCGAGGTGGAGCAGGGTCTGGGTGTCTGCAGCACAGACCTGATCCCCGAGACCCCAGCTCAGGATCAACAGGGCAGGATGGAGGAACTAACAGCTGTCTAGCAATGCCACATTTCATCAGGGAGGTAAGGGCGAAAAAAGATGCCCAGACGGACCTCCTGGGTCCGGTCAGAGCGGGCATTGACACACAGAATATTGTGAAACAGGAATATCGAGGGACAAAGTATCAAAAGGTAAGTGCATATCGAGAAGTATAGATTTATTATTCCTACCTCCACATACCCAGGAGATATACGTATCACATATGTACATTTATGTGGCGTTAGGTACAGAAAGTCTAGGTTTGGTTACCTGCAATTCTATTTTCAGAGATTCACTGTTATCCACTTTAAGGCAGTGTCTCAAATTTCTTGTGTGTGGTCCAGATGACCAAGGAGAATTATGGCCCCTGCATTATTTTAGGAAATGGTAGTGCCCAGGCAGGGATATATATATGTAATTTTGAATACGTGAAAGTTTAAGCCGGCTCAGAGAGGAAAGAACCCAGGCCTCGTTTGCAGGAGTAATGTGTAGACTAGTGTTCATGTGAACCCTCTCTCCAACCCCAGGACAGACACACCCGGCCAGGCCTTGGTTTAGAGAGAGGATCAGGGGAGGTGAACCCGTCAGTGCTTGTGAATGATAGTGCACCGGAAGTGAAACCGATTACTCAGACACCACCCAATCTATTTTCATTTGAGTAAGAGGTGCTGAAAGTATATTTTTTAAGCTTAAAATGTATCAGAATATCTGTGTGAGAAGCTGGCCTGGTATATGCTGACCACTAGTTATAGTGGGCACCTAATACCATTCCAAACAACCCATATTGATGATTAGGTTAAAGACAACCTTTTAAGAAAGCTATCCTAGTGGTAGCCGTGGAGAGTAATCTTCAGGCTAAGTCTCGAAGGAATGTAAAGCAGTTTGTTTTACCAGTCTGTTAACTCCTGAATGACCAAATGAAAGGAGGACCACCCAAGGTATATATATAAAATATATGTATTTATTACTAAACATTCTCTACTAACCTCTTCATGGGATTAGAGAACAAAGCACACAATATTAAATCACTAGAACGACAGTAAATAGCACAATACGCAGTGGGCCCCAGGGGGAGACCAAACAATATACTAAGAAAGTGGTATTACAACCATGACTTGACTAGACACAGTGCCTAGATCAAGTAGAATCACTGGGACCCCAAAGAACCACCCAAGGTAGTGACACAGGGGACGCGTGCAGGTGAGAACACAGGTGCGAGCTCCATACAACTCTATGGGAAAGTCGCTGTTGGAATTTTAAAGTTTATGGACACTTAGGAGAGGACTTTGAGCAAACGCTTTCATACTTAGAAGGTTCTAAGGCCAGCACCCATGTGAGCACCAGAGTACTTGTGTTACCTTACCCAGTGAAGCCGGGTGCATAGGTGTCAAATGGTGTTGAGAATCTTCGTCGTTTTCAATGGGGTGATGCTGCAAAGTGCTGCTGCCGTGAAGAAGAAAACTGTCCGGTGTGATCCGAGCCTGGATCAAAGCTGAGAAGAACCTGAAAGCAGAGGGGACAGAGTCTGGGTCACTTGCCAGTGACCAGGGGCTCGGTAGACGAATTCCCACCGATGTCGGGTGCTTCAGGTGAGAAGAGGTGAAGCGTGACTCTGCAACCACGGGGACAACCAAAGTCCGCAGGCGAGCTGTCCCACAAAGGATGTCGAGTGCTGGGGGGTCAGTGTCCAGATTGGAGACCAACAAACCTTGGCAACTGCAACCCATGCAGTCGGAGAAAAGATGATTTGGTGAGGACCAGCAAGGTCCTGGAGGCTCCCCAAGCAATGGAGAGTCAGGGCACATCTGGAGCAACCAGGTAAGCCCGCTGAAAGTTAAAGTTGCCTTCACAGGAACCCACAGGTCAACGGACCAGGGATCGTGAAGGGACCTCGAGAGGAATCACAAAATACCAGCCCACGGAACACTCGTGGAGTATAGGCCAGTAACCTTCAGTGGAATCACTGCTCGGGGTCTGGACTACAAGTAGCCCAAAGCACAGCTCCAGGGGTCGCCAGAAAGCAGGTTCGGGTTGCACGGTCCTCACAAGGGATACGGGTCTCAGGTTTGCTGAGCACCCTAGTCGACCTCGGGGACACTTGGAAACCCCCCTCCTGTATTGCAAAAGGCTTCGGAGTCCTCAGGGGCTTCGGAGTTGCAAAACGGTCATATGCGTCTTTGGTGCCTGCTTTGCAGGGGAGTAACTCCTTTACTCCAAGGGAGATTCTTCAGTCATCTAGCGCAGTGTTGATTGTCAAAGTATTTGGTTTCTGTAGCAGAGTTCCGTCCAGGTAAATCTAAAGTCCTGTAGCCAGGTGTTCCTACTTTATACCCAAGGAAGAGGTGGGACAAATTCTGGGGACCCACCTATGGGAGGGTCAAGACAGAGGGGTGGCTACACCCATGTCCTTTGTCCAGTTTCGTGCAAGAGCAGGAGCAAATGGCTACTGCAACCGGTTTGAGCTGGACTATGCACAGGGACACCAAATGTGCCCCCAGTGCAGACATCAAAGCATTCTCAGAGTGCACCCACCCGGCCCCAATACACTAAAGACTGTCTGGGAGGTGGTTACACCTCCCTGTGACAGGAAACCTATTGTCCAGCCTTTCGCTGCTGGAGTTTCGTCAAATGTACGACGATCTGCATGATATTAGTCACAAACCTACGGTTGAAACCGCATTGATAGCCATAAAATTGCAATGATGTTTACATAAACGTATAATCAACGAGTGATGTTACAGCGCCATTGACAACCTGTTGATCCCCTACCAATATTAGCAATGGTGTAGTCTTTTTATCCTTTTCTCCCCCCTTCATGTGGATGCGCTGACAAGCTGATATAACTACTTTACATATATTGTTTCAAACACGGACATATCGCATATTTCAAAAAAAGCATACTCTGTCCATGTTTATTCCTCCTAGGTGCAGGCTATGGTGATTGACTTTATTAACAAATACAACCAACATTATACTGTATGCTCTAGGTTATGTCATAAGATTCAATCAGTCACTGTTTCTGTGCATTGGTTTTCACTTCACTTCACCCACTTTCTAATGCAGCATTTCTTTTGTTTCTTATGATATTCCGTGACAGGTACAACATTCAGAATGATTGTTCACTAGTTATGCATACCTCAGCTTTTCATGTTTCTTCCCAACAGTCTTGCTCTTTTTACTCCAATTTTCAGGTGCTCAGCACACTGTTTTAAACCGTGCTTTCGCACATCAAGTCACCATTCACTATGAGGGCACTAAATTGTTCTGCTCGCACTTTAGGTGTTTTATTATCCACGAACCTTACAGTCACTTCAAGTGTTTTTTCCCCCCACTTTCTTCTCCAGGTTTCCACTCACACTAGGTTCCCCTTTCCTTGGTAGTTCCAATTGTTGTATGTTCTTTCGCATTCTTATTGTTATCCATCACATACCCCCTCCTTTTGTATTATCTCCAGCCCTGAAGAGTCACTGGGTTAACTGCCCTTATTGACGAAACACGTGTCGGCTGGTTTCTCTATTTTCGTTGGTCTCTCCTGGACAGGAGGCCCAACCATTCACTAATTAAAAAACTAAGACGGAAAGAACATCGTGTTTGATCTTATCCTTGAACGCTTTACTATAATCAACTATACCCTTACAACTGTTGTGTGCGCTTGACTGGCTGTTGTAGACCGGTGTTGTCATATTTCTCCCTCTAGGAGGGTGGAATCATACCTCCCACACCAGTTACTGGTGTGGAGGTATGATTCCAAGGTGTATGACACCAAACACAAGAGGTTTCTGTGCAGCCGTTTTAAAGTTAGCATTTACTCGAGGTTATAATGCACCTAAGAGTATATGGTATGGCTGCATCACAGGACAACCCCGGAGAATAGATTCCGAAGGCTGCAGAGGGGCTCTGCTCATGCATGGGCACCCCTCTCACTAAACCCAGAACCCTGCCTTCAGGAGTGATAAGGCCTGCCATAGGGGTGACTGATAGGTTTATATGTGCAGTGATAAGGTAGATATAGTGAACCTATATCTAAGTAAGGGGTGCATGCACCACCTTACACAGGTTGCAGTAGCAGACCTGTGGTGTCAATTTGACTGGCCTCTCAGGGGTGGCATAATACATGCTGCCGCCCCTGGGAGGCGTTTGAGTTACCTATGCACTAGGTACATAATAGACCATATACTAGGGACTTATAAGGGTTCCCCAGAATCCAATCTGGAGTGTACCTAAGTACATGTAATTAATTTAGAGGAGAAAGCAGCTAGTCGGGGGTCTTGAATAGCAGGATCTCAGCCAGACTAAGTCAAAAACAGTGAAACATCAGCAAACATTGGGGGTAACTATAAGAAGCAGATCCTACTCACCGACAATCTGTGTTTTAAAGAGTGTCTAATAGGAAAATATACTCTTTGTGGAAATTAATTAGTGAAAGTGTTGTGTTCACAAAAAACAGTTTAGCAAAAAGAGGTGGTTTATGTGCAGTTAGAGGTAAAAGTGTATATGGGTGTTTTAGAGTTTAGGGGTGGATAGAGGTAAATGGAGGTAGATTGATTTTACGTATTTACGTGACTGATTAATGAGTTGATGGACCTATTTTATAGAGCTAGGACTTGTGAGGTGGGCAAGGTTCAATGGTCCAACCCATGTGTCTCTTAGATAAGGTCAGAATGGAGAGAACAATGCAGCTGATTGGAAGGCGAGTGATGGCGCACTCTCAGAGGGTGAGCCAATGAATGGGAGCCGAGGGGGTGGGCTAATACTGGATGGTGGTGCGTGCTAGTACACTTTCAGGGGGATTATGAGTAGGAGCCCCAGGGGCGGGGTTGGAGGAGCGTCTGTTTGCCTCTGATTGGACAGTGAGTGCTGACGCACGTTTAGAGGGCGAGTCAATGGATAGGAGATGGGAGAGCGGAGGAATAGGAGCTTCTGCTTGCCATTTTTTGGATGGTGGTGAGTGACGCTGCACTTTCAGAGGGAGATGTAAGGTATAGGAGCCCCTGGGGCTGTTTTAGAAGAGTCCCTGCCTGCCACTGATTGGATGGTGAGTGCGGACGTACTTTCAGAGAGAGCCCAGGGGTGGAATTGCTGGTGTCTCCTCCTGCCACTCAGTGCTTAATTTGAGCCGGTGGTCACGGATGCCATCATTTTACCAAAATCATAGTAACTAGGGTAGTGAAGCTACAGAAAAGATGGCATCAAAGGAACTTTAACCCCAATGGAAGGTGATAGAAAATACATAATACAAGGATCAGACTATTAAATACCTTCAGAATCTCACTGAAGCAGTAGTCAAAGTGCGTTAAAAGAAGTGTGGGAACTGTGACACTGCGCACAATGGGGGCGGGGTGAGTGAGCCTGCGGGCGTGGTCAAAGGCGTGGCTAAAAAGCACAATATTCTGTAACTGTTTCCAGTCTTTCACCTTCACGTAACTACATATAAAATAACATAGATTAAACGGAAATGAAATGTGAGTTTTGTCGATAGCCAATGCATACGTTATGAAATCTCTTTTAGTTAAGGCGCTACACCAGAGAGCCACAGAACTGAATCCTGGTTGGTACAGTGGAGAATAGAGACTAGTGTATGTTTAGTGCTACGAGGTCCCAGTCTGTTAAAAAAAAAACACTGTGAAAATGTAAGTTATTATTTTAAACTTAAATTACATACTGTATAAGGTAGGCTGCTATAAAATGTGCAAAAAGGTTTAAGATAAAAAAGTGGCTTCGAGATGTAGATTTTACTAATAGCCAGACTGTATGTATGTAACTTTTAGTTTTTATGGCTCACACTTCACAACTTAGCTGGTTGCCTCCTTATAATACCTCTTAAAAAGGATAAATCAGTCTCATCAGGAAGCCTCAAGTGATTCCAATAATTAAAGACAATACCTGCTCCCATGCACCCTTTACATTTGCAATTTAACCATTTGCCACCTTTACATTTCTTTATGGTAAGCAGACACCCTGGCAAGAAGGTTTATTTAGCTGTTTGCCCCTCCCTCGGTTTCACAGCTCAGGA
The DNA here is from genome assembly GCF_964263255.1 of Lissotriton vulgaris. Taxonomy (NCBI): domain Eukaryota; kingdom Metazoa; phylum Chordata; class Amphibia; order Caudata; family Salamandridae; genus Lissotriton; species Lissotriton vulgaris. Next base: position 54,442,953 of record NC_141691.1, on the reverse strand, counting down.
GACCCCCTGCCTCACACTTTAGCTGAAGCTTTTCAGATCTCGGAGTTAACCATTCCTAGGCAATAGTCTTTTCACAAAAAGTAGGGGAAATGTTTTTCTAATTGTTAGAAATGGGGGTCTCTAGTTGGCACTAGCTGGCACCACTGTCCAAATAGGGACCCTTCTTCCTAAGTCAGGGCAAGTGGGTCACTTCCTTTGACAACCCCTGCTCAACCCTGTGGTAACGTAGCACGAGCAGTTAGGCCTATCTCAGAGGCAGTGTGTGATGCGTTCATGACCACGTACAATAAAACAGCAATGACACCAAAGAAGGACACAACTCAGGTAGGTATAGAAAAATAATATCTTTATGTAACAGTTTCACTCAGAACTCTCAAAGCTTTTCAACAACTACAATTCACGTCAACCCATGGGCACTCAAAAAGACAATAGCATATTCACTAAAGCGTGGCACTGACTGAGTTCAGGGCCGGGTCCTACGCGACCCGGTGCTCACCAGATACCTGTCGTTGAGAGGGCGCCCAACACGCAGCTTCTCAAAGTAGCGGAGCCGGTGACAGGCGGACTCCCAGTGACCACAAGGCTTGGAGGCTGAGGTCCACAGTGTGTACCCACAATGATTCAGAAACTCGGGACAGGCGGGCGCTCAGCGGCAGCAACACGGGGTTGCGGCGGCCCAGGCTGGTGGGGGGGCGATGCCTTTCGTCATGCAGCTCTGTGGTGGGCTCACAGTGGCAGTAGCTCTCTATTAGCTGGGTTGACCCACAGAACGATAGAAACAGTCCTCAACAAGGGTGACAAGATGCAGGCGCCCAGCAGCAGCAGTTCTCCCCCAGCTACGGCGGCCCACAGGGTGAATTCCAAGGATGCAATATTGCCCCAGGTGCGGGAGCGCAGCGGCCACAGCTCTCTCTTAACTGTGGCCGCCCATGGGCCAAATCACGATGATGCAAAGTAGCACTGGGGGTGGGCACTCAACGGCTAAGGCTCCCTCTTGGCTGCGGCGGCCCACGGGACAATCCACTATAATGCAAAGTAGCAAAGGGTGCAGGCACTCAGCAGCTACAGCGCTCACTTGGCTGCGGCGGCCCACGGGACAATTCACAATGATGCAAAGTAACAAGGGTTGTTGGCACTCAACGACTACAGCTCTCTCTTGGCTGCGGCAGCCCACGGGACAATTCACGATGATGCAAAGTAACAAAGGGTGCGGGAACTCAATGGCTACAGCTCTCTCTTGGCTGCGGCGGCCCACGGGACAATTCACAATGATGCAAAGTAACAAGGGTTGTTGGCACTCAACGACTACAGCTCTCTCTTGGCTGCGGCAGCCCACGGGACAATTCACGATGATGCAAAGTAACAAAGGGTGCGGGAACTCAATGGCTACAGCTCTCTCTTGGCTGCGGCGGCCCGCGGGACAATTCACGATGATGCAAGGTAACAAAGGGTGCGGGAACTCAATGGCTACAGCTCTCTCTTGGCTGCTGCGGCCGACGGGACAATTCACGATGATCCAAAGTAACAAAGGGTGCGGGCACTCAATGGCTACAGCTCTCTCTTGGCTGCGGCAGCCCATGGGACAATTCACGATGATCCGAAGTAACAAAGGGTGCGGGCACTCAATGGCTACAGCTCTCTCTTGGCTGCGGCGGCCCACGGGACAATTCACGATGATGCAAAGTAACAAAGGGGGCGGGCACTCAACGGCTACAGCTCTCTCTTGTCTGCGGCGGCCCATGGGACAATTCAATGGTGGACGCTCAGCGGCTACAGCTCTCACTTAGTTTCAGTGGTCCCCCCATGTTCAGCGAAGGCTCGAAGGTGCAGACACCTGTGGGTTCTCAGCGGTGGCAACTCTCTCTTTGCTGCAGCAGCCCACACAAGTTTAGAAGAAGGTTCAAAGGTCCATAGTTAGGTGGGCTCTCAGCGGCAGCAACTCGCTCTGAGCTGCAGCGGCCCCCACAGGATTAGCAGCGGATTCAAAGGTTCACAGTTAGGCGGGCTCTCAGCGGCGGCAACTCTCTTTTAGCTGCAGCGACCCGCTCAGGTTTAGCAAAGGATTCCAAGGTTCAGCGTTAGGCGAGCTATCAGTGGGGGCAACTCTCTTTTAGCTGCAGCGGCCCGCACAGGTTTAGCAAAGGATTCCACGGTTCAGTGTTAGGCGAGCTCTCACTGGGGGCAACTCTCTTTTAGCTGCAGCGGCCCGCTCAGGTTTAGCAAAGGATTCCAAGGAGTCCAGTCCGCAGTCCCCGCAGGAGAATTAGAGGCTCTGATTACTCGACGGAGGCCTCACCTGCAAGTTGAATTCCTCGCACAGGAATTCGAATGGCTGACTGGGTGAAGTCTAATGTCCCTGAGACTTCTGCAGGAGGCTCTCTCGATTTAGGCCATAGTGTAGCTTCTTCGGCAAGCTTGGTGAAAGTTTCAAAGTCCTTTCCTCTGTTCACTCGGACAGTTTCGTCTTGACATCCAGAAGGAACACACTTGGCCAAAATTCCAGCGCAGCATTTTATACCTAAAAAGTCTTTGTTCTCTAAGGTCATAAATCACTGACTCCACTCAGAACCAGTTTGGTGGGGTCAGGGAGCACTTGGTTTATGAGGCGACATCCTGCCCTTTCGGAAAGAGCGGGCCTGCTATCAGACACCCTGTGGGGGGTGGAGCTATCATTCACCTCTCCAGGCACTGCCCTCCTTGGATCAAAGAGTCACCCCTCCCCACGCTCTGAATACCGATCTCTCTCTCCAGCCAGGTTTGACCCAGCTGGCCCTGCTGCTCCAAAACCAGACGACCAATACACATACACGCAACAGCCTGCAGCAAAGCTTTAGGCAAGAAACTACTGCGTTTCCAGAACAGGCATTTCCCAACATGTGATACCTAAACGGTCCTTACAAAAAGGTGAACTGAGCACAAACATTCCAAACTCTAAGTTCCTATTGGGTTCCTAGGGCCGGATAGGGGAATAGAAAGTTATCCCTAATAAACAGGCTACACAGAGGCAAGCATTAGAGTTATCCTTTCACACAGTCATTTATATACAGGGAGCATTCGCGCGGTGGCACTGATTAGCAGTGGCATAGCGCCCAGAACATCTACATCTAGCCAATATACAAGACAGGAAGAGTAAAAGGGGAAGGGAAATCCGCGCCAATGATGCCAGGCCTAACACTAATATTCAAAAAGTATGGGCATGTTGTGCCCCTCAGATTCTCCCCTCCCCCGCTTCGACCACTTCACTGAAGCAGATAAAAGGTAGGAGGGGGAGGTTGTGGGGAGTTCAAGCCATCAGTGAGTCAGTCCCTGTGAGTGAGTGCCACTAAAGGGAACCTCGGAAAGTTCCACAGAACTCTCTCTGGGTGGTGGTTACGCTCCCTTCCTAGAAGAGTGCGCATCACGTCGACTTCTAAAAAACAAGCACGGGCCTCCGCCCAAACAGCTGCTCAGAAGTGTGCACTCTTACTCACAAATGCTTCCCACTGACCCACAACATATTTTGAGGTTATGAACAACCATAAATTACCAACGATTTCATCATTATGCTCCAGGACTGTATTCCAGAAAGTGCCATGGGTCAGTTCACTCCTTTAAGGGGGGGGGGGGGTAAAGTGGGACTGAGTGACTCCCAAAGCATCTTAAAGCAGAAGAGAGCTATCCCTCACTCCATGTGCCTCCTGCAGGGGGACAGCTTCCCCCCTTTCAAATTAAGGTGGGCCAGTGACTTCAAACAGACGATCTGCCTTTCACTAGTGAGCTGTGCCCAGTGCAGGAGTAAGTTCACACCTGCACTCGAGACAGCGCATTCATTGTAGTATAGCAAAGTGTCCCAGTGTGCGCCCGACCCACCCAATTAACCCAAGCCCAGTTCGTGCTCTGCGTTTCACACTCCACGTCTGTCTCCCTAGGGTCAAGAGAGAGAACCCACATGGAGGTTCCTCTTCACATTTAGCCCATGGCATGGAACCAAATTGCTGTTAGACCTCGGGGAAACAGAGAACCTTCTCCCCTTTAGAAGGTTCAGCGCTCCGTCCATCATCTCCATGTGTTTGTTTTGTTCGCCCTAAGTTGGCAGAGTATGCCCAGACATGGGTCCCTCGCTCACTTTGTCACTGGATTCAAGCTAGACTGGCTGATGAGGGCTGTTAGCTCAAAACCGGTCCCAGGATGCTTGTTTCCGGTTCAGGGAAGACCTGGCTTGGCAGTTCGGGCTGGACTGTTCCCATGAGGCACAGGGTCAGGCTGATTTGCATATAGCTGTATCTGAACTGGGGTGGCAGAGTGAGCTAAAGAATGATGATGGATTCAACCCAAACCAGTGACTGTGGGTGAGTGTCTGAAAAGTGTCAGCGCTCCGTCCATCATCTTCTTGTGTTTTCTTTGTTCGCCCTAAGTTAGCAGGGTATGCCCAGATGTGGGTCCTTTGCTCACTTTGCCACTGGATTCAAGCTAGCCTGGCTGATGAGGGCTGTTAGCTCGAAACCGGTCCCAGGTTGCTTGTTTCTGGTCCAGTGAAGACCTGGCTTGGCAGTTCGGGCTGGACTGCTCCCACGAGGCACAGGGTCAAGACTGATTTGCATATGGCCATGTCTGAACTGGGGTGGCGGAGTGAGCTAAAGAATGATGATGGATTAAACCCAGATCTGTGACTGGGGGTGAGTGTCTGAAAAGTTTCAGCGCTCCGTCCATCATCTCCTAGTGTTTGCTTTAGAAGGCTATAAAAATTTTCTTTTTAGTTCCGGCCACAGAGACTTTTAGGTGGTTGCCAGGGTCCAAGTAATCATAGAAATAGAATTAAAAGCATTATAGAGAGGGATTTTGCTCCACCCTCTTGTTGATCCTCTTCTTAATATACATTTGATTGGGCAGCATTTGTGTCAGCCCACCTATGAAGTAGTTCCATTGTTTCAAATGGTTAGGGATATTGTCAAGTCAAGTCAAGTCAGAGAATTTATATAGCGCACTACATACCCAGAGGGTCTCAAGGCGCTTAGGAAGGGGAGGAGGATTACTTGTCAAATATCCACGTTTTAAGTTGCTTTCTGAATGCTAGGTGGTTCTGGGTGAGGCGAAGGTGAGCGGGGAGTGAGTTCCATGTTTTAGCAGCCAAGTATGAGAAGGATCTGCCTCCCATGGTGGTCTTGTTGATGCGAGGTACAGTGGCGAGGGCTTGGTTGGAAGAACGTAGTTGGCGGGAGGGGGTGTAGAAGGACAGTCGTGAGTTGAGGCATTCCGGTCCGATGTCGTAGAGTGATTTGTGTGCGTGGGTTAGCAGTCGGAAAGTGATTCTCTTATTGACGGGTAGCCAGTGGAGGTCTTTCAGGTGACCAGAGATGTGTTCGTTGCGCGGGATGTCTAATATGATCCTGGCTGAGGCGTTTTGGATTCGTTGGAGTTTCTTCTGGAGTTTAGCGGTAGTACCTGCGTAGAGGGTGTTTCCGTAGTCCAGTCGGCTCGTGACCAGAGCATGGGTGACTGTTTTCCTGGTTTCGGTGGGGATCCAGCGAAATGTTTTTTTGAGCATGCGAAGAATATTGAAGCAGGATGAGGATACGGCGCCGACTTGTCTGTTCATTGAGAGTGAAGAATCCAGGATGACGCCTAGGTTCCGTGCGTGGTCAGTCGGGATGGGTGCTTTTCCAAGGGCTTCCGGCAACCAAGAGTCGTCTCATGCAGAGGGGGATGTACCTAAGATGAGGACTTCTGTTTTGTCTGAGTTCAGTTTCAGACGGCTTTGTTTCATCCATTCGGCAACTTCTTTCATTCCTTCGTGTAGGTTAGTTTTGGCGGTGCTGGGGTCATTGGTGAGAGAAAGGATTAGTTGAGTGTCATCCGCGTAAGAGATGATGTTGAGGTTGTGTTGGCGGGCGATGGCCGCGAGGGGACTCATGTATACGTTGAAGAGGGTGGGGCTGAGTGAGGACCCTTGTGGTACGCCACAGATGACTTCCGTGGCCTCGGACTTGAATGGTGGAAGGCGGACTCTCTGGGTTCTTCCGGTGAGGAACGAGGTGATCCATTCAAGTGCTTTCCTTGTATTCCGATGTTATTGAGGCGTTGTAAAAGGGTGCTGTGGCAGACTGTGTCGAATGCTGCAGAGAGGTCGAGGAGGATGAGGGCGACTGTGTCTCCATTGTCCAGTAGAGTTCGAATGTCGTCTGTTGCTGCGATGAGGGCGGTCTCAGTGCTGTGTTTTGCTCGGAAGCCAGATTGTGAGGAGTCGAGGGATTTGTTGGCTTCGAGGAAAGCGGCGAGCTGGTTGTTGACAGCTTTCTCGATGACTTTGGCCGGGAATGGAAGGAGGGAAATGGGGCGGTAATTTTTGAGTTCGGTGGGGTCCGCTGTGGGTTTCTTCAGAAGGGCGGTGAGTTCAGCGTGTTTCCAGTGTTCTGGGAAGGTGGCGGAGTTGAAGGAGCAGTTGATGACGTGTCGGAGGTGCGGTGCTATGACGGAGTCTGCTTTGTTGAAGATGTGGTGAGGACATGGGTCTGTGGGGGATCCTGAGTGGATGGAATTCATCAGGCGGATGGTGTCCTCAGTGGAGATTGGATTCCAGTCGTTAAGGGTGTTCGCGGGGGGAGAATGTTCAGCAAATGGTTGGGTGGGATGGTCTCCGGGTTGGTTGTCGAAGCTGTTGTGGATGTCTGCAATCTTGTTGTGGAAGAATGAGGCTAGGGAGTCGCAGAGGGCTTGAGAGGGGGTGATGTCGTTGGAGTTGGCCGAGGGATTGGAAAATTCCTTGACGATGTTGAAAAGTTCCTTGCTGTTGTGGGCGTTGTTGTCGAGTCGATCCTTGAATGCTGTTTTCTTGGCCTTTCGGATTAGTTGGTGGTGAGTGCGGGTGGCGTTTTTGAAGGCGTTCTTGGTGCTAGTGGTTGGGTCTTTTTTCCAGGCCTTTTCAAGGGAGCGGCAGAGTTTCTTGGACTTCTTAAGATCATCATTGAACCATGAGGCCTTCTTGTTGCCAGGTTTGCTTTGACGTTTTTTCAGTGGTGCTAAGGTGTCGGCGGTGTTGGATAACCATAGGGTGAGGTTGGCGGTGGCTTGGTTTGGGTTAGAAGAGTGGGCTGGGGTGTTTAGAAGGAGCGATGCGGAGATCTGGTCAGTGGTGATTTTGTTCCAGTTTCAAATACTCTAGGAATGAGTTTTGAGTGAAAAAATCTGATAATTGCAGTAGGAGGGGATTTTACATTGTGAATTTTCTGAGAAATAAAATAAGAAGAGACTGAGCTGTGAACGCAGACACAAACACCATAAGAAAGGGCCTTACTTTGTTTAACACTGAGGACTCAATTCGGCGTTTGGTGGTAAAAAAACACCAAACTGTTTCTTTTCGTGTCCTGCGGAACTGCAATCTACTGCATGCGATAAAAAGTGATTAATTAACATTGCATGTGTTAACTACCAAACCCGCAGTATTTACCAGTGCAGTAAAGGATACCTAGTGCATGCACAAAACACCAGGAAGTGCCCTTTTTCAGGTACCGGAAGCCCCTGGAGTGAGAATATTCCCTTGAGAGCATACACAGTCACACAGCCGACACCCCCAAAGCACACCATAGCCCCCTTTCTGATGGAAGTGTGTAAGCAATCTCCTTAGAATAGGACACAGAATACACAGCCCGCCTCTTGCAATCACTCAGTCATCAGAAGCAGAAACGTGCCAGAATCTTCCATCGTGCACCCCAGCAGGGTATGGAAGTACACGTTTATGGATCCTGAGGCGGAGGCGGGGCCTATGAGGTGGTGAGACACCACACTAGTATGTTGAGACGGCTCACGCTAAAGACTCCACCAAAAATCAGCACATACCCGTGGAATGGGATAAGAGACAAAATCAATGCCTAGCAACGTATCACGTGATGGTGAGGACGTCACAAAGAGACTTGAAACACCATGCACCAATCACAGTGTCCGTTGTGCAACGAGAGCCGGTTGTAAAGGATTCCAGCCTGCTAGCATTCCCAGGAAGAGGAAATGTCAGGGCAGATCCCTATGTGGCCTCCAGGGTATTCCCTGGTGATGCAAGTATGTCTTGTATTGGTGTCCACCCCGAGCCTGGGAGACCTGTATCTCCCAGGCTGATTCATGTTTAGGAGTTCCCGCCTCACTCTGTAAATCCTAGCTTCCAGCCTGCCTTGATTCCCTTTGAAGCGGTGGCTTTGTGGCCTGATTAAAAGAAACTCACTGTGGAACACACAACCCTTAACATGGTAAAACAATAAGTATGATAGCTAAGGTGAAGACCCAAGTGTGCACCCAGTGTGACAAAAATATATATGTGAGCTAAAGAACTGCACAGAAGCAAGTCCGGAGACACCGACGGACAGGTAAGCCGGAACTAGCACCACTTGTTCTATGGGTGGTGTTAGAGCAATACCGCTAGTGTGGGAATGTCCTTTTTAGACGCGCTTACGAAACGAATGGCGCGAAAACAACACCGCGAGTGTCTGCCCTCCCCATGCGTTTCTACAGGCAACACCTTGCTTGGCCTTTGATAATCGCTCTTTTAGGGCGGTCTTTGACAGCGTAATTATGAGAATTTAATATCATTATTTATACGCTCAAAACGGCGTGCTGCCCAGTATAAATCACTGTTCACTAAAATAGTTCCGCTTGCTGAAAATAACCGATGTGGCACTTACAAACTGGCCCAATTGATATATGATCTGTTTTGATCACTTCATTCCCTTGAAGTCGCAATAAGTCAAGGGAGAGTGGTGGTGATAACTTTATTGTTCGCATTAATGGACAAACACAGGCTTAGTCTATTAGTGAAAGGTTGTACATAGGCTTAACAACAATTCCTGGTGAATAGTATGTATCAACCGGTGGGGCATTTACACCCCTATCTCAAGAAGTTCCTAGACTTGCCAATTGTTCAGACAAATCGATGGATAGTCTAAAATTCGAAAACATCTTTTCAAAAACGATAAACCACGTTTTTATTATAGCTCAGCCTACCTTTGTTTTCGATTGTCTCTTTATTTTATTTTATTTCAGAGCGGTGCTCCTCTATACCTGAGCTGCAGCCAGGTGGGGTGAAGCGCCATCACCACAACTAATGGGTGAGTGGCTAAGACATCCTGCAGTAGTATAACTATGTTGACGCAGTGGTATTAAAGACATACTGTTTCATGATGTTCTAAGTTTTGACGACATCTTTGTTTTGTGTATTTGTCTACAAATATGCTAATGTATATTTGTTCTTATGTTTCTCCTGTGTGTTCGTTTCTTCAACATGATGTGACAAAAGTTTGTGGTGGATTTACTTGACCTGGATTCTGCAGGTGACAATTTTATCTTCACTTTATATTAGCAGTAGCTAACATCAAGTCCTGAAGAAAGCATTGGTACTATGCCACCAGAATGCTGAAACATGTTGACCACTATTGTGCACAGATATTATGTTAAATCTGTTTTTGCACTTTACTTTTTAGATTTAGAGAACTGAGAGAAAACATTTAAATCCTATATCTACTCAGTATTATCCAATTTTAATTAACCTTTCACTTACACTCTTTATTTACTTGCACTGCTTTTTCAGTCGCCACTTATACTTAAACTATCATCCATAAGATCTAGTACTGACATCACATCACGCTAAAGGTCTTTCGAACAGCCTTAATAACATCAATAGGCTGTTGTCCTTTGTCTCCGGGGCAAGGAGTAACCCAAATGATGTCAATAAGGGCGGTACAGAGTGGCTACTGATGGGAAAATTCACCCATGCCCTCGAGCTTTAGCTCACATATATATTTTTGTCACACTTGGGTGCACACTTGGGTCTTCACCTTAGCTATCATATTTATTGTTTTTCCATGTTGAGGTTGTGTGTTCCACAGTGAGTTTCTTTTTCTTGACTCCTAGATATAATCGTTGTTGTGCTGTTAGGGTGACCAACTGGCATGGGTGCAAATTCAGGATGGTGAGTGAAAATTCAGGACAAAGGGTCAAAATTCAGGACAAAAATTTGGGACGAAAGGTACGTTTTACAGACGCATCGGAGGAGATGACGCAATAGTATATGAGTATGTAAGCTGACAACCAACATAAGTACAAGTCAAAATAAGTTAAAATTAGGTTGCAACAATCGTTGACTTTGCAGTTTTTTGGTATGCATGCAGCTTTCAGCAACTGTGCTGTTGTTTATGTGGTATTTCAGGTCAACATAATTGTTTTATATGTTTACTGCACTGGGTTGTCCCATCTCACAGATGAGAGCCAAGCAGGGCAAATACTGTCAGTGATTAATGAACATTGTTTTGAGAGGTCACTCTCTGGCTCACAGTCAGAGATTGACTCCTCTATTAGATTCTGATTGTTGTAGGGAGAGAATAAAGTACCAAATCCTGGCTGCATGCTGGAGTCTGCACAGGGCATCACGTGGAGTGAGCTTACTAGGGAAAGAGGTCAGCCTGTGACTGCACAGCGAGGCCCAATATCATTCTGTATGTGATAATTAGGCCGATGTACAGAATGATAATGGGCGGATAGCAGCGAGTGCCAGGTCGGGAGGGGCTGCTGCAGGCCGCAGATCACAGCAGGAGGGCGAGCTGCCCTGCAGTGAGAGGTACAGAACTCTCAGGCTGCCTGCAGGGGGCAGCGTGCGCCAATGTCTGAAATTACAGACCAAAGGCGTCCGTGAAAGAAATTCTTACTGACAACGGACAGGAGGCCCGAACTTCACTTCACTCTTCTTTCCAGCTTCCCTAATTGGCTAGCCCAGCCAAAACGTCACTTCATGTGCTTGTACTGGAGCAGGGACCAAGCACAGAGTGATTCAACTTATGTATTATTATTACTATTGTTTTTTTGTATAGCGCATAGCTACCCGAGGGCGTCCCAGCGCTAGCGACTAGGCAGTGAATAGTTAAATTATTCAGTGGATTGATTGAATAACCAGGTCTTGAGCAGTTTCCGGAATGGAAGATGAAGAGGTTCGCCACAGATGAAAGGGGGCAGTTTATTCCAGAGTCTGGCCACATTGTGGGTACATGATCTGCCTCCACTTCTAGACCTTTTTATTGTCAGTGTGACTGCCAGATGGAGGTTGGAAGAGCGAAGGGATTTCCTAGGATGGTAAGGGGTAATGAGAGGGCTGTTAATGGCTGGTCCGAAACCCCAATAGGTCCTATGAGCTCTACATAGGGCCTTGAATGTAACTCTCTCCGTGCCCGTCTACTGCGCCTGACATATTTGAGGTACTAGTTCTTCCCCCTCCCGCTGGTCCTTCATTAGCATTTATTCCTTGTTCTTTTTCCATGAGCACTCCATGAGGGTGGATGTGCTTTCCATGTGTCTCTCTCCAACGCTTCTCTCTCCTTCCTCCCCACCACCCCTTCTGCCTTCTCCTTCCTCCAGGGGCACCAACTCCTGTGTTGTTCTGCCCCTCCCCCGGGTTGTAATCTCTCATCCATGCCCCCTTACCACCCCTCCTCCGCTTCTGCTGCTCTTAATCTAGGGAGCTTCTCCACTCCCCACCTCTTTGTTGCTGTCTCTCGTTATCGTCTTCTACCCGATACTCCATGTTGGTCGCCATCCTGTACTCACCCGCTCCTCTGTTGCCCCGCAAATATAGAGAACTATTTTTGAAAAAAGATTTTAAAAACGTGTTTACGTTACAACTTGGTTTTTTTATTTACTGTTCTGAAACGGATCGGTAAATAAAAAGAAAAAGAGGCTGTTGCATCATTTTGGAGGTGCGTGGTTACATGAGCACACAGCTCCTGTACCTCAAACGGCCGCACTTCCTTGAACCAACCAAGTCTTGTGGAGTATTCACGAAATGCTGTTGGAGATTCTATGGCAGGACCGGAGGCTCAGATTATGCTTCTCAATCTGTACTACTCTTTTAACAGCAGGCAATCAAAACACAGTAAAAACATTAAAACACTACAAATCCCATGAGGCTTTGAACCAAACCTCCATAAACCATCAATCAAAAGTGTCCAATGCCTACAAAATAAGTGCCTCGTTATTTTGTAATACTATTCGATCGCATGACATGCTTTTGATGTATTCAGATAATGTTATTGCTTAGGTTTATGTTTGTGCTTCATTATTTGGTAATGCTTATTTAACTGAGCGCTGTGCGCTCGATTTCTAGCCCGTGTTGCTGTTGCAGTTTTCCTTTCATTCCTTTCATTCCCCGACGCATGTTGCCCCTTCCCCTTCATTCCAAACTCGTTTTTCCGCCTGACTGCCCGGTGCTGCTGGCCCGCGCCGATGTGCGAGCTCCTTGTGCCACCGTTCTGGGAGTGGCCCCTCCGGAGCGAGGTCACGTCTCGGGAGCCCGCACGCGTCAGTGTACGCGAGGCAGCCTCCCGCCTAGAAGATGGGGACGCCTTCCCCGAGCTATAACAACAGAGGGAATCGTCCTCACAGTGCAGTGCCGTTACCCGGCCTATCCCTTTCTAATTTCTGGGCAATGTTTGACTTCTTTGAAGGCAATTTCAGCTCGTTTTTTCTAGAATCTCTGACTTTACAAAAAAGGCATCATTTTTGGGACTCCTATTAATCTAGCTCCCCTCTGAGGCAAACAGGGCCCGCATCCCCTCATAATTCCTTCAGAAGCAGCTTGCAGTGGGCCCTCGCGCAAGAAATCATTGTCCACCTCTTTCTTTTAGGAGCAAAAAAGGCCACTTTATTTTAGGACAGGTGCATCATAATTTCACGAAACACATTTCATTATTTATTTATTTACAAATTCCAACTGTACAATGATCTTGCAAAAACTGAATCCCAAAACCCAGAACGAAAACTCCTACCTACTACCCCTAACCTACCCACGCTACCCTTCAGGATGGCCAACCCGCTCCAGGCTGCCCACCCCCCCTACAAAAACCCCGCCACCCAGGAAAACCTTTAGTGTTTTCCTGCCCCACCAAAAGAACAGGAAGGGGCACACCATAACTGAACTTGAAGAACTTTACTAATCAAATCCCTGAGCTCCAACAGGTAAAAAGAAAGACCCAAAGCTGAGAGATGCACTCCGTCCTCACAAAATAAATGATGTTCCGAGACCTGTAAATGATAATGATTCAAACAATATATACCCAAATTATGACAAAAAGGTCGCATCGTCCTGTTCACTTTTCTCCGGGCCTTTTCGAGAGCGGAATGGTTCCTCGCTCCACGCCATTGTAGACGAGGCACAAATTCAGTCCATATCAACATGGTGTTCACCCATGTGGTTCTTATAATTTCCAGGTCTTGCTTCATGAGTTTCAACAAAGTCAACCCCGATAAAGTAACCAGGTCATTCTCTCCCAGATGTAGCACCAGGAGATCCGGAGGGCCCCCCAAACACTGGGAAACCAAAGCTGCCAAGGCGGGAAAAAGCCCGCCCCAGCGCATGCCCCCAGTTCCATGCCAGGAGACTTCGTGTGACGTGCTGTTGAGACCCAGCGATCTCCCACAGAGCTGATTGGCAGCGGCTAAAGCTGCACGTTTAATAAAAGAGTGCCCCAGTATCCACACCCTCCGTTTGCCTCCGGCGACCGACGGCCAAGGACCTAGGAGAAAAAGAAATGTTAGACAAACCAAAAATGCACTACTTTCGTACATATTTCTCACAGCACTTGGAACGCCAGCGCCCAATGCGCCGGATCTGGGACCAGTCCCACCCCAAACGAGCGGCCTCCGTTGCCGCACCAATTCTGAATGAATGTGTACCAAACTGAACCGGATCCTTCCCCAAGCGCAACAACACTTTGCGCAAGACAGCCAACAATTGTGATGCCACAATGGGACTACCATCCACATGACAAAATATAGACCCTTGGACAAAATGCGGAGAGGAGACAAACCCTTCCCATTCCCCAACCGGGCAACATGCAGAAACTCCACTCCTGCCAAGGAACACCCACTTACCCCTTCCCAACTGGTCAGTTTTGGAGGCCCGCAGCCACAGCCGCAACCTCTCACTTTCCAACACCACCTCACTACTAGTCATGCCTACCCTACCCCGTAACCCCAACAATTCAGATGCCCGGAATGCCCCAAAGAACAACCAAATGAAACACAAACAGAATTTGGCACACTCAAAGGCATCATGACAACACACCTCCAACTCTGGTAACAACAACTGAAGCAACTCAAAAGTAACTGGCTGCCGGAGCTGGGGACCACCAGCCCGAAGCCTGGCCAAACCTTTCAACATTTTACGAACCAACACCCCCCCAACCGGATCCCTTCCCCACCAAAGCTGCCCATAAAAAGAAATCCCAGCCAACTTGCCCGAAATGGTAGTGGGCGATAAACCTTTGTCAGCCAAATGCAACACAAACTGCAAGATGCCCTGTTCATCAGACCAAACAGCCCCAGACGGTCCCACCCAATCCTTACTGAACTGCAGAAATTCACTCCAAGCCTTCACATACCCCCGCCTCGTGGAGGCAGCCACCGACTGTTCGACCAAGTGGTGAACCCTCAATCCCCCAGGTCCCATACGTACTGTGGGATCGCTGTTGGTTCCAGGTCCGCCCCAGGAGCTAACTTGCGGAACTCTGCCCACTGAAATCGAGACAAAGAGTCAGCGATGCAGTTAGAGGTACCGGGAACATGCCGTGCTTTAAACACAATATTCAATTGCAGACACCGTAGCATGAATGCGCGCAGTAAGCGCAACACCCTCAAATCACGAGCCTTCTGGTGATTGACAAGATGTACAACTGCCAAGTTGTCCACATGAAACAGAACTGATCTATTCCGAAACTCATCCCCCCACAGATACAAAGCAACCAGTAGTGGGAAGAGCTCAAGAAAGGCAATGCTACGGCCTTGTTCCTGCCAGTGCGCTGGCCAACCGGCCGCACACCACCTACCGTCCCAAAAGATCCCGAAGCCGTGAGCCCCGGAAGCATCAGTGAACAACTGTACTTGCCACACCATGTCCTCATCCGCAAAAAACAAGGACACGCCATTGAAATCCTGCAGAAACTGAAGCCAGACTGTCAGATCGGAACGGACAGCGGCGGTAATGCGTACCCGATGATGGGGAAGGGTCGCACCGGACATGGACAGCCCCAGACGCCTGCAGAAGGTCCTACCCGCCCGCACAACCCGACAAGCAAAATTTAGGTATCCCAACAGCTTCTGGACAATTTTCAAAGCGACTTTCCGTTCCCCCAAGACCAGTTGTATGAAATCAGACATTTCCTTCACTTTAGGTGCAGGCAATCTCGCCATCATAGACAGCGTGTCAATTTCAATCCCCAAGAAAACCAGGGGCGTACAGGGGCCTTCAGTCTTGTCAGGCGCCAAAGGAACGCCCAATTCCTCCGCCAGTGCCTGAAAGCTGTTCAAAGCCGACTGACACTGCCCGGAGCGACCTTCCCCAATGAAAAGAAAATCATCCAAGTAATGACAGACCAGGGAGTGGCCAGTAACAAAAGTGAATCTCCACTGCAAGAAGGTACTGAAAGCTTCAAAAAGGGAGCAGGACACGGAACAGCCCATGGGCAACACTCGATCCACGTAGAAACAACCATCAAACTGCATTCCCAAAAGACTGAAATCCCAAGGATGGATGGGCAGTAGCCGAAAAGCCGACTGAATGTCGCTCTTCGCCAGCAACGCCCCAACACCTGCCAGGCGCACGAGCCGTAAGGCATCGTCCACCGAGGCATAAGTAACGGTTGAGTCGGCTGGATCGATGAAGTCATTAATGGAGGTACCCTCTGGCCAGGACAGATGGTGGATAAGACGAAACTCCCCTGCCGCCTTCTTGGGCACCACGCCCAGGGGCGAAACAATCAAATCAGGCAGAGGACAAGACACAAAAGGACCAGCAATTCTACCAGCCGCAAGTTCGGCATCCAGCTTTTTTCTCACAACCTGGGGACTCTCCTTCACAGACTTCAAATTGTCCGACCACCTACCCACCCTGGGCCCCTGATACCCGATCCGAAAACCAATTTTGAAACCCCAAGACAAAATCTTAGCGGCTTCAAAATCCGGATAATCCACTAGCCAGAGCTCGAGAACCGTCTGTCTAATAGGAGTAGGAGCCCTTGTGAACAGACTGCTGCGGCTGGCCCCTACCCCCTGAACCTCGTCCCTGGTCGCCCACTCGTTGTCCAGGAAAACAGTGGGTGAGGGGGTGCTTTCCTCCACACTGAGAACACTCATGCTTGTACCGACAAGCTGGCCTGTTACAGGAACCCCGGTTAAAGTGCCAGCAAGTGCCAGTGGCGGCTGATTGACCTCTGCCCCAAACCCCCGCCCCAGACTGAGCGGGGCGAGCTGGAAAGGGCCGATAATACACTGGCTGTCCGCTAGCCGTGTGGGTCGTAGCAGACGGATTAGCCGATGCCATCCACTGTAACCATAATTCAGAATCAACCTCGCCCCATGAACGCTCGGGGAAAGCGCTCATGCGGGCCCTGAATTCATCATCATAAGACAACCAGGCAAAACCACCAAAATAACTGTGGGCCTTGCGGACAATATCAGCATATTTAAACATATCAATTGCTTTTTCAGGATGACGTTGACAATAAACACTGGCATAAATCAAAAAGGCTGAAGTCCAATTCTCTATAGACTTCGGAACACGAGGCCTCCGAGCCAGTTCCAACTCCTCCTCCTTCGACCCCTCTTTTGCCTGAACATCTCTATGGAGGAGTCGAAAAACATCCACAAAAGCCCCGGACCATATCAGATTCTTCGTTTTTTCGGACAAATGAGACCCCAAAGGCATCCCCACCCCAGAATAAGGTAACTTTTTCGGTAGGATACTATCCTCCGCAACCTGTGTGGCAACCATTCCCCCAGTCCCCACGGTAGAAACTTCTTTGGCAACTTGCCCCACAGGAAAATTTGAAACTACCGGCCGCTCAAGCCTTGGTGCCAGAGCGACTCGCTCAACCCCAACCCCATCTCCAGTAGAAACACTCGAAAATACCGGCCGCTCAAGCCTCGGTGCCAGAGCGACTCGCTCAACCACAACCCCATCCCCAGTAGAAACATTCGAAAATACCGGCCGCTCAAGCCTCGGTGCCAGAGCGACTCGCTCAACAACCCCATCTCCTGTACCAATAGACCTTGTACTCTTCACAGGGAGACTCTCCCTAGGTTGCCACACAGACCACCACCCATCCTTACCTTTGGGCAACTGCTCGGACGGCAGCGTGACAGCCCCACGATCTTTCTGCGAAGGTCCAGACCTCACTGCCCCTCGTACACCTGCATGGTCCGCTCGAGACTCCTGCAAAACACGAGAAACAGTGGGTTGCCCCATCCCACCCCCTTTGGCCCGTGCTGCCAAAAGCCCAACATTTGATTCTCTCAATTCCCCCTCCTCCAAATCCTCAGCACGAAAATTCCCGCAGAAAGCTTGATCAGAAAATAAAACTTGGTCACTGCCACTGGGCATAGCCCCATCACCAATACCCCCGTCATAACTCTGCCAATCAATAGGCTGAAAGCTGTTTACATTGAAAGCTGTAGAAGAGCTATCCGCTCCAGACAGCCCCCTTGTGAAGCCCACCACTGGAAACAGCCGTGTGGACAGTTCCCGGGCCCGCAGAAACAGCCGACAGCCGCCCAGCCGACGGCGCAGCATGAAAACTGCGGCCGCTCAAGCCAGACAAAGAAGAAGACCCCGTAACCGGGTCCCCGAAAACGAAGACGCCATCCTCCCCCGAGGAACGAACCCCGACGCCAAACCATGGTTACCTACCGACCCATACGCAGGTCCACCCGAACTGGCACCCGGCCGACCCCTGGGGACCTGGAACAGGGAGGGACCCGTGCCTGTGTGCGCCCCCCGGAGCAACGGACCCCCCCCACGCGGAGCCGAGGGGGTGGAAATGGCAGGCCCCAGGTCAGGCACCCCGGAGTCCATGGACTGGGCAGCCGGGGGTGGCAGCCCAAAAGCTGCAGCACCCGCAGCAAGAACAACTTCAGCAGGGGGCGTGTCGTCAATTAGGGAGCAAGCCGGCAACTCGCCCGGCAGGAACCGGGCATCAGCCCCACCCTGGGGAGGGGGGCCAAAAGAGGGGTGAGGAATAGTACCGGGCCCCGGTACAGCAGGGGAGAGCAGGAAACATTGACCGTTCAGCCACAGGTAAGGCGAGGCCCCGGCCGACAATTGGGGAACCTCAGAGGAGGGGACGGGGGGTACCCCCGAAGGGGGGGGAAAAGGCACACGCCCAGGCACATCCAAGCTCCGCCCACGCTTGGGCTTGGGGCCCGCCTGAGGCTTGCCTGACTTCCCTCGTACCAGCCCGCTGGGGCTCGGAGCCTGCCGGCCCGCCGAGCGACCCCTCCTCCCCCCGGGCGCCCCACGTGTGCCAGCACTAAAATATGGTAACGCACATACCTGCTGGGAGGCGCCCGGGGCATCCGGTGGGGGTTCCACATCAACGGCGGGCAACACTAGCCCAGGCCCGTCAGCCGGCATAGCCGCATCTCCGTCTTCCTCCTCCTCCAGGTCCTGCGATAAACAGGCCTCCACCGCCCGGGATACACCCTCAGATGCCTTGCGAGGGGGGCGAGCCATGCCGACCCACGCCTCCGCCGGGACACCCGGCCGCAGCAGGTCTTCACGCCCTGCCTCACAAAGGATTTGCACCGCCCTCCGGACCTCAGCCGCTGCCTCCATGACCCAGGATACAAGGGAAACCACGAGCGTCGCAAAACAAACCTCCCTAATAGCCACCCGCTACGCAGTTCCCAACCGTCAGCCTGACCCCTTTATATCTGTTCCCTAATCAGTCCCACCTGATTTCCTGATTCTCGCGCGAACCTACCCAGGAAGAGACCGGCTCGTGCCTGGCTCTCCCTGGGTCCCCCCTTGGCCTCGCCGCATCCGCTCAGTTTGCTTCCATCAGACGCCCTGCTTCAAGGCAGATCAGGGCTGTAAAGCCTGGCGTCCGTCCGCGAATCTTTGATGGGGGACACCCTACTCTCTATAACATGTCAGATTATGAAACCTACGAGCAGGACCTGGCTGCATATGGTCCACCAGAAGATGAGGACTTTTATTACAACAAAATCATGGAATCCATGGCAGATAAAACCTTGGATAAAAAATGAGACAAAGCCTTGTCGTCAGCCCTCCTACCGATTTCCCAACGCCTTGACCAGCTGATAGGTAGTGGCCCTTCTCTTCCCCTTCTCCCCAATTCACCCCCCCCTTCAAATCCTCCTGCCCAGGCTTGGCCTAATGTTAAGATTTACACCAAAGTTACTGAAAGAGCAAAAGATCATGATTACAGTGTCGACTCACTTGCCCCTCCCCCATCGGCTGTCCCATTGCCCCCCCATACTGACACAGATACAGATACCTCATCCTCCCAAGAGTCTCGCCTTCGCAAACGTTCCAAGAAACATAAGCGCTCCCTTTCTCTATCAACTCAATCCCTTTTCCCCTTCGACCCTTCTAGCAGAGTTCATCCCAGATCCTCTGATTGGTCCCAGGACCCTGCGGTGGCCGGAAGGTATGTAGCTTAACCTGTGCAAAAGCTTTGACAAAGAGGTCAGACCCCGCCTCAGGTCAGAATGACCCCATCCCGATCTTCTGAATAAATCGGCACTCACACTGGACATAGATACTTCTATGCAAATCTTTCTGAAAAAATACAGTAAAGATCCTAAGAAAGGCATAGCTAGAACTCTAAGAGCGTGCCAGGACAAGCTTCTGGATGCCTCTGGCTGGCTCACAAACCTTCTGTAATTGGCCCTTCAGGCCCAAGAAATGGGTGCGGCTATTCACTCTGAAGTCCTAGCTGAGTGGACTCAAGGGCGATCTGCCTCCTGGGTAGCGCGAACTGCGCACTCTCCTCGGAGAGGCGTAAATCCATTCTCTTGATAATTGACCCACAGTTGGCTGAACTAGCCTCAGCGGAACCTGGCCCCTTGGCCAAAGGACAACTATTTGGAGACCGCTTTGTCAAGGACATTGCTAAATTTGTGAACACTTTCATCTCTTTCGATAAACCACAGTCATCACTCAAAACAGTATTCAATCCCCTCTCCAGTAGGGCCGGTTGTGGCTGAGGACGCTTGTGAGAAAGTGAGTTTCTGTTGCAGAACCTCCCCACTTTTTGCCTCATACCTGGTGCACTTTTCCTTGGTGTGACCTGGGTCCCTGCCAATCAGGTACCCAAGGCCTGTGTTCCTTCCCTAAAAACTGTACTAAAGCCTAAACCCAATTGGCATCTCTGGCCACATGTCAGCCCCTAGTAAATGGTACCCTAGGTACCCAGGGCATTGTGACCAGAGAAGACCCCTAAGGGCTGCAGCACCTATTGTGCCACCCTTAGAGGCCCTGTACCCTGACACACACACACTGCCTTTGCAGGCTGAGTGTCCTGGTGCAGAACTAAACAAAGAGTCGACATGGCACACATCCCTGTGTGCCATGCCCACAAACCCACTGCCCTGGCATATATCAGCCACCCCTCTAGCTGGGTGCCCTATGCCAGTGGTGTGGACACAGGTGCATGAGCCCTGTGCCCCTACAGTACCCAGGGCCATTCCTGGACACTGTAAGTGCAGTGATGCCATTAAGAGTATATGGTTCTGGGAGGTTGTCATTACAAACTCCACAGCACCATAATGGCTACACTGAAGGCTGACAAGTTTGATATCAAACTTCTCAGCACATTAAACCCACACTGATGCCAGTGTGGGATTTAATGTAAAATGCACTACAGAGGGCATCTTAGGGATGCCCCCTGACACCTAAACCTACATTCCACGTCTTGTCTGAGAGGCTGCCTAGGCTGCCACACAGCAGACATAATGCTGGACCCCTGGGTGGAGAGCTCCCGCTCTCCTGGGCCTGCAACAATGCACATCCTGGGACGAGGTGCCAAGCCTCCTTCCCCAGAATGGGCAGGGGAAGCTTCAAAGGCATGCCGCCTTTGTGAGCTTCTCTAGACCACTTGCTGTACTCAGCAACTGGCCCCCACCAGTTCTGACCCCCACTCTGGTGGAAAGACTGGCGGGAAATCCTACGTCAGAAAGGGGGGTAGGCCAGCCTGTGCCAACCCCACCCCTCAGGTGGGAGAGGTGAAGTGAAGCATGACCCCGGGCCCCCGCCATCTTGAAGATGGGGAGCCCTGCCCAATCACAGCTAGGCTCCTGCCCCCCTCCCACAGGAGAGGAGCAGGCTAGGCTTGTACCCACCCCAGGACAGGGACCCATTGATCCCTGCCCTTGCCCTACCTGTAACTTCCCTAAATGCAGTATTTAGGGGCACCCTGAACCTGTTTCCACAAATCCAGATTACGAAACAAGAAAGAAAATCAAGGAACACAAAGACCTGCCGTGCAGCTGCTAAAAAGAGGAAGACACCAACTGATTTGTCCCCAGCCCTACCGGCCTGTCGACCCTCGAACCTGCTCCTGTTAAACCCCGGCATCTCCAGTGGTCAGCTACCTCAAAACCCCCGAAGGACCTGACTGCCTTGTGACTCTGACTACCTGGGTCTCCCACGAGCAGTGGTACTGCTCAAAGCAAGTAACAAGCCCTGGCATCAGCCCGGAACCGCGAACCCTGCACACTCTGCACCCGCCAAGCCTGGCCTGTGCTGGAGTGAATCAAGACCCTGAGGACATCACCCTGGCGATTCTGACTTGGAATCCAGTGCCAAAAGACCCTCCTCTACGACCCCAACAACGCCTGCAGCCTCAGGACAAAGGACCCCTCCGACCGCGGCCAGCAGGGGGTAAGATTTCCCGACCTCAAAAGACACCCCTGCACCCGGCACCCCATGACCCCCTGTACCTAACTCCTGGGTGCCTACCTATCCTCCAAGATATCAACTTACCCCTCGAAGTGTTGGTCGCTCTAGAAGATCCTCCGTCCCCTAGCCTGCAGCCTTTGTTCCCTTTTCAACATCGTCATTGAATAACATTGAGCGCCCGACTGCTCAAAAGCACCCTGCACCCAGCCGCCCGAGTGCCCCTGGCAGTGCAACCTGCACCCTATCCTACTTCCCCATTTGCCCTGAGCAAGTGACCAGGAGCCCAGCTCACACAGCCGCGTGGCCTGCTAGCAAGCAGCCACCAACCAAAGGCCCCCTGCCTCTCATTGGATAAAATTGGGCCTTACTACCTCTGCACCCGGCCGCCCCTGTGCCGCTGGGGGTGAACCCACTGTACCTACCTGACCCTGGGGGACCCCTGAGTCTATGCCCAGAACCTTAACTTCACCAGTCGAGTACTCACCTGAAAACCGATGACTCACTTTCCTGCCATAGGATAACATTGACTAGTTTGACTCGAAAAATCTTTTAAGTGTGAAGTTTTGAAACTTTAAAATATTCATCTAAAATTAGCCGAATAACGAATTCCAAAGTACTCACCTGTGATCAGGAGAGAAGCCAGTACTGTACCTTTTAGCCAAGTACTGAACCGCAAAAGTAATCATAACCGTGTTTACTAGTAACCTGAATTTTCTCCATAGGAATCCATTGTCTGCTTTTCTATGACATTTCTTCTACTTTCGAAAACTTGAAATATTCCTTAAATATGGTACCTACTTCTGAAACGTAATTGCTTACCTGTCTTAAGTAGAGACCCCAGTGCTGGACCTAGGAGCCCAGTACTGGATTACAAAAGTAACGAGAACGTACTTTACCTGTAACCTGAATTTTCTTCCATTGGATAACATTGCTAGATTTTCACTGAAAAGTTTCTAAGTGTGAACTTTTAAAATACCTTTTTAGTCTTTAAAAATCATCGCAATAACTAAAACGTTTTTACTAAACTATTTTCAGCTTAGACCCCAGGACTGAATCTAGGACCCAGTCCTGGAGTTACAAAAGTAATCGATAAAGTAATCAGCTGCATTTATGTAGATAAACCCATTGAGCTCAATGCTAAATTGTGTTTAGAATTGTGTTGCCTACTGCAACCAGTGTACCTATTGTGTACATAGTTTATTGCCTCTTTGCAAAGTAATTACGAGAGTACTCATGTCGAGAAAAGTATATTTTGATACCTGTTGGTTTTAAAAATAAAACAACTATATCTTTGGATATAAAAACAATTGGCCTGGAGTTCAGTTCTTGAGTTTGTAAAACCTTTTGCTGACTGAGTGTGTACAAACAAATGCTTTACACTGTCCTCTGGTACTGCCTTACTGCTCGACCAAGCTCCCACTTTAGAGAGTAAGGTCAGACCTGACTTTAACCTCTGTTATACCTCTTGGGATTGTGGACTCTATACAAACGGTACCTTACTTTGGACCAGTACATATAGAGCCACTTTCTCACAATGCTCGACCGGCCGCTTCAACCAGCAAGGTCCTCATCGTGGGTACAGACGCAGAGGCTATGCACAGGACCCGGGCACGCTTCTATCGCACTAGGTCGAGGGGCATCAGAGGCAGATTCAACAGAGGTGTCAATAGAGGTTTCCGAAACAATGACACCCAATCCTCAGGTAATGATTCCTCCTTTGTATCCTTCTATTCCCTTGGGAGGGGGGGGGGAGGGGGCGCAGGCTGATGCATTTTGTGGCCAATTGGTTAAAGATTACAACAGACACGTGGGTCCTGAACACCGTTCAGGGGTGTCAGATAGAATTGTCACACCCACCGATTCAAAACTTCCTCCCTCCCCCTCTCCGTTTTCCCCTACAAGAAGAGTCTTTTATAGACTCTGAACTGCAAGATATTTTGACAAGGCAGGCCATTGCTACAGGAACTCATCAACAAGAAGGCTTTTGCAGCAACATCTTCTTGGTTCAAAAGAAAGGAGGTGGTCAGATATAGTATTAAACCTCAGATCATTCAATCCCTTTGTGATTTATCGCCATTTCAAGGTGGAAGGCATCCATCTTTTGAGAGATCTTCTGCTAGAAAAGGACTGGAATTCAGGGGTCTCCAACCTTTTGTGTAGTGAGAGATACTTCTGATCAGTGAAAATAGTTGTGAGCTACTAATCCCAAGCAACTCTCATATTTTTCCGAGAGACCCCCCAAGCCCAGTTTCATTGACCTTAAGCCTAATTTCTTCAGAGCCCATACTGCGTTTGAACAAAATACGTAAGAGTTCCCTAGAAACACTGAAAGGAATGACTTTGAATTTGTGTTGTCAAGACCCTTCAAAACCTTTCAATTAATGACTTCAAAATTAATCACACAGAGACAATCAATCAGTGAAATGTTATAGATAAGACAGAGGACAAGAAGGTATATGAGTCACAGGTCATCCATACTAGTAGGTAGGATCGTTTGAGACTAATTGGTCAGGAGAGGCAGAATTGGAAACATATGGCCCGATTCACAGAACTAACTTAAGACAAAATCCTAAACTTACTACTTTTGGTATTCACAAAAGGCATTTAGTAGTAGTAAAGTTAGGATTTTGTCGTAAGTTTGACTTAAGACAGACTTGAGACAGACTTAAGACAAAATCCTAACTTTAGTACTACTAAATGCCTTCTGTGAATACCAAAAATAGTACGTTTAGGATTTTGTCTTAAGTTAGTTCTGTGAATCGGGCCCACAGAATTTATACCAGGCTGACACCATGGTTGAGGGATTCAAAAAATAATTGATTTCTACCCAAATGAACCTATTTTGCAACAACTGGGGGAAATCACAACAGTCCAGCCAGCCTATACCTTGCTGTTTTCATGCAGCTCTTTAATAACAGTTACTTGCTAACTGTTCTACATTAGGATTTTAACTCATAAAGAGCTAGCAACAATATGGTCTCTCTGACCAAAGTAGTAACTCACTGACCTATTTACATTACGCTATATATGCACATTGTGATCTGCACCTTCTTTGCAGCATGCATATTAACCCTCTGTGCTACCTTACGGTGAGTAATAACTTCCTGCAAGTTTACAGATTATTACACAATCTCTCTCTCTTTTTCCAGGAAGTACATTCATCACCCAGTTTGACATTTTTATTGTTGGCTGAAATTTGCTGGAGGCCAGGAACGTAGCAGCAGGCGCTTTACTATAATATTGGCACCCGCACCCAGTGGCACCTACAGCCGGCCCTGGCGGTAGCAGCACAGTGCATGCAAGGACTTTCAATTTGAACGTCTGGTGCCACTGTGCTTTATTACTGTCGGCTAAGGCAGATGTAAAGCACGGTGCACCGATGTTAAAATCAAAGGTCCGCGCATGCTCGGAGTCTGAACTGCTTTCACAGTCATGCAAAGGCAAATATATAGCGCGGTGTAGTAATCAGTGAAAGGCTTTCACGTATTATTACACCACACTATATATTTGCCTTTGCATGAATTTGAAGCTGTTCACTACAGGCAAGCACTGGCTGCAACATTGGCTGCCACCGTGGTAACGTTCAGTGCCTGCAAGGACCTTTGATGTTAACTTCGGCTGCCACCGCGCTTTATTTCTGCTTAATGCAGATGTAAAGCACGGTGGCAACCGATGTTAAAATCAAAGGTACTTGCATGGACTTTCACTGACTAATCCGCTTTCACTGACTACTATGCGAAGGCAAATGAAACGCAAGAAACATGGTGGTGCCTGTTTTTCCTTTCTTGCTCCTTCTACCTGGAACTCTCTCCCTCTCTCAATCCGGCTTACTCCTGACTACATCACGTTTCGTAAAAATCCGAAAACGTATTTGTTCCAGCTAGCTTATGATTAATCCCCTCACTTACATCTGCTCCTTCTTTCCACTTGTCCCTGAGCGCCATGAAACCAATTGGTGTCCGTGCGCGGTAACAAGTCCTTTTAACATAACATAGCAAATGAAAGCGTGGTAAAGTCAGTGGAAGCGGATTAGTGCAGGCAAGAGCCTTGCATTTTACCATCGGCTGCCACTGCAGCATCGGCCCAGTGCCTGAAAGGACTTTTATTTTAACGTTGCCTGCCACTGAGCTTTACTACCGAAGGCGGATCTAAAGCGCAGTGGCAGCCAACGTTAAAATGAAAGGGCCTTTCATGCACTGAGTTGATTTTACCGACTCAGCTACTTCTCGGTCAGGGGCCCCCTTACCTCAAAGCAGCAGCGGCTCCGGGAGGTCCAAATGGAAAGGAAATGAGGAGCGCGGTGCCATCCTGGAAAAGACAGGTGGGATGTGACTAAGAGGAAAGACGTCACGTTCTTCAGGCCACCCCGCCCCGGCTAAGCTCACTTTAGCCAATCAGAGCTGCTGGTTTGTGTGAGGGCGGGCAAGGGCTGAAAGCTGTGAAAAACAATGAAGGACAACAAAATAAAATGCTGAAATGATGTCGCAATAATTAGATAGCAGCGCAAGCTACTCTCAGAGGGTGGGCCAGCTACTGGTAGCTCGCGATCTACTGGTTGTAGACCCATGATCTAGACGACATGCTTCTTCTGGCACAAAACCGTGCTTTACTTACATTACACCTGCAGTGGAAGGTGTCTCTCCTCCAGAATCTAGGTTTTGTGATAAATCACAAGAAATCCATGCCAATTCCTTCTCAGCAGGTGGACTTCTTGGAATTTCAGATCAACTCCAAGACGGCTCAACTCCCTAGCAAGGATCGTGGGCCTGCGGGCACCCTCTGTTCAAGCGATTTTCCCTGGACCTCTTCATTACAGGGCGCTACAACGTCTTAAAATTCACTATCTGCAACTGAATATCCACCACAATCACATGGTTCCGTTGACAGCGGATACACAGGAAGAACTTCACTGGTGGCTGACGCACATGGAAGCATGGAATGGCAAGGCCATATTTGGAGTGTACCCAGACGTGCTCATCGAATCCCACGCCAGTCGCTGGGGCTGGTCTGCAAGTTGCAGAGAATTTGCTACCAGCGGTCACTGGTCAGCAGAAGAGTTTAAGCTGCATTTCAAATGTCCAGAGTTGTTGGTGGGTTCTTTCGCCTTCAAGTCGATATCTCCAATATAGAGCAATTGTTGCATCCCATTATGGATGGACAATGTGTCAGCGGTTCGATATATAAATCGTCTAGGACGTACGAGATCTTGTCTTTTGGCCAACATAGCCCGAGAGTTTTGGCATTTCTGTCTCGCCCAGAAGATCATGGTTCTGGCGGAATACATTCCTGGCAAATACAACCTGGTGGCGGAATGGAATTCCAGATTCCTGAAAGACTACAGCAACTGGAAACTCCATCCTTCTCTATTTCGGGAGATCATGACTATTCAAGGCCCATGTTTACCTCTCGACTGAATGCTCAGTTTCACTGGTTCCTACAGTTGGAGACCGGACCTGATGGCGTTGGGGACAGACGATTTCCTTCACCCCTGGGGATCTAGGACAAATAACGCTTTTCCTCCGTTTGCAATGATCCTGAGAGTAGCGGCCCAGGTTAGCCGTTAGTGAGCAATGTTGGTGTTAGTCACACCCTTATGTAAGACACAATCGTGGTTTCGAACTCTCTTGAATTTTCGATAGATCTTCCCATTTGACTTTCAGTTTTTCCTCAGATGCTCCTGGAGCCAGTCGGGTCCCCCCATCCGCTGGTTCTGCAGGACCAAATGAAGCTCATGGTTTTGAAGTTCTCAGGAGGCACAAACAAATTGAAAGACTTTCATCAGAGGCTGCTGAATTTATGCAACAAGCTTGGGCTCCTTCTACTGGAAAATTATATTCTGCTGCATGGAAATGTTGGGTAGGTTGGTGCCTTCAAAGGGATGTGGATCCCGTGGGATCGGATTTGAAAGATGTGTGCAGAATATGGTTAATGTTAAAGGTCACTAAACAGCTTTAGATCTGCTTTGTCAGCTGTACATAATCACATTGATGGAAAACAGGTAGGTGTTCATCCGGTTGTATGCAAATTACTAAAAGGTATAAGGGTCGCTCGACCACCGAGACCCAGATATAATACCTTATGGGATGTTACTATTGTGTTGTCATTATAGGAATCTTGGCCAGAGAATAAAGATTTATCCATAAAACAGCTTTCAGCTAAACTTACCATGCTTTTATGTCTGATTTCTTGTCGACGAGTGTCGGATGTCTGTGCACTGGACACAGCAGTTAGGTTATTTACCCCACATGGTGCATCTTTTATTATATCCAGAAGAACTAAAACTATGGCATGTTCCATTGATTACCCTGCTTTTTCCCACAATGAAAAATTATGTGTGGTTAAATGTCTGAAGATTTATGAAGAACGTACCTTGTCTCACAGAACCGATCCCTTGGGCCCTTTACTTCTGTCGATCCAGAAGCCGTTCGACCTGTGTTGGTGGCTATATTGGCTCGGTGGGTTCGTTGGGTCATGTCTGAAGCTGGTATAGATGTATCGGTGTATGGTGCTCACTCCTCCAGAGGTGTGATCGGGTCTAAAGCCTTTGTCATGGTATCCAGATTGGAAGACATTCTTAAAGCGGCTGATTGGTCTTCTGACTATGTTTAAAATATTCTATTACAAACCTATTGTTCACGCTTCATCTATTGTTGTTGGTGAGCTTTGAACCAGCATAACCTGAGCCTTCGATCCTGCCATAGAATAGAACGTTTTCCAGTATATGCAACAAGAATTTTAGATTCTATTAAGGACACGGAGGCGTGGATCATCCCACCCGTTGGGACAGGTAAGAGTTGTATCTCAACTGTCAAGATGTCATGTGATTAAGCTTGACATGCTTGTTTTTCCTCCCTTGATATGTTCAGAGTGGATCACTGAAATAATATCGAGGGACAAAATATCGACTTGCCAAAATATCGTGGACAAAATATCGACAGTCAAAATATCGAGTTTGTATCTACAAACAGGTAAGTACAAAAATATCGAGTACAAAATATCGTTAACAATAATATAGATGTAAAAAATATCGACTTTATTAAAAACAGTGTTAAATTAAATTAATATTAAATTTTAATTACTAAAATATACTTAAAATACTTAAATTAAATTATAATAATTAAATAATAAATGAAAATAATAAAAATAATTTTTTACAATCTTATTTGTTGACCCTAAACCCTAAAATATACCCCTTTACCCAAAAACCCAAAACTGACCCTGAACCCTAAAAATACCCCTTTACCCAAAAACTAAAAACTGACCCTGAACCCTAAAAATGCCCCTTTACCCAAAAACTGAAAACTGACCCTGAACCCTAAAAATGCCCCTTTACCCAAAAACTGAAAACTGACCCTGAACCCTAAAAATACCCCTAAAAATACCCCTTTACCCAAAAACTGAAAACTGACCCTGAACCCTAAAAATGCCCCTTTACCCAAAAACTAAAAACTGACCCTGAACCCTAAAAATACCCCTTTACCCTAAAACTGAAAAATGACCCTGAACCCTAAAAATACCCCTTTACCCAAAAACTGAAAACTGACCCTGAACCCTAAAAATGCCCCTTTACCCAAAAACTGAAAACTGACCCTGAACCCTAAAAATGCTCCTTTACCCAAAAACTGAAAACTGACCCTGAACCCTAAAAAATACCCCTTTACCCTAAAACTGAAAACTGACCCTGAACCCTAAAAATACCCCTAAAAATACCCCTTTACCCAAAAACTGAAAACTGACCCTGAACCCTAAAAATGCCCCTTTACCCAAAAGCTGAAAACTGACCCTGAACCCTAAAAATACTCCTTTACCCAAAATTTATCAATATTATTTAATTACCAAATAATTATTAATTAACAATAACAATAAAGTAAATATATTAGCACATTAGCTGTAATTATTTTAATAATTATTATTTTTTCCCAATTAATTACTTAACAATAACACAAAATTATATATATTAAAATGTACTATAATTAATGTAATTAACTAATTACAATTAATTAATTACCAATTAATTACTAATACAAAATATGTACAAAATTATATTAATTAATTAACTAATTATTATTAATTAATTATCAATTAATTATTAATTATAAATATTTACAAACATATTAATTAAGTAATTATTATTAAATTACTTCCCACCCTATTCCCCTATAAACCCACAACCCGCTACAGAATTACATTACGCAATTATTATAAAAACAAAATTCATTTAATAAAATATTTTATAACATTAATACACACTTTTCACACATATTATTACATAAAAATACACTATAAAATATTATATATTATTAAAAATTCGATATTTTTGCTATCTATATTTTATACAGTCGATATTACTTCACTTACCTGAAAAACGATATTTTTGTAGTCGATATTATGTCCAGTCGATATTTTGTCCAGTCTATATTTAAAACTCGATATTATGTCCAGTCGATATTTTGGAGTCGATATTTTGTCTGTGCACCGTTCAGAGTTAAGGATTCTATGCTATTCAAACTGTTTCTAATTTCAGGAACGGAGTCAATTAAAAACTGAACTCCTGGGATTCGAAACCTATTTGCGACTTCTGTGCCTGTTCATCTAAAGTTGTCTCTTCAGAGACCCTGTTACGTGGAGTTGCTCTCTGTTGAGAGCTGAAACTGCATCCTGTTTTGGGTTGCACTGATAACGGACTGCTTGTTGCAAAGAAAGAGGCAGCAAGATGGTGCCTCGCTATTTTGTAGACATTGGACACTTTTGATTGGTGGTTTATGGAGGCGTGGTTCAAAGCCTCTTGGGATTTGTAGTGTTTAACCCATTGGCTGCTGATGTCAGCCAACGGTCATCGCGTGCCCCACCCGTTTTTCGAACTTTCAGCACTGGAGCAGAACGTTCAAAGCAGCCAATGGGTTAAATGTTTTACTGTGTTTTTATTGGCTGCTGTTAAAAGAGTAGTAAAGATTGAGAAGCATAATCCTCGCCTCTGTGTCCTTAATAGAATACAAAATTATTTTTTTTATAAATCTTTTTATTGCAAAGACAAAATGAAAGCATTGCAAAAAAAAGGACAAAAATATGCAGTGCAGTCTCCAACAAGTTTGTCAATCCTATTACATAAATACAGTGATTGTCATATCACTTGACAGAGTATACAATGAAATTGCATGTTTCGTTGTTCTCGTCATATTCAAAACATTACTAAGCATTGTGATCCGCTGGCATTAGGTGATCATCACTGAAAGGAGTGCATATCAAACCCTCTGGCTTACCTTCCAGGGACCCCAGATTTTAGTCCATTTGCGTGGGCACCCCCTGCTCTCATATTTAACCCTCTCCGCTGGCATGCACCAATCCATGTCTGATTCCCAGTCATTGAATCTTGACTTGGCAACTCCTTTCCATGTTCTGGCTATGTAGCGTTTTGCCACCATACAGCCCAGAGAGACCCACACCCTCTCAGTTCTGGACAAGTCAGTAGCCTCCCAGATGTTAAGAAGACAAAGCGGGGCGGAAACATTGATGGGTTTGAAACAAATCTGAGACAACGCTGATCTGACAGAACTTTCCCCAGTACTTCTGATGGATCGGGCAATCCCGCCATTGGTGTAGGTAAATGCCTGTGTGACTGCATCTTCTGGGACAGGCCGTGGAACCCAGAACCCCCATCTTGACAAGCACTAAGCTAGTGTAATAGGCTATGTGCAAAAATTTAAGTTGAATGAGATTGAATCAAGAACGGAACGCCACCTCACGGGGAGAAGCCAGGGCCTCCCATCAGTCTTCGTCACTAATGTCCCCTAAGTCGCCTACCCATTTTGCATACGTTTTACCGTGAGCATCAGGTGTGTTATTAAGTATTTTGTGATATGTCAATGAAATGGCTTTTTATTGTTGGTAGTCATCTAATAGTCTGTCTTCTTGGGGTGAGGAGACCCGTAGGTCAGTTCCCCTGATATAGCTCTTTGTAAAACACTATGGGCTTGGAGGTAGCGAAAAGTTTCTCCGCCTTACAATTGGTAGTCCCTCTGCAGGTCGCTGAAAGGGAGCACTTTACCTTCTACCCATATGTCACCTACTGTCGAGAGGCCTATCAGGTCCCACTTATCGAATCCTGGCTGTTTTGACAACATACCCAGTTGGCATGTTTCGAGCAATGGGGTGACTTGTGTAATTTTGGCTTTCCACACGAGGGAGGTAGTCGCCTTGTGCCATAGAGCAATTGTGGTGGAAGTTGGGGTGTATCTGGGTGCATGTTTTGCCCCACCATAGATTGCCCTTGAATAATTACCGGGGAGCATGTTATGCATGTTCATCCTATGGGCCGGGTCCGCAACGGGTCGCTGCACCCAACGATTAAGAACCACCAACTGTGAGGCCCAGTAATAGGTTCTAATAGCGGGTTGGGCAATACCTCTGTCATACCAACTTTTCGTAAACTTAGCTAGGGCTATGCGGGTGTACCATTATTGCAAAGAAAGGCGTGTTCCTCAGGTTCAATTGCTTGAAAGTAGTATGATGGAACCAAATAGGGTGCGTTTTGTAGGACGTAGAGAAAACGGACGAGCCGCATCATCTTATAGAGGCCAGCCCTGCCCAGTAACGTAAGGGGTAGTGTTTTCCAGTGTTACATGTCAGCATGAAAGCGACGCAGAGGCGGAACGAGATTTTGGTCGTGGAAAACTGTAAAATTGATCGTAATGTTGATTCCCAGGCACTGCAAACCACCTGTGACTATCTTGGTCTCACAGTCCGCGGGTAGAGTTGGGCATTCCCCGCTCAAAGCATAGACCAGGGATTTATACCAATTAATAGTATAGCCCGAGTATTTTTGAAAGAGGGCAAATAAATGTAGTACGCGGTGGATGGAAAACGGGGGTATGGCCAAGTAGAGTAAAATATTGTCGGTATAGAGGGAGATTTTATCCATCCAGTCTTTCGACCAATTGAGGCGTCTGACAAGGGGGTTACCCCTAGAATCTAAAATTCTTGTCGCATTTGCTGGAAATTTTTCTTCAGGGTCCATGGAGTTCACTTCCTCTTTGAATTACCATAAACTAGTTACCCCCGCTCTCCTAGCTCACTGTTGTACTGCTTTCGATTTTTCTGCCGAATTTGCATTCCTGTCTTGTTTCTCGGGCTACTTGTAGACCTGTAATAAGGCGTGTTTTCTAGCTCTCGGCTCTATGAATTAAATTCCCCCCCCCAGCCGCCTTTAGAGTTTAAATATTCACACCCCAAAGGAGCATTGTTAGGTTGAGCTTTCAAGACCTCTTGTATATACTTAAGTATATACCTGTTTGTGGGCTTTCTGCTTTTTATTGGTTTGTTTCAGGGTCCTTAAAACATCCTTTCTTGTTAGTGGTTAATCTTTCATATTTGTCCCTCATTTTCCATCCACAGAGCAATGCCCCAGCACCTGTCCCCTTCCACTTGTCTCATTGTAGCATCTGTTTAGGGACCCCATGCGCGCCGAAGGTGCGCCAAAGGTAAGCCCGTCTACGCCCGTCCGCGCCTGGACCGCGCCCAGCGCCAGACCCCCTGCCCCCGTAAAGCGCACTCCTCCAGCATTACATATGGCGCCGCCAGCCTCCTATCCCTTAACCCCGGACGCACACCTCTATGCTGCGTGGCTGCCCCAGGACTCACCCATGGGCCCTTCGCCTGCCACTACTGCAAGTTCGCCTGCATCAAGAACCAAACCACACCCACTAACCCTAAACACAGCTCCGACTCTAACCACCTGAAGTGCATCCTGCTGAACACCCGCTCGGTCCACAAGCACGCCAACGAACTCTGGGTTCTACTCGACACTACATCACCGGACGTCGCCTTCCTAACTGAAACATGGATGAACGCATCATCAACACCTGATATCGCCATAGCCATCCCGGACAACTACAAAATTATCCGAAAAGACCGCACCAACCAAACAGGAGGAGGCATCGCCATCGTCCATAAGAACACCATCAAAATCACGACCAGCTCCAACGATAACCTCACAACCGCCGAACACGGTCACTTCCAGGTCCACACCGACCCTAGAACCACACTCAGAGGCACCCTCATCTACAGGCCTCCAGGAACCCGTAAACAATTCAGCGAAGACATCACTGACTTCATCAGTCCACATGCCCTCGCATCCGATAACTACATTCTATTAGGAGACCTCAACTTCCACCTGGACAAGAAAAACGACAGCAACACCACCACCCTTCTCGACAACCTGGCCAATCTCGGCCTCAAAAAACTTCTTGACACCCCCACCCATGTAGCCGGACATACGCTCGACCCAATCTTCACCTCCAGCAAACACATCTCCTTCGATCGCACCACAGCCCTCCACTGGACGGACCACAGTTGTGTTCACTTCAGCTACAAAACCACCTCGACCCACAACCCCCCACAACCTATCCCCCGAAGAAATTGGAACAAAATCACCACCGGCCAACTCCTCACCTCGCTCAACCAAAACCCACCCGCCCTCTCAGCGGACCCAAACCAAGCTGCAATCAAATTCAAACAATGGATCACTCACAGCGCTGACGAATTAGCACCCTTGAAAAACCATCACACCAAACAAGAGAACAAAAAGGCCCCCTGGTTCAACGACGACCTTAAGAAATCCAAAAAGTTATGCCGCACTCTTGAGAAAACATGGAGAAAAAACCCGACCACCGACAACATGTCCACCTTCAAGGCAGCCACCCGTAAACAGCACCAGCTGATCCGAGCCAACAAGAAATCAGCTCTCAGGAATCGACTCGACAACAACGCCCATAACAGCAAGGAACTATTCAACATCGTCAAAGAATTCACCAACCCCACCGCTGCCTCAAACGACATCACTCCCTCCCAAATCCTCTGCGATTCATTATCCTCCTTCTTCTACAACAAAATTGCCGACATACATAACAGCTTCGAAAACAGTTCCAACAAACAATCCTCTCCACTCCCCTCAGAACCTATACCGCCCTCTAACAACCTCAGCGCATGGAACACAATCACCACTGAAGACACCATCCGCCTCATGAATTCCATCCACTCTGGCTCGCCAACCGACCCTTGTCCCCACCACATGTTCAACAAAGCAGACTCCATCATCGCACCCCATCTCCGTGATGTCATCAATTGCTCCTTCATCTATGCTACCTTCCCCGAAAGCTGGAAAGATGCCGAAGTCAGCGCCCTCCTGAAGAAACACACAGCAGACCCCTCCGAACTTAAAAACTACCGCCCCATATCCCTCCTCCCATTCCCGGCCAAAGTCATTGAGAAAGCCGTCAATAGCCAACTCGCCACCTTCCTTGAATCCAACAACTCCCTCGATCCCTCACAGTCCGGCTTTCGAGCCAAACACAGCACTGAAACCGCCCTCATCGCAGCAACAGACGACATCCGAACACTACTGGACAACGGAGAAACAGTGGCCCTCATTCTACTCGACCTCTCCGCCGCCTTCGACACTGTTTGTCACAGCACACTCATACAACGCCTCAGCAACGTCGGCATAAAAGGAAAAGCCTTGGACTGGATCATCTCGTTTCTAGCCGGGAGAACTCAGAGGGTCCGACTCCCCCCCTTCAAATCAGAAGCCACCGAAGTCATCTGCGTTGTACCACAAGGATCATCACTCAGTCCCACCCTCTTCAACGTTTACATGAGCCCACTCGCCTCCAACACAACCTAAACATCATCTCCTACGCTGACGACACCCAACTGATCCTTTCTCTCACCAAAGACCCCAACACCGCCAAAACCAATCTTCACGAAGGCATGAAAGAAGTAGCCGTATGGATGAAAAGACAGCCGCCTTAAACTTAACTCTGACAAAACGGAAGTGCTCATCCTAGGATCATCCCCCTCTGCCTGGGACGACTCATGGTGGCCCTCGGATTTGGGGCAAGCACCCATACCTACGGACCATGCACATAACCTCGGCTTCATCCTAGACTCTTCACTCTCAATGACCAATCAAGTCAACGCCGTCTCGTCCTCCTGCTTCAACGTACTTCGTATGCTCAAAAAAATCTTCCGCTTGATCCCCGCCGAGACAAGGAAGACTGTCACCCACGCACTGGTTACGAGTCGACTAGACTACGGAAACACCCTCTACGCCGGAATTACAGCCAAATTACAGAAAAAACTCCAACGCATCCAAAACGCATCAGCAAGACTCATTTTGGACATCCCTCGCCAAGATCACATCACCGGCCACCTGAAAGACCTCCACTGGCTTCCCGTCAACAAGAGAATAACGTTCCGTCTTCTCACCCACGCACACAAGGCCCTCTACAAACTAGGACCCGAATGCCTCAACACTCGACTATCCTTCTACACTCCCACTCGCCAACTAAGATCATCTAATCAAGGCCTCGCCGCAGTTCCACGTATCCAAAGATCCACCATGGGAGGTAGATCCTTCTCCTATTTAGCGGCCAAGACCTGGAACTCACTCCCCACTCACCTCCGACTTACACAGAACCACATCTCCTTCAGAAAAGAACTGAAAACCTGGCTTTTCGATAAATAATGAACCCCTTCCCCAAGTGCCTTGAGACCCTCTGGGTGAGTAGTGCGCTATATAAATTCTTGAACTTGAACTTTCTCCAAGAGCATTTGACTGGATCGATGTTTCCCTGCTCCTGTTACTGTTTGCCTGTGCTCCAACTTCTGTTTATGTAAACAGGGCTGTAATTCTTGTTATCTCCTAACATTTCCTGTGCATTCAAAGACCGAGATCAAATGCCAGATGCACACAAGGTCATTTTCTTTTTTTTGATTTATAAAAATTTTTATTGAAAAATATAAGTGGAATATACATTGGCAATTCGTATTTCTTATATACAGTGCATTTGTGTTAGCTATATTTCTTGACTTATCCCGGTGAGAGAAGAGAAAAAGAGAGAGAAAAAAAAAAGAGGGAAAGGGGGAGGGGGGGTTATTGCGTTGTCCTTAAGTGTTCGTCGAGTGGGCTCCACATGAGCCCCTTGGGGGTGTGTTCTTTCGAGAAGTTGCTTGTTATGTTGTCTGCTCCTCTCAGGAAGGTGACCCAGTTAATCCATGTTTTGAAGTTTGCTTTTGCAGTGTTCTTCCAGTTTGTTAGGATTATCTTTAGGGCCGCTGTGAGTAGCAGGTCTAGTAGGGCTCTCTCTTCTCTGTTGTTTAGGTTCGCGGTCAGGTGCCCTGTCGCCAGGCTGGCATAGCTGATTGTTAAGTCTATTTTGAGCATATCGTTTATGAATGCGTTCTTTCTCTGACTTTAAAGTGAGAAGATTTCCCCGTCTCCCAAATACCTCCCCCTTTGCTGCTGGCCTTTGTTTCCGGCTGGTGTTTGTCTAACTCCTCCGAATGGCCGGTGCCTGCCCCTTTAACAGCCCTCGTGCTCTCTGCGCATTTAACTCTGCCCTCTTTAATGCCCTCGTTGCCTGCAGCCGGAAGAGACCAGCTCCTGTGCTCCGATGGAGCTGCTGCGACGGGGGTGCTCTGCTGCGACGCGGGTGCTCTGCTGCGACGGGGGTGCTCTGCTGCAACGGGGGTGCTCTGCTGCGATGGGGGTGCTCTGCTGCGATGGGGGTGCTCTGCTGCGACGGGGGTGCTCTGCTGCGATGCGACGGGGGTGCTCTGCTGCGACGGGGGTGCTCTGCTGCGATGCGACGGGGGTGCTCTGCTGCAACGGGGGTGCGCTGCTGCGACGGGGGTGCGCTGCTGCGACGCGACGGGGGTGCGCTGCTGCGATGGGGGTGCTCTGCTGCGATGGGAGTGCGCTGCTGCGATGGGGGTGCTCTGCTGCAACGGGGGTGCACTGCTGCGACGGGGGTGCACTGCTGCGACGGGGGTGCTCTGCTGCGACGGGGTGCTCTGCTGCGATGGGGGTGCTCTGCTGCGACGGGGGGTGCTCTGCAGCGACGGGGGTGCTCTGCTGCGACAGGGGTGCTCTGCTGCGACGGGGGTGCTCTGCTGCGACGGGGGTGCGCTGCTGCGATGGGGGTGCTCTGCTGCAACGGGGGTGCACTGCTGCGACCGGGGTGCACTGCTGCGACGGGGGTGCTCTGCTGCGACGGGGGTGCTCTGCTGCGACGGGGGTGCTCTGCTGCGACGGGGGTGCGCTGCTGCGATGGGGGTGCTCTGCTGCAACGGGGGTGCACTGCTGCGACGGGGGTGCACTGCTGCGACGGGGGTGCACTGCTGCGACGGGGGTGCTCTGCTGCGACGGGGTGCTCTGCTGCGATGGGGGTGCTCTGCTGCGACGGGGGGTGCTCTGCTGCGACGGGGGGTGCTCTGCAGCGACGGGGGTGCTCTGCTGCGACGGGGGTGCGCTGCTGCGACGGGGGTGCTCTGCTGCGACGGGGGTGCTCTGCTGTGACGGGGGTGCTCTGCAGCGACGGGGGTGCTCTGCTGCAACGGGGGTGCTCTGCTGCGACGGGGGTGCTCTGCTGCGACGGGGTGCTCTGCTGCGATGGGGGTGCTCTGCTGCGACGGGGTGCTCTGCTGCGACGGGGGTGCTCTGCTGCGACGGGGGTGCGCTGCTGCGACGGGGGTGCTCTGCTGCGACGGGGGTGCTCTGCTGCGATGGGGGTGCTCTGCTGCGATGGGGTGCTCTGCTGCGATGGGGGTGCTCTGCTGCGATGGGGGTGCTCTGCTGCGACGGGGTGCTCTGCTGCGACGGGGGTGCTCTGCTGCGACGGGGGTGCGCTGCTGCGACGGGGGTGCTCTGCTGCGACGGGGGTGCTCTGCTGTGACGGGGTGCTCTGCTGCGATGGGGTGCTCTGCTGCGACGGGGGTGCTCTGCTGCGACGGGGGTGCTCTGCTGCGACGGGGGTGCTCTGCTGCGACGGGGGTGCTCTGCTGCGACGGGGTGCTCTGCTGCGATGGGGGTGCTCTGCTGCGACGGGGTGCGCTGCTGCGACGGGGGTGCTCTGCTGCGACGGGGGTGCTCTGCTGTGACGGGGGTGCTCTGCTGCAACGGGGGTGCTCTGCTGCGACGGGGGGTGCTCTGCTGCGACGGGGGTGCTCTGCTGCGACGGGGGTGCGCTGCTGCGACGGGGGTGCTCTGCTGCGAAGGGGGTGCTCTGCTGCGACGGGGGTGCTCTGCTGCAACGGGGGTGCTCTGCTGCAACGGGGGGTGCTCTGCTGCGACGGGGGTGCTTGCTGCGACGGGGGTGCTCTGCTGCAACGGGGGTGCTCTGCTGCGATGGGGGTGTTCTGCTGCGACGGGGGTGCTAGCTGCTGCGACGGGGGTGCTCTGCTGTAACGGGGGTGCTCTGCTGCAACGGGGGTGCTCTGCTGCGATGGGGGTGCTCTGCTGCGACGGGGGTGCTCTAATGCGACGGGGGTGCTCTGCTGCGACGGGGGTGCTCTGCTGCGATGGGGGTGCTCTGCTGCGACGGGGGTGCTAGCTGCTCCGACGGGGGGGCTCTGCTGCGACGGGGGTGCTCTGCTGCAACGAGGGTGCTCTGCTGCGACGGGGGTGCTTGCTGCGACGGGGGTGCTCTGCTGCAATGGGGGTGCTCTGCAGCGACGGGGGTGCTAGCTGCTGCGACGCGGGTGCTCTGCTGCGACGGGGGTGCTCTGCTGCGACGGGGGTGCTCTGCTGCGATGGGGGTGCTCTGCTGCGACGGGGGTGCTCTGCTGCGATGCGACGGGGGTGCTCTGCTGCGACGGGGGTGCTCTGCTGCGATGCGACGGGGGTGCTCTGCTGCAACGGGGGTGCACTGCTGCGACGGGGGTGCTGTGCTGCGACGGGGGTGCTCTGCTGCGACGGGGTGCTCTGCTGCGACGGGGGGTGCTCTGCTGCGACGGGGGGTGCTCTGCTGCGACGGGGGTGCTCTGCGACGGGGGTGCTCTGCTTCGACGGGGGTGCTCTGCTGCGACGGGGGTGCTCTGCTGCGACGGGGGTGCTCTGCAGCGACGGGGGTGCTCTGCTGCGACGGGGGGTGCTCTGCTGCGACGGGGGGTGCTCTGCAGCGACGGGGGTGCTCTGCAGCGACGGGGGTGCTCTGCTGCGACGGGGGTGCTCTGCAGCGACGGGGGTGCTCTGCTGCGACGGGGTGCTCTGCTGCGACGGGGGTGCTCTGCTGCGACGGGGGTGCTCTGCTGCGACGGGGGGTGCTCTGCTGCGACGGGGGGTGCTCTGCTGCAACGGGGGTGCTCTGCAGCGACGGGGGTGCTCTGCTGCGACGGGGGTGCTCTGCGACGGGGGTGCGCTGCTGCGACAGGGGTGCTCTGCGACGGGGGTGCGCTGCTGCGACGGGGGTGCTCTGCGACGGGGGTGCTCTGCTGCGACGGGGGTGCTCTGCTGCGACGGGGGTGCTCTGCAGCGACGGGGGTGCTCTGCTGCGACGGGGGTGCGCTGCTGCGACGGGGGTGCTCTGCGACGGGGGTGCGCTGCTGCGACAGGGGTGCTCTGCGACGGGGGTGCGCTGCTGCGACGGGGGTGCTCTGCGACGGGGGTGCTCTGCGACGGGGGGGCGCTGCTGCGACGGGGGTGCTCTGCTGCGACGGGGGGTGCTCTGCTGCGACAGGGGTGCTCTGGGACAGGGGTGCTCTGCTGCGATGGGGGTGCTCTGCTGCGACAGGGGTGCTCTGCTGCGACGGGGGTGCTCTGCTGCGACGGGGGTGCTCTGCTGCGACGGGGGTGCTCTGCTGCGACGGGGGTGCTCTGCTGCAACAGGGGTGCTCTGCTGCGAAGGGGTGCTCTGCTGCGACGGGGGTGCTCTGCGACGGGGGTGTGCTGCTGCGACGGGGGTGCTCTGCGACGGGGGTGCTCTGCTGCGACGGGGGTGCTCTGCGACGGGGGTGCGCTGCTGCGCCGGGGGTGCTCTGCGCCGGGGGTGCTCTGCGACGGGGGTGCTCTGCGACAGG
Source organism: Lissotriton vulgaris (assembly GCF_964263255.1). Taxonomy (NCBI): domain Eukaryota; kingdom Metazoa; phylum Chordata; class Amphibia; order Caudata; family Salamandridae; genus Lissotriton; species Lissotriton vulgaris. Next base: position 54,402,401 of record NC_141691.1, on the reverse strand, counting down.
GGTGCGCTGCTGCGACAGGGGTGCTCTGCGACGGGGGTGCGCTGCTGCGACGGGGGTGCTCTGCGACGGGGGTGCTCTGCTGCGACGGGGGTGCTCTGCTGCGACGGGGGTGCTCTGCTGCGACGGGAGTGCTCTGCAGCGACGGGGGTGCTCTGCTGCGACGGGGGTGCGCTGCTGCGACGGGGGTGCTCTGCGACGGGGGTGCGCTGCTGCGCCAGGGGTGCTCTGCGACGGGGGTGCGCTGCTGCGACGGGGATGCTCTGCGACGGGGGTGCTCTGCTGCGACGGGGGTGCTCTGCTGCGATGGGGGTGCTCTGCTGCGATGGGGGTGCTCTGCTGCGACGGGGGTGCTCTGCTGCGATGCGACGGGGGTGCTCTGCTGCGACGGGGGTGCTCTGCTGCGATGCGACGGGGGTGCTCTGCTGCAACGGGGGTGCGCTGCTGCGACGGGGGTGCGCTGCTGCGACGCGACGGGGGTGCGCTGCTGCGATGGGGGTGCTCTGCTGCGATGGGAGTGCGCTGCTGCGATGGGGGTGCTCTGCTGCAACGGGGGTGCACTGCTGCGACGGGGGTGCACTGCTGCGACGGGGGTGCTCTGCTGCGACGGGGTGCTCTGCTGCGATGGGGGTGCTCTGCTGCGACGGGGGGTGCTCTGCAGCGACGGGGGTGCTCTGCTGCGACAGGGGTGCTCTGCTGCGACGGGGGTGCTCTGCTGCGACGGGGGTGCGCTGCTGCGATGGGGGTGCTCTGCTGCAACGGGGGTGCACTGCTGCGACCGGGGTGCACTGCTGCGACGGGGGTGCTCTGCTGCGACGGGGGTGCTCTGCTGCGACGGGGGTGCTCTGCTGCGACGGGGGTGCGCTGCTGCGATGGGGGTGCTCTGCTGCAACGGGGGTGCACTGCTGCGACGGGGGTGCACTGCTGCGACGGGGGTGCACTGCTGCGACGGGGGTGCTCTGCTGCGACGGGGTGCTCTGCTGCGATGGGGGTGCTCTGCTGCGACGGGGGGTGCTCTGCAGCGACGGGGGTGCTCTGCTGCGACGGGGGTGCGCTGCTGCGACGGGGGTGCTCTGCTGCGACGGGGGTGCTCTGCTGTGACGGGGGTGCTCTGCAGCGACGGGGGTGCTCTGCTGCAACGGGGGTGCTCTGCTGCGACGGGGGTGCTCTGCTGCGACGGGGTGCTCTGCTGCGATGGGGGTGCTCTGCTGCGACGGGGTGCTCTGCTGCGACGGGGGTGCTCTGCTGCGACGGGGGTGCGCTGCTGCGACGGGGGTGCTCTGCTGCGACGGGGGTGCTCTGCTGCGATGGGGGTGCTCTGCAGCGACGGGTGTGCTCTGCTGCAACGGGGTGCTCTGCTGCGATGGGGGTGCTCTGCTGCGACGGGGTGCTCTGCTGCGACGGGGGTGCTCTGCTGCGACGGGGGTGCGCTGCTGCGACGGGGGTGCTCTGCTGCGACGGGGGTGCTCTGCTGTGACGGGGTGCTCTGCTGCGATGGGGTGCTCTGCTGCGACGGGGGTGCTCTGCTGCGACGGGGGTGCTCTGCTGCGACGGGGGTGCTCTGCTGCGACGGGGGTGCTCTGCTGCGACGGGGTGCTCTGCTGCGATGGGGGTGCTCTGCTGCGACGGGGTGCGCTGCTGCGACGGGGGTGCTCTGCTGCGACGGGGGTGCTCTGCTGTGACGGGGGTGCTCTGCTGCAACGGGGGTGCTCTGCTGCGACGGGGGGTGCTCTGCTGCGACGGGGGTGCTCTGCTGCGACGGGGGTGCGCTGCTGCGACGGGGGTGCTCTGCTGCGAAGGGGGTGCTCTGCTGCGACGGGGGTGCTCTGCTGCAACGGGGGTGCTCTGCTGCAACGGGGGGTGCTCTGCTGCGACGGGGGTGCTTGCTGCGACGGGGGTGCTCTGCTGCAACGGGGGTGCTCTGCTGCAACGGGGGTGCTCTGCTGCGATGGGGGTGTTCTGCTGCGACGGGGGTGCTAGCTGCTGCGACGGGGGTGCTCTGCTGTAACGGGGGTGCTCTGCTGCAACGGGGGGTGCTCTGCTGCGATGGGGGTGCTCTGCTGCGACGGGGGTGCTCTAATGCGACGGGGGTGCTCTGCTGCGACGGGGGTGCTCTGCTGCGATGGGGGTGCTCTGCTGCGACGGGGGTGCTAGCTGCTCCGACGGGGGTGCTCTGCTGCGACGGGGGTGCTCTGCTGCAACGAGGGTGCTCTGCTGCGACGGGGGTGCTTGCTGCGACGGGGGTGCTCTGCTGCAATGGGGGTGCTCTGCAGCGACGGGGGTGCTAGCTGCTGCGACGCGGGTGCTCTGCTGCGACGGGGGTGCTCTGCTGCGACGGGGGTGCTCTGCTGCGATGGGGGTGCTCTGCTGCGACGGGGGTGCTCTGCTGCGATGCGACGGGGGTGCTCTGCTGCGACGGGGGTGCTCTGCTGCGATGCGACGGGGGTGCTCTGCTGCAACGGGGGTGCACTGCTGCGACGGGGGTGCTGTGCTGCGACGGGGGTGCTCTGCTGCGACGGGGTGCTCTGCTGCGACGGGGGGTGCTCTGCTGCGACGGGGGGTGCTCTGCTGCGACGGGGGTGCTCTGCTTCGACGGGGGTGCTCTGCTTCGACGGGGGTGCTCTGCTGCGACGGGGGTGCTCTGCTGCGACGGGGGTGCTCTGCAGCGACGGGGGTGCTCTGCTGCGACGGGGGGTGCTCTGCTGCGACGGGGGGTGCTCTGCAGCGACGGGGGTGCTCTGCAGCGACGGGGGTGCTCTGCTGCGACGGGGGTGCTCTGCAGCGACGGGGGTGCTCTGCTGCGACGGGGTGCTCTGCTGCGACGGGGGTGCTCTGCTGCGACGGGGGTGCTCTGCTGCGACGGGGGGTGCTCTGCTGCAACGGGGGTGCTCTGCAGCGACGGGGGTGCTCTGCTGCGACGGGGGTGCTCTGCGACGGGGGTGCGCTGCTGCGACAGGGGTGCTCTGCGACGGGGGTGCGCTGCTGCGACGGGGGTGCTCTGCGACGGGGGTGCTCTGCTGCGACGGGGGTGCTCTGCTGCGACGGGGGTGCTCTGCAGCGACGGGGGTGCTCTGCTGCGACAGGGGTGCGCTGCTGCGACGGGGGTGCTCTGCGACGGGGGTGCGCTGCTGCGACAGGGGTGCTCTGCGACGGGGGTGCGCTGCTGCGACGGGGGTGCTCTGCGACGGGGGTGCTCTGCGACGGGGGGGCGCTGCTGCGACGGGGGTGCTCTGCTGCGACGGGGGGTGCTCTGCTGCGACAGGGGTGCTCTGGGACAGGGGTGCTCTGCTGCGATGGGGGTGCTCTGCTGCGACAGGGGTGCTCTGCTGCGACGGGGGTGCTCTGCTGCGACGGGGGTGCTCTGCTGCGACGGGGGTGCTCTGCTGCGACGGGGGTGCTCTGCTGCAACAGGGGTGCTCTGCTGCGAAGGGGTGCTCTGCTGCGACGGGGGTGCTCTGCGACGGGGGTGTGCTGCTGCGACGGGGGTGCTCTGCGACGGGGGTGCTCTGCTGCGACGGGGGTGCTCTGCGACGGGGGTGCGCTGCTGCGCCGGGGGTGCTCTGCGCCGGGGGTGCTCTGCGACGGGGGTGCTCTGCGACAGGGGTGCGCTGCTGCGACAGGGGTGCTCTGCGACGGGGGTGCGCTGCTGCGACGGGGGTGCTCTGCGACGGGGGTGCTCTGCTGCGACGGGGGTGCTCTGCTGCGACGGGGGTGCTCTGCTGCGACGGGAGTGCTCTGCAGCGACGGGGGTGCTCTGCTGCGACGGGGGTGCGCTGCTGCGATGGGGGTGCTCTGCGACGGGGGTGCGCTGCTGCGCCAGGGGTGCTCTGCGACGGGGGTGCGCTGCTGCGACGGGGATGCTCTGCGACGGGGGTGCTCTGCTGCGACGGGGGTGCGCTGCTGCGACGGGGGTGCTCTGCTGCGATGGGGGTGCTCTGCTGCGACAGGGGTGCTCTGCGACGGGGGTGCGCTGCTGCGACGGGGGTGCTCTGCGACGGGGGTGCTCTGCTGCGACAGGGGTGCTCTGCTGCGACAGGGGTGCTCTGCGACGGGGGTGCTCTGCTGCGACGGGGTGCTCTGCTGCGACGGGGGTGCTCTGCGACGGGGGTGTGCTGCTGCGACGGGGGTGCTCTGCGACGGGGGTGCTCTGCTGCGACGGGGGTGCTCTGCGACGGGGGTGCGCTGCTGCGACGGGGTGCTCTGCGACGGGGGTGCTCTGCTGCTCGCTGAGCGCTTTGCAGGAGCACTACTTATATCACACGTGTTCTATTCATTTTCTTGGGCTTGGGATATTAAAGTAGTTTGGGCAGAATCGCACAATGTTAAGCCACCCCACAGTCACACTGACTAGAGCCATTCCATATCCATCTCACGGTGACTCACTCAGACCGCACATTTTTTTGTTATATTCTTTTCTTTCATTTTGGTTTCCAGCCACTTAATTATGGTAAATTGAGTAGCCTGTGGTCACGGTCTGCAACATTGTTACCCTACGGCGACATCTTGTGGTGAAAGGAAGAAAGAATACGATGTAACTACATGGCATGCAGATGATCTGAGCAAACTCAGAACAGGGGCTTTAAAAGATACAACAAAAACGACACGAGGACACTGCAGAGTTTCTAGCGCACGTCACTAGTGAGAAAAAAGCAAAGAAAAAAAGATGCGCCTGCAAAATTAAAAGCCAGCACGGAAGCAGAAGTAATCATGCCCACTCTATCCTCGTGGATGTGTCATTTCTGCACAAACCATCTCTCCTGAAAGAAAATGTCTGCAGTCAACATAACTGTGAAGAAAGCAAGCCACTGCACAAGGCATTGGTAGCTCGAAAATTGGGATCTATTCGGAAATATGCTTGCTTAATAAAAAAGCATGCATGGAGCTACTGTTGTTGCCAGAGAATATGGTGGAATTTGGGAAATATGTATCAAAGACTCTATTTGCGAGTCCCAAATAGCGATTTTTTGAGAATCGCTATTTGAGAATCGCAAACGAGATGTATTTAAAAATTCGCAAATAGTTAGCGATTACTTGCATTCCTTAATTGCGATTAGCAAATTGCAAATCACAATTAAGGAATACCTTCCCATTCGTTCCTATGGGCCAGGAGGCCCATAGGAATGATTGGGAAGACATTCTCAATTTGCGATTCGCAATTTGAGAATCGCAAATTGAGAATGCAATTTCAAGGGTGCCAGGGTGTCCAAAGGGCACCCTGTTGCACCCCTGAAATGAGCATTTGTGCGCATGTGGCACACATACATGCTCTAAGGCAAGGGCACTTTGAAAAATGCCAAAAAGTGAATTTTTCAAAGAAATCGCAAATTACCACCAACTTGAAGTTGGTGGTAATTTGCGATTTCTCAAGGAGAAATCGCACAACTTAGGTGCTTCATGCATTTCATTTAAGGAATTGCAATTTGCGATTCCTTAAATGTAATAGCAAAATAGAGAATCACAAATTTTTTGCGATTCTCTAATTTGCGATACACTTTTGGGATGATACATCCCAAAATACCTTTTCCTGTTCGCAAACGGGCCTGCGAACGGGAAAAGGGCTTGATACATATGCCCCTTTGTCTTTAATAGCATCTTGCGTCACATAATTAGCTCTTCCTTGATGCATAATTAAAGTGCTTTGAGCCTCACAAGGGGCAGGAGAGCGCTACATAAAGAAAATACAATTCAGTTAATCAGTAACAGCTGCAACATAATTTAGTTCTCCATTACTCTAATGACCCGGATTATTTATACTACACTGATGGCATGTTTTATTTTAGCGCACAACAGCCAGGAGAATGTGGAAGCTTTCACAGATGTCTGCAGCGCGCGCTGGACCCACTGAGCCATATTCATGTCAGTGAGCCCGAACTCACTGTGTGGACTTCCCCAGTACTATGAGTTATGAAACCATCTCCCATCGTCAATTGCGAGGTGTAAATACTTTAAAGAAAGTATCAACAATGCAATTGATGCTGGGGATAATAATCGTTGTTCTTCCCATTAGCATTGTTATTGTTAATGTCATTAGGTTCAGCATATGACATTGCAAAACAATGAGTATTTCCGTGATCCTAAGGAGGTCTCTTTTAAAGCTCTGTAACTTTGGCATAAGGTGTAGTATCATCATCCACCCAAATTATACAATTCTGCCGCTTTGGTGTTTTCCACATAGATATGGATTTGCCACATAACCCATAATCTGCTTCCTAATGTGCAGATTTTCACAAAATAAAATGCTTGCTTCGACCACTGTTCTTTGTAACAATTTACACCTAGGTCCGTGGACTATTTTGGGTTACCCCATTGGCTATAATGCTTCTAGCTTCAGCTAGGATCAAACTTTACTAGAACAGGATGACGTGTTGTCGCGCAGTAGAAGGCTCTTGGCAAAGACGCACTGGTCACCTTATAGTTGCTAATTGCTGTATTTGGGTGCTAAACTGGTACTAACCGAGGTTAAACCTTTTCCCAGTGAGATTGTAACATGAAAAATAACAATGCATAATGCTATTGCAAAATGTGCATTATACCACACAATTTGCCTTTTTATTCCTTGCCAGATAATTTGACCCTCCCTTGTCACATAATTCCAATGGCCCTGTGCATGATGTAAGGCAGAAAATATGTTTCTGTACAATCTGTGTGATGCCAGGGCATGTCTTTCATTCTCTAACCTCTGGTGTCATGTTGTAAGCCGGGCCAATGCTAATTTGTCTTGAATGTTTATTCAAATGCTTTGTGTAATGTTTCTGTGTCAGTTTCACTCCAGAGTATAGACATGTTTTGGATACAAAACTCAACTTTCAAAGTAGCAATTAGTGTGTTCTGAAGTCAGAATGCTGATCACATTTTTCTCTCTATTTAAATGTATTGAACTGAACATTTAGGGTGGTCACATCAGGAAAATAGCTGTTTTGGATGAAAATAAGTGTAAAATCAGTACCCTTCAACGGAGGGTCTCTATAGAAACATCAGCGTGTACATATCTTTCATCGGAAATGAATTATTTTGACTGTGCTATTTCTCCAGAAGTAGACCAGGGTCACCTTCACAAGGTGGGTATGCAAGCAGCACTAGGTTCAAAAATAAATTTTACTGCAGTCAGCAGCTCTGGCCAGATCCTCTCCCAGTCCTTGGGATATATTACTTCACCATTTAATATGTTTCTAAGTGACCCTAACGCTGATTCTTCAGGCTGTTCAATACTCTAGTAATGCAGTTGTACGCAGCATGTTATAGTGGTGATAACCTGCATCGAGACACTTTTCTTTGTGTCTGTGCATTAAAAAACCTTGGAATTGTCCATAAATGTTTCCTGAGGCAAGCATGTATTTCTGAATCAGACTGCAAGACCCAGTGTGTAGTGATTGTATAGCTCCTCAATCCCTGGCAGCAGAGCACCCAGCATAATCTGCTACATGGCTAAACACTTAAGGTCACAAAGGCGAGACCTATTGGCTATGCCAATCCTAGTTGTTGTTTAGGTTACTCGAAAACCTAAGGCTGGTTTTCAACAGCAGAGTGCCAAAGGAATATTGGAATGGTATGGTGGGCGCTGGACTGGAAAACAATCATACCAAGGTGCAGAAATTGAGCCCTCACCACAGACGATATGTTGTACCCAAGGATTTAGAGCAGAGGTCTTCAAACTTTTTTGGTTGAGCCCCCCAGCTGAATTTTTTTAGATGTTACCCCCCCACACACGCACACACTACCTGACTCTGGTACACTACATAATCGACCGCCATTCACATATCGCAAGCCATATCCGGCAAATAATGTTAAACACAGTAAGAGTGTTTAGTAAACTACAGGTTTGTGAGTGGGTGTGTTTAAAGGACAGAGGCTTATTACACAGTACAAATCAAAAAAATCCAAGAAAAATGTGTGCAACTAGTTTTTCTTAGGGTTGTACTGATGCAGTCGAGTCATAATGGACAGTGTCATCTGGAGCAGCCCAGTCACCTCCTCAGTAATTACCCTCAAGTCAGGCAGATACCTACCAACCTCTTCATAAACATTTTGCATGGAAGTGAGCCACTCGGTCCCAGGCTCGTTGCTGCCGTTCTCAATCTGTTGAGCGTCACCAATGCAATGGAAGGCTTTGTCTGGATAAAACGCGGGTGCCTATCAAACGAAGTGGCCACAGCAAGCAAGGAAGGAAAGCCTAGCACATTTATTTTAAAACAAAGGATCTCACAGGGTGGTGACATCTTTTCCTCTGATGTCCTGTGACACCAATGCACATTGCTTATTCTTATTAGTCCCCCCACTTGTGTTTTTTAGGACTTGTGCCCTTAGTGGGGGTTTAGGACACGTCAGGCTTATGTTTAAAAAAATTGAACTAATAATAACTGAACGATGTTGCCTATTTTACTTCAGAGCAATGTTGTCTGACAGACTTTGTGGTGATCAAATGGATCTGGGTTCCGGCTGCACAGTGAACTAACTGGCAGCATTGCAGTGCATGTAAATGCAGCGGCGGCTGGCGCAGGAAAGCGCAGCAGCGGGCGGCGGGGCAGGGAAGTTGACAGACGGCAGAGTAGGTCAAATTAAGTAAATAAATGAAACCTATTTTGTTGCCCTGCTCCACCGCTCGACAGCGCTTACATGCACCAGCAGCAACTGATATGTGAGCCTCCAACGAGTGGGTCTAGGAAGAGACTAGAAAAGATTGTTAGCGGCTGAAAGGGTTTACAGTAGGTGCCAAAGGCAGTGCTTAATTCATTTTTTAAAAAGCGCAGGAGCCAAAGCTTTTCTTACGTCACTTCTGCCAGTGTTGGCTCTTGCCAGGGCAGCTGTATACCAGGACTGTTAGGTCTTGATTGAGCTAACATTTGCCTCCTTCTTCCTCCACTCTGTTTATCCTGCCTCTGTCTCATTCTTGCAGGTTGTTTTTCATCTCTGCTTTATCCCTTTGTCTCTGTTTTCACATCTTTCTTGTCCCTTTTCTTATCCCCTATTCTGCTTTGCTCTCTCTTGGCCAAAGTTGGATGCTGAAAAATAATTCTTGGTCCCTACAAATGAGTACCGGGGGCCACCACCAGCCACCTCTGATATAAAGGAAGCGCTGCCCCCGTGTGGAGTCAGTTTAGTAGTAGTAAAGTTAGGACTCCTAACTTTAAGACTCCTAAATGCCTTCTGTGAATACCGAAAGCCTTAAAATTAGGATTTTTCTCATTTTAGTGGTAGTAAAGTTAGGACTCCCAACTTTAGGACTTCTAGATGCCTTCTGTTATACCTAAAGTCGTAAAGTTCGGATTTTTCTCAGTTTAGGAGTAGTAAAGTTAGGAGTCCTAACTTTACTACTCCAAAAATGAGAAAAATCCTAATTTTAAGACTCTCTGTATTCACAGAAGGCATTTAGGAGTCCTAAAGTTAGGACTCCTAACTTCTGTGAATACCGAAATGAGTAAGTGCCTTCTGTGAATACCAAAATGAGTAAGTGCCTTTTGTGAATACCAAAATGAGTAAGTGCCTTCTGTGAATACCGAAATGAGTAAGTGCCTTCTGTGAATACCAAAATGGTAGTAAGTTTAGGATTTTGTCTTAAGTTAGTTCTGTGAATCGGGCCCAATGTTCTTGGTTTGGTGAATTTTCACTTAGCTCTTTTGGAGATGTAAGTAAAAATGTAATTCTCCACTGCATGTGCCTGAACTATGGTTAATATCTGACTATTTCAGTCATACCACGCCTAGTGAGTGAATGTCAAGACAACAATATTCAAGACGATTGGACCTGGATGACACAAGCCGTGGTCCAGCCCCGGGTGTGTCGATGTGCAACAGAGGGCCTGTTGGTAAAATCATCGAAATTAAGAATATAGAAGTTGACTAAGAATGTTGTGTTTCTGATCTAGATATGTTTGAAACCCAGAGTAGGGTTGCCGAGGGAATTGATGATAGTTATTGGAAAATATTAGACTGAATATTGTGAGGTGAAAATGAAGGCTGGAGGGTAATGCGTGAATACTGGACTTAATTCATGCGATACTGTACCTCTCCAGGGGACATGGGTGACACCGTCTGGAAGGATGAATGGTTCTGTAAGATAATATGGGAAAACAAGGGTACCCCGAAACGTGAACCCGGGTTAGTGTGTGTTTAGAAAGTACAATGGTTCAAGGTTGGCCTCAGTGGGCCCATCCCATCGACAGCACAAGTGGAACTCCACATGAGTATATAGAGTGGAAGGGGTTCCTGCTGTAGGGGTCGATTGGCGCCCCGCGCTCACCACCCTTCAATGGTTTCCCACGCTGTTACATTAATTGTACTAATCTTACCTCAATTTATCAATGAGGTTGCGTTGTAACTGATTTTCCTGTATAATAACACTGAGGGCACATATTTGCTGCAACTAGTCCTTTTGTAGGGACATATCGTAACTATGCCTTGTTCCGATTTAGTTTCAGACTGCTCACTACATGTCCTGAAGATGATCTTAAGTCCCTAAAAGATCGAAACGCGTCGACCCCTACAGCAGGAGCCGCTTCCATTGTACATACTCGTGTGGAGTTCCAATTGTGCTGTCAATGTGATGTTGTTTTTCGTTCACTCTCACTTAGTCACATTGCACACCTTTCACTTTATGTGAGCATCTATTACTTTTGAGCACTTAAATCATATTTGTGTAGAATAAATTGTCTATTTTACACTACATGTGTTTCCCTGCCTTAATGCTCCCTTGATGATTAATTGTCTAGTATAAATTAAATCTCAATTGTCCCCTTTGGGGATTTTACTTTTTTGCTCCGGGCCCACTGAGGTTAACCTTGAACCATTGTCCTTTCTAAACATGGTTCAGTAAGATGACACAGCTGGAGGTTCGTGGGCGCATCCCTGTATGATAGGCACACTTGTAAATGTTCAGGAAGGCCTGACTCAAATATGGGTTCAATCGCAAATAGTTCAAGAAGATGAGTTCAAAGTTTCATCATCATTTGTATTTGGTGGATTCACAAAAGTGTACAGACAAGCGTTACATCACGCTGTGTTCATTATGAATCAACAGTAGTTCAACAAATGCTCCAATGCATTTCGGACTGGAGTAGTCCTTTATCAAGGAGCGCTGCGGGAGGATACAAAAAATGCATTCAGATCAACGGTAACAAATGTGGTGAAGTAAAGAGATATTTAAACGGTATGAGGTCATGCGGGTGATCGGGGTTTAGGCGTGCACTACGGGGTGTGTAGGGAAGTAGGGTTGGGTAGTGAGGGTCCAGGGTGTGGTGGGAAATTAATCACAAAAGAAGATGGTGAAAGTCCGTGATAGCAGATCGTGAGATCAAAAACGGGAGTTTTTTTAGCAAAAGTGCAAAGAGAAACGGGCTACTCTTACGCTTCAAACATTGATGGTATGCTCACATCGGTGCTGCAAGAAAAGACAGTGAAAGACCATAAGGTGTACCGAATAACAGAGCGTTCGTGTGAACAGTAAAGCGCATGCAATTAACATACTTACTGGGAGTAGTTCAAATGGTGAACCGGGTGTCACGAACTTCGCGGAGTTACTGCGGAGTTCCAGGAGAGTAAGCAGATAATAGAGATAGATAAAGGACCCATGGTGTGTGAAAGAGTGGAGGCGGCCATCTTGTAGTGGGTTTAAAGTGATCAGGAAAAATGTGAGTGACAAAGGTAAAATGCAGAACGAGGGTACATAGTGTCAAACCAAGTTATCACAAATAACAACTTAATTCAGTTCGATCATTGAGCCCGAAGGGCTTCAAAGATTGGAGTCTGTAGATCCATGAGGTCTCCCTTTGTAGGAGAGTTTTGTTGTTGTCTTTTCCTTCTTTACGGGTAACCATCTCAAGCACAAGGTACTTAAGTTGAGCCACGCTGTGATGGGCTTCATTGAAGTGTGTTGCCACGTTTGATTTGGTATTTTTTGTTCGAATGTTCGATTTATGCTCATTCAAGCGGGTTTTTATTTTTCGACTGGTTTTTCCCACGTAGATCTTCCCACATGGGCATTTGAGTAAATAGATCAGGTTAGCAGAATCACATGTTGCATCCACTTGGAGATTAATTGCGAAACCTCTCATGGGGTGATTGATCGTATTGCCACTGATGACGTTATTGCAATTGCTGCAGTGATGACACGGACGTGTTCCCGTGTATGTTCTTGAGGTGGCAGTTGGTTTGGACAGTATTTCTCTGATGTTCATGGGTCTGCTGTATGCAAAAATGGGGGGTTCTCTGAAAAGATCTTCAAAGTCTGGTTCTGATGATAAAATTTGCCAGTGTTTTAATACAATCTTTTTGTAGGTTTTGCTCGAGGTGGAGTATCTGGAAACCAGTGCCATTCTTTGGTTTGGTTCTTTTTGTTTGCTTTTCAAAGCTTCAATCCGGGAGATGGTGTTTACTCTTTCTGTTGCCTCTTTGATGATGGCTTGAGGGTACCCCCTGCTGGAGAATCGTTTGGCCATAGATTGCATTTGGGATTTTCTTATGTCGTTGTTGGAAACTATGCGAGTGACTCTCAGCATTTGGCTAAAAGGAAGGTGTCTTTTCAGAGAATCTTGATGAAAACTACTGTATAGTAATGTGTTGTTGCGATCAGTCGGTTTTCGGTGGAGGTCAGTTTCAATTCCCTCAGGGGTAACTTTCACGAGTACGTCCAAGAATGTTAGGGCTTTGTCGGAAATGTTCCATGTAAATTCAATGCGGTCATCTCTGGAGTTCAAGGTGGTTAGTGCTGTTTCTAGATGATCACGTGAGTCTTTCCAGATGAAAAATAGGTCATCGATATATCGTGCGTATAGTTTCAGGTTGTCTTTCCAGTTGGCGTTAGTTAGGATGTGGTTAAATTCAAAGTTGCCCATGTAAATATTGGCGTACGTCGGCGCGGCGCAATTGCCCATTGCCATCCCAGACAATTGTAGGTACCACCGTTCTTCAAAGGAGAAATAGCTATGGTATAAAGTGAAGATCATAAGCTCCAAAATGAAGCTCTTCATAGGGTCTGTCAAATCCGTTTTCAGTAATGCCAATTCAATCGCTTCAATTCCGCCGTCATGCGGAATCGAGGTGTACAAGCTTTTCACATCGGCGGTGCACAAAAAGATTTGTTCATCCTTGTTAATTTGTATGGCGTTCAGCTTGTTGATAAAGTCAGTGGTATCTCTAATGTAGCTCTCAAGATTAATGACTGAAGGTTGTAGGTAACGATCGATGAATTTGCCAATCGGTTCGTGGATGGATCCTCTTGTGGAAACTATAGGGCGGAAAGGTGGATTCATAAGGTCTTTGTGAATCTTGGGGAGCATTGTGATGGTGGGACTTCTCGGATGATCTACTGTGAGATAACGTTTAGTACGATCGTCGATGATGTCGTTTTCTGTGGCTTTATCAAGGATGTTGCATAAGATCAATCTGTATTCGTTGGTAGGGTTCCCTTCAAGTGGCATGTAGGTATTGGTGTCAAAGACATGTTCCCTGGCCCTCCGATTGTAGAGGTCAGTGTTGAGGATGACGAGGGCGCCTCCCTTATCTGCTTTGAGACATTTAATTGCTTTGTTGTATCTTCAGATAGTAGCCTAACGCACCTGGACAGTTGCGTTGCCTGTTAGAGCACCTTTAGCTTACCTTCACCCTTTCACCAAATCTTTTCAACTTTCTCATCAACCTCCTGCTGTGCGCCTGTGCCTATTCCTTCAACTCTACAGCTGGAGGTTCCTCACATGCTGGGCCAGATGTGGGCTCTTGGGTAGAATTTCCCCCAGGCTGAGCCATTTTTAACTGTAGGAAAAAAAATGTCTTTTTGCAGTCTGAATAACCTGTAGTCTGGCTGATGGTGGGTGTGCAGAGGGATTAATATGCAATCTTTATCCCACTCTGGGCTTCACACATCCAATGTGGCCCAGGAGCGGGTAAACAGTCGTCAATCACTGATTAATGGCCATGAAGAGGCGACTGGGATAGTCTCAGGGGCTCTATCGGCAATTTATTTCACAGCACTTTGGATGAATCATTTATTTCAGACATTAACCCTCTCTGGGTCATGTCACGTTCAGTTTCAGCCTCTAAGGCATGATGCCGCCGGGACAGGCGGTGGCCTCGGCTTTCTGTCATATATTACGCTTATTTTAAATGAAAAGTATTACAATCGCCCCCTGCTCACTGCGCACATATTTAAATACCTGGAACCAGGAGCAGCGGCTGCACGGACTCTGCTCTGGGCTAAGAACAGAGATTAGAAAGCAAAGTCACCGCTGTACAAAGATTCATTCCAGGCGCCCCAAGGAACCTGTGTGGATCGAAAACAATACACGAGGGCGAAAGACAAGCAAGAGACAGGAGAGGAGCAAGACCACTGGACCCCCGACTATCACTAATAGTGTGTGCACGAGGGGGGGGGGGAGGGTTGTGGGGGGTGGGGCGTGTAGGGTGGTTGGGCTGTGGAGGGAGGGCTCAGTCACACTAACTTAGAGGGGATTCATCCTTCATGTTCAGGGACAGCTGATACCTGCCCGCATCGCTGGAGTCTCCTCCCTCCTCACATCCGCACCTGCTCCAACGTCATGAATTTTAAGAAGATGCTAAAAACATGGCTGCTTTAAACAGTGCCTCTTTCGCCCGAACAGCACAGCCCGAGAGACCTTTGGGAGTGAGTCCTACTGCGCTACATTAAGTACAAATAACAACAGTATAAAGTCCGTGTGTGAGACGTGAAAGAGACGGCAAATGTTGGATAGACGCACTGGGTTATTACAAGGGTTGTACTCACACTCACACACGCAGAATGCAAGCACGGGCCAGCGAGACCTAAGAAGCTGGGCAGCACGAGGGACATAAGAACTGTAACACACACAAAGACAAAGGCATGGAGCGAACACAGGCCGGACAAGCACAAGAATACCAGCAACTACAACAAAGAACCCCAAACAAAGAACCACAAACACCCGGAAGGGAACCTACCGAGAGCAGGTGGAGGTCGAGCCCTGAGAAGCACCAACTCACTTTTACTCACCATAGCTCCCAGGATGAAGAAGAAATCATACGAGGCGCGTCTTTGTCCGGAAATGCTCCAGGAGTTGGAACTCACTACCCACGGATCTCCGCTGCGACCCCTCCTTCTCCGGCTTCAAACGAGACCTCAGATCTCAAGGGGCAGATTTACAAGAACTGGCGCATCCCCGCATATCAGCAGGGATGTGCCAGTTATTGTGCGTCACGGCTCCACCACCATGAATGCGCCGGGGCAGATTTACAAGCCCCTTGCGCCTCTTTTACGCTGCCGTTTTGTGACGCAGCGGTGGCGCAAAGCCAGCGCCATGCTGCGGGGTATTTACAACGTGACGCATCTGGGAGATGCGTCACGTTGTAATACCCTGCGCCACATGTAGGCGTTCCTGTGCAGGGGGGGGGGGGCGTTCCGGCGCAGGAACGCCTCCTAAAAGTGGCTGAGTGAAATCTACAAGATTTCACTCAGTCACTTTTAGGCCCATGCTGCGTCAAAACCCTGTGGCTGCTTGAAGCAGACGTACGGCTTGACGCAGCATTGTAAAGATGGGGCACCCAGAGCTTTGCTGAAGCTGCGTCCCCTCCTTCTCCGGCTTCAAACGAGACCTCAGATCTCAAGGGGCAGATTTACAAGAACTGGCGCATCCCCGCATATCAGCAGGGATGTGCCAGTTATTGTGCGTCACGGCTCCACCACCATGAATGCGCCGGGGCAGATTTACAAGCCCCTTGCGCCTCTTTTACGCTGCCGTTGCGTCACTTTTGTGACGCAGCGGTGGCGCAAAGCCAGCGCCATGCTGCAGGGTATTTACAACGTGACGCATCTGGGAGATGCGTCACGTTGTAATACCCTGCGCCACATGTAGGCGTTCCTGTGCAGGGGGGGGGGCGTTCCGGCGCAGGAACGCCTCCTAAAAGTGGCTGAGTGAAATCTACAAGATTTCACTCAGTCACTTTTAGGCCCATGCTGCGTCAAAACCCTGTGGCTGCTTGAAGCAGACGTACGGCTTGACGCAGCATTGTAAAGATGGGGCACCCAGAGCCTTGCTGAAGCTGCGTCGCGCTTGCGATGCAACTCCAGCAATGCGATGTCTTTACGGCACAGATGCGTGACACATCTGTCCATTTTTGCCCCATGATGCGCCGCATTGTAAATGCGGTGGGGCAGATTTACAATAACTGGCGCATCCCTGCATATCAGCAGGTATGCGCCAGTTATTGTGCGTCACGGCTCCGCCACCATGGATGCGCCGCATTTACAATGCGATTCAGAAAAGGCGTGGAAGGGTATACTCAGATGTGAGTCCCTTGCTCATTGCACCATCAGGATTCAAGCAAGCCGGGCCGACGACGGCTGAAATGCCAGAAACCGGTCCCCGGAAGCTTGTTTTCTTCCCAGTATAAGAATTGGCTTGGTAGTTTGGTTTGCCCTGTTCCCATCATGCACTGGGACAGGAACAGACTAATTTGCATGTAGCCAGGTTCTGAGCTGGGATGGTGCAGTGAGCTAAAAAACGGTGATGGATCAAGCCCTGATCTTTGGACTGGGTAAGAGTGGTCTGCTTAATTCAGACACTCTGTTCATCACCACCCCCTTTTCTGAATCATTTTGTCCACCATAAGCGTGGGAGGGTATACTCAGATGTGAGTCCCTTGCTCATTGCACCATCAGGATTCAAGCAAGCCGGGCCGACGACGGCTGAAATGCCAGAAACCGGTCCCCGGAAGCTTGTTTCCTTCCCAGTGTAAGAATTGGCTTGGTAGTTTGGTTTGCCCTGTTCCCATCATGCACTGGGACAGGAACAGACTAATTTGCATATAGCCAGGTTCTGAGCTGGGATGGTGCAGTGAGCTAAAAAACGGTGTTGGATCTAGCCCTGATCTCTTGACTGGGTGAGAGTATTCTGCTTAATTCAGAAACTCTGTCCACCACCACCCCTTGTTGTTAAGCATTTACAATGCGGCGCACCATGGGGCAAAAACGGACAGATGTGTCACGCATCTGTGCCATAAAGACAGCGCTTTGCTGGAGTTGCGTCGCAAGTGCGACGCAGCTTCAGCAAGGCTCGGGGTGCCCTATCCTTAAAATCAAGCCGTACGTCTGCTTCAGGCAGGCGCAGGGTTTTGACGCAGCATGGGCCTAAAAGTGACTGAGTGAAATCTTGTAGATTTCACTCAGCCACTTTTAGGAGGCGTTCCTGTACTGGAACGCCCCCCCGCGCCGGAAGGCCTACATGTGGCGCAGGGCTTTACAACATGACGCATCTCTCAGATGCGTCACGTTGTAAATACACCGCAGCATGGTGCTGGCTTTGCGCTGCCGCTGCGTCAGAAAAGTGATGCAACTGAGGTGTAAAATAGGCGCAAGGGACTTGTAAATCTGCCCCTTAGTTCTTATCAACTACCTGAACACGCCCCCTAACCGAAGTATACCAACCCCCAAAGCAGGACCCTCACTGCGGTCATCTGTCTCTCTCCGCCTCTGATCTGTCACTAACGCGGTTACCTCAGTGCGGGCTGTTCTCTGCCTCTGTGATGGTTTTGAATACCTGAATTCTGGATTGTTCTTTACTCCTTTGTTGACTGCTCTGACCCACACGAATCCTCGCATGTACTTCGAGTGAACCTTCTCACTTAACATATAAAGCGCTCTGATACCCTCGGGTCTAGCTAGCGCTATAAGAAACGCAATAATCATAAGATAGAGAGGGTAAAGCTGGATAGAAAATAGGTGAGGCTACGACCAGGAGAGAAGCATCTGTAACGAGAGATTAGGGCTGCAAGGTAAATAGAAATGAGGCGCGTAAGGAATAGGCCCACACAAGCAGGTGCAAAACAAGGAGAGGAGGAGCGAACCCAGGAGCTAACAGCAGAAAGAGAAGGAATAAAGGAAACCCTGGATGAGAAACAAGAACACGAGGCAGGGCCTAGTTTCTTTCTGGTGTGAATATCGCTCCCCTGTGTTTCCTAACTGGAGAGGAAGCAGCTTGTGGCTGCACCCGACTGCAGATTAAAGACACAAAACCGTGTGAAGGGAAATGCAATGAAGGGGTGGAAGGAATCTGCAACACACTGCACCGGATCAGGGAAAAGGCACCGCCAGAAGCAGCAGGAACTGGCCAGCAAACCAGCAGCACGTGCCCTGCAGCACAGAGGGGTTCAATCATCCACGTGTGAACGCGGAGCTTCAGGCACTGGCAGCGCAGAAGGAGGTGTGCGCAAAATCAGCATCATTTGCTGTTGTATTACCACACAAGAGTTCAGGAAAACTACATGACATTCCACATAATTATGCAGATTTGTACTAAGCGCTATATTTTACAGCAAAATATGTCCTTGCATCTATTTTTTACGTGAGGACCCATGTAGTTATTAAAACAACCAGGGAGGAAAAACAAGAGTGTCCTGAGCAGCAGCCACTCCCATCTGGCTATTTCCGTTCTCGATTCTCGTGGTAGCATTTAATGGTGCATCATTGAGCGATGTGACACAGTGGCGTAAGATCGGAAATTTTGGGAAAGTAATCATGGGAAAGTTTAACATGAAGTTCAAATAATTATGATTGCGTAATTTTAAGTCTGCCAGAGACTACTCACAGGTAGTTGCAGCAGGTTGGAGTCACATGATTGGGCGGCACAAAGCTACCAATGTGTGTGTAAACAAAGACCCGGAAGAGAGAGGACGCAGTGCTGGGGAACAGCAGGATCGGTGCTGCTGAAAGCACTGCGCAGGGCATGCCGGGTTTTTGGGAATACCCGGAAGTGCATGAAAAATCAAAAGTATAAAAACGAAAGAACTGATTCTCAAACCCAGACTATTCTGGTACCATACACCCCCGCCCCCCCCCCCCTGCATTCATAAATGGAACGCAACAAGGCCCCCGTGAGCTGGAGGAAGTGTGGGCACCCTGGCTCACTGGCTATGGACCGGTCCCAAACTAAAGCCATATTGGCAGGAAGTCCTAACCTATATAAATATGACTTTTGATACAGACAGACCCTAATTGCCTGCATTCATTCTCCTTGGCTTCGCTAATAAGCAAATATATGTCTTGGGGTCCGGGAAGGGCAGTGATACTGGCTCTTTCTGTTGTTGAACAAGGCATCACTGCCCTGCGGGGACCCAAGGCAACCAAAGGATATAACTCCTGACTACACACCGCGAGGGAGCTCTCGGGTATGGGAAAGATCCCAGCAACACTGAAATGTAAGGGGTCCCAACTTGAGAAGACATGGGCCCGTGTATCACCTTTCTAGCCAGGAGTTTAGAAATCCGACCTGCTCTAAATACCCGAGTGTGGCAGATCTCAAACTCCACCTCCCCAGCAGACAAGAGTCCTGCTATGATCTGTATCCACCTACACATGTTACGGCCTAGACATCTGTGGTGACTGCTCTGAACTCTTCCTTAACACTGAGGAGCTGAGAATGCGTCAGAATCGTGTATCACTGACGCAAAGGGATAGAGTTTTCTGCAAGTTGACATCTCGGTTATTATGTCTGGTTTTATAGTATTTACTTAGCTTTCTTTATTGAGCTGCACCTCACCGGCCAGTAGTTGAAGGTGAGAGAAATACCACTTCAAAAATTTGAACAAACACAGAATTGAAGTGTGCGATGCCTGAAGAGTAGAGGAGCGAGAGAGTTCTGGACAATTTCAGCAAGTTGCGCAGATAACAAAGAAGATGAACTAGAGGGGATCAATTCAGAAGATGAACAGGAGAACCAGAGACAAATCTTTATGGTACGGCTCAATGAGATGCTAGAACAGACAGGGCCCGATTCACAGAACTAACTTAAGACAAAATCCTAAACTTACTACCATTTTGGTATTCACAGAAGGCACTTACTCATTTCGGTATTCACTGAAGTTAGGAGCCCTAACTTTACTACTCCTAAACTGAGAAAAATCCGAACTTTAAGACTTTCGGTATTCACAGAAGGCATTTAGAAGTCCTAAAGTTAGGAGTCCTAACTTCTGTGAATACCGAAATGAGTAATATTAATTACTATAATATTAATTGCCACCTTTTCTTTGAACTTTTAAATGACTGTATAATATTTTGTTGTTCAAAAATTTCCTTTTTTTATGTAATGATTTTATTATGAGATGGAAATGTGCTTAAGTGTCATATGAATTTAATTTTTTGTATATTTTTGTTGATTTTATCTTGTTATACCAATTAAAAGTGATACATAATTTTTTGATATATTTGTTAGAATTTCTTCTTTTTGCAACTTCCCTCCTGTTGTCCTTCTGATTTTATGCACACGTTTGTTTTTCCCTGAAGTACAAATTATCATATCTAATCAGGGGGTCCTTGTTACTTACATCCAAAACCCGAACAAGCCTACTGTTTCAAAACCCGTCGACCCGGCAAAGGGTGCCGTACCGAAGCCCGTATCGCAGCCGGAAAAACCTGTCGACTCTAAAATAACTGCTCCAAAGACACCAGTCGATCCAAAGAAAAACATCGACTCGGACAAAGACACTCCTCCAAAAATGCCTTCGGAGCACAAAAAAACGTGTCTAACCGAAAGTTCAGTTCGACCCGAAAAACGCCAAAAGTCATAGAAAAACCAGGTGTAGTCGACCCGAAGAATTCTAACACTCAACCCAGGACTGTAGAGGAAGACCTCCAGAGGCACACCAGAGGCACAAACAATCTTCTGTTGAAACCTCGAAGATTCCAGAAGGAAAAAACATATAAGCGCTCCTTCTCGGGAATGGCGCCAAGGATTTGGAACTCTCTCCTGCCCGAAACCAGGCTTATCTCTTCCACAACACTCTTTAAAAATGAAGTAAAAGCTATCCTCATGGCTAAATACACCTGAACTACTATCTTGATCACTGTTAGTACTCTGCACCAATCTATACTACATGTTTGACCCTTTTGATTATTTGTATTAACTGTCCTATTACTCACATGTTTGGCTTTGTAGCCACCTATTTGTACTACTTTGTACTCATGTTGGGCTTAGTTGCCACCTATATGTACTAATTGACCTATTGTTTTATCTGTTTAACCATGCCCATGTACTTCGCTTTGTAAAGCGCTCTGATATCTGCAAGGATCTTGTCCGCGCTATATAAAACTTTCAAAATAAATAAATAAAATAAAATCATTATAGAAAAAGAAAAGAATACATTTCCCAACTAAACACTTCTATGTCGTTTACATGAATACAATAATGAATTACTAAGCATACATTGGAATACATGATGTTTCTTTAAACACACTTTAACTGGACTAACATTCATTTCACAAGTACATTTCTAGATTACATGACATTAATACTTCAAGAAACACGTTATATTGCAGCTAGGGGAAATTCTGATACATGCGTTCATAGCTTTGTGTCATTCTTAAACATGATTATAAACCCCTATATATGCGGGTGCGGATTACTTGTGAATATGATGCACCCCTACGATTTCTAACACAGTTTTGCGCTCTCTCAGTCCCCCCTTTGATGACCTGTGTCATCACCACCATCCCACATTCCTTAGGGTAGGGACCGATTTTTAAACAGCACTTGTTGCAACATTTCCTCGCCTAAGCATTTCCAAAGCTCTTAAGCTTCTGTATTGATTGTCCTGCAACTCTTCCATTACCCGTGCCTCTCCCCTCCCTGCTCTATCCAACCTATTGGACCTATAGCATTTGTACAATCTCAACAAACCCCATATTCCAACCACACAGGCTACTATCATGAGAAGAGGCTCCAAAATGTATTCAAGAAAACTCCTACCCAGGTTTCCAAACCAACTTCCAACACCTCCAAGACCCTTGCCAACCTTTTCCCATGTGTTTTCTTGTGTCAAATCGTTAATCTCATAGCGGATAGCAGTAATGTTGCGTATATATTTCTTCAGATCTTTAGAATTGTCTGGAATATACGTGCAACATTCCTGGACCTTCAAAAGTTTACAGACTCCGCCCTCTTTTGCTAATAGGACGTCTAAGGCAAGGCGGTTCTGCAAAACCATTGCCCTGATCGATAACATCTCACCATGAATCAGCACCCGAGACTTTGCCGTACTCATCGACAACTCATCCACCACTGTTGCTAACCTTCATATCTTTACATCATTTAAAATCACTCCCAACATTGGTATTGCAGCTCCAAATATATCTCCCACTATTGCAGCAGCACTTTCTCCTCTCTTCATTCTTGTCAACTTGCCACCCTCAATTTGAGCAAAATCCTCAGTGTGGTATATCTTAGGGAAAACAATAGCCAAATAGAACGTCCCATACCACTTATCCGGTAGTCTCACGTATGCATTCTTTCCACAGACAAAATACACTGTTGGAATCACTTGTATCACACTTTTCAGAAAATCCTTAGTGTAATATTCTAATTTGAAAGTGTGTTCACAAGTTGTCTCGCCCACGTATACATTTTCGTAGTATGTCTTTGGCCTATGTAAACATATCTTTCCTTTTTGTACAACGTCCAGGGCTATTGGACCATAACTTCCCTTTGACTTGTGTCCATGCTCTTCTTCTGTCCAATCTACCTTACCCTGTTCCGACGTCTGTAACTGCTTCTGTTTCTGGTATCTATCCTCAACCTGCTCTACGAACTTCTTCTCTACCTCTGTCAATGAGCAGGTCAGGTTATGTCAATGTGCATATGAGGTATCTATGGTTTTCGTTGGAATGAAAAAGTATCTAAGTCTATCCTCGGACTTATAATAATCCCATTTGTTCAAATGCTTATAATTTGGGACTTCTGGCAACACAACATCATAATTCGAAAAGAAATACTCAAAATGACTCCTGCCATAAAATAAACTAAGCAACAAACTACATGAAATTCCATATGTCAATGGCAAGTGATGGTATCTAATACCCTCATCTACTGAAGCAGGCAATTGCATACACACATAACAATCTTTCGCATCCATCGCGTCAATGTACTCATACAGCAATTTAGCATAAGCATTTTTTCCAAAGTTTCCTTTGGACAAATCAGCATGTAATCTATGACTTTCTTCAGCTAGCAAAGCTTTCTTGGCTCCTATGTCTACCTCTTTTTGGCTAGGAGTGGTAGGTTTAGGAGTTCCCTTGACCTCCACTTCCTGCTCCAGTGGTGCTAAATAAGAAACTAAAACTACAACAAAGATAAAGAAAATCACTAACTCTAATAGTGTACCTATAATACATTTTGCCCTACGAGTCGGGTTCCCAGCCTCCGTGGTCTCAGACAGTGTGATTCGATTTTAGCAGCAACACAAAGTCTTGGCAATATACAGTCTCTTGCTTGGCTTTATGAATTTTCTCGAACCACACCTAGAAGCAGAGGTCCCCTTTCAAATTTTCATTGTTCATTTTGTGTTCAGGTGACCCTACCCTTCTCCGTCCTCTAAGGGATGTCCCTGAATTTCTTCTTCTTCCACTAGGCTCTAAGTATCTTCTATAGCTTATTTACAAAGTCTTTACTGCGCATCAATGATCAGGTTCTCTCCAAGTGCACAGAGTACGTAATGTAAAAGTTCCATATGAAGTATTATTGAATCACAGGCAGGGATTTCAGGACAAAATGTAGGAAAAGTCAGTCTGTTTAGGATCAAATCACTTATCTTGCTTAGGAAAGGGGGATTAGGAACGGTGATTGTCAGTAAGCCTTCGATTTCCAGTCCAGGCACCAACAGTATCACTTCCAATTTATAGTTCGGGGCCGTATCGGTCACCAGCACTGACCTCACCCTCCCGGATCTCAGTACACCTGGCATTTGTCAAAGGGTAGGTCCACTCCGGAGTGGCGTATCTTCTGCAAGGTACTCTCACCCTCCTTGATCTCCTTGGACCCTTCTCCTCTGACTCTTGGTCTCCTGTTTCCAGGTCTGATTCTTCGGATACAGGCGCAAGATCTTTTTCGGAGGTCAATCTCACGTTCAACCTTTTCCGCCTTTCGGGCCAACTTGCCTCCGTGCCCCTTACTCCTCTGACCCTTGTCGGCGCAACTTGCTCATCTCGACCTTTAGCTTCTCCAGAGTTGGGATCACCCTCACAGCAGCTTTCCCATTCAGTGGCAGTTTCAGTATCACGGTCGCTGTGATCTCCCTCAGCTCGGTCGGAAGGGTTACCAGCTTCTTCAGACACCCCCACAGCTTGACTTGTCCCCTCTTGTGGATCTTCCTCCACAGCTGGATTTTCTTCTACGAGAGGAGCTGTTTCTTCCAGGGGTGCTGGGACTCTTCGGGTGTGAGAAGCGTGTATCCAGTTTGGTAATCCACCACACTTCACTGCCGTGTTCGTCACCAGGATGACTTGGAACGGCCCTCGCCAGCGGACGTCCAAACAGCTCTTCCTCACGTGCTTCCGTACTAGCACCCAATCTCCGGGGCACAAGTCCTGACAGAGGTCTCTAGAAGTCGGGATTTCTGCCGTCTGCACCTGAAGGGACACAGAATGGATGACGTCAGATAATCCTTTGCAGTAATCAAGAATCATATCATCTGTGATATTCAGCAAGGCCGCTGAAGGGACTGAAGGCAATCTCATAGCTCTTCCCATCAGCACCTCATGGGGTGAAAGTCCTGTTCTCCTGTCTGGTGTGCTACGCATGCTCATCAACACCAAAGGTAAGGCATCTGGCCATTTCAGAGATGTGGAAGAGCACACTTTCGCCATTCGTGCCTTGAGCGTTCCATTAATTTGTTCCACTATGCCAGAAGCCTCTGGCCGATAGCTACAATGCAGTCTCTGATCAATATTCAGTGCAGAACAGAGCATCTTCACAACTTCACTGTTGAAATGTGTTCCTCTGTCCGATTCCAAAGAGGTCGGGACCCCGAATCTAGGTACTTACTCCCTCAACAATAATTTAGCTACTGTGAGTGTATCGCACCTACGAGTGGGTTATGCCTCGACCCACCTGGAGAACACACATACAATGACCAAGACATATCTGAGGCTGTTACACTTTGGCATCTCAATGAAATCCAATTGCATTCTGTTGAAAGACTCTCCAGACCTTCCCACGTGACTCAACGTAACTGGTGTCCTCTTCCCAACATTCATCTGTTGACACGTGACACACCTCTGACACACCGCTTCCGCGGCCGTTCGGAACTTAGGGTTGTACCACGTCTGCCTAAATACTTGTATCATAGCATCTCTTCCCAAGTGTACAGAACCATGTATCTGGCGGGCCATCGGGCTCACTAGTTCATTCGGCAACACAGCTCTCCCATCTGCCGAAATCCACAAATCCAAATCCCCTTTCGTACAGCCAGAAGTCACCCACACTCTTTTCTCAAAATCTGACGCTTGTTCCTGCATCTTTCTCAATTTGTCCCAAGGGTCTGCCACTTCAAGTACCATGTTTAGCTCGGTCCCTCTGTGTATTCCCTCAACAACCTGGTCCGTGAAAGAGTAAGCTTGCTCGGCATAGTAACGTGCTACCTCATCCACATACCTGTTACCCAGGGACACAAAATCAGCACCTTTACTGTGTGCTGTGTATTTTACCACTGCAATTTCTGCGGGTCCCTGCAGAGCTTCCAGCAGTAACCGGACAAATTCTCCATTCCTGATAGGGGAACCTGATGATGTCATATAACCCCTTTGAGACCATAACTGGCCGAAGTCATGAACCATGCCAAACCCATACCTGCTGTCGGTGTATATGGTGACTTGAATCTTGTTAGCTGCCAAACAGGCACGCGTCAACGCTACTATCTCAGCTACCTGAGCGGAGTGTACTCCTTCCAGACAGGCAGCTTCGACTATTCCATGAATTGTGCAAACGGCAAAAGCCGCTCTCAACTGTCCAGCATTGTCCCTTATACATGAGCCATCTACAAAGAGAATTTCATCTGGGTCTTCTAAAGGCTCATCAACAATGTCTGGTCGTGGCTTGGTGCATAGTTCAGTCACTTCAAGGCAGTCATGGTCTTCACAATCATCATTTAAAACATTTGGCAACGGCATCAATGTAGCAGGGTTCAAAACCGAACATCTCTTTAGGGTTACATTCTCTGTAGCAAGTATAACCTGCTCATAACGTGTGAGCCTGTTGTTAGTCAGGTGCTGTGTTTTGGTCCTTGTCATTAACAATTCTACCGAGTGTGAAACGTGTACCACCAATGGATGCCCCATTACGATGCTCTCACAACGCTCAATGCTGACACCTGTTGCCGCAACGGATTTGAGACATCCGGGCAACGCTGAGGCTACTGGATCTAAGGTAGCCGAGAAATATGCAACTGGCCTACGGGCACCTCCGTGATCTTGGGTCAAAACTGCTAACGCGCAGCCCTCTCGCTCGCAGCAAAACAGTGAAAACAATTTAGTGTAATCAGGCATTCCCAGGGCCGGAGCCTGGCATAAGTCTTCTCTCAACGTTAGGACAGCCACCATACAGTCTGTGTCCCATGGTACCGGATCACTCACGTCCTTGAGCGTCAGTTTCTGTAAAGGCTTCGCTTTCAGTGAGAAGTTGGCAATCCATTGGCGACAGTAGCCAACCATTCCCAGGAACATTCTAACCTCCCTTTGTGTGGTAGGCACCATCATCTTCATTATTGCCTCTATTCTGTCTGGGGACACTTTTCTTATCCCCTTCTCTATCCTGTGTCCCAAATACTGTACTTCTGGAAGACAGTATTGTAACTTGCTAGGAGATACCTTGTGACCATTCTCTGCCAGATGGTTCAACAACGCAATGGTGTCTATTCTACAGGCATCTTTTGTCTCTGACGCAACAAGGAGGTTGTCTATGTACTGTACAAGAACCGAGTTCTGGGGCAGTACTAGACTTTCAAGATTCTTCTTCAATAATTGATTAAAGATCGATGGACTTTCTGTATACCCCTGTGGGATACGACACCATGTTAATACACGGTTTTCCAGCTTAAAAGCGAAAAGAAATGGTCTCTCTTCGTGTAACGGGATAGAGAAAAATGCCTGACACAAATCGATCACGGTGAACCACTCAGCCTGTGCTGGAATCTGAAACAGTATCACTGATGGATTCGGTACCACTGGACAGCATGGAACAACAATGTCGTTTATCTTTCGTAAATCCTGCACAATCCTGAACTTCCCGCTAGGCTTCTGCAAGCCCATAATCGGAGAGTTACACGGACTGCCCATTATCTCTTTTAAGATTCCCCGTTTCATCATGGACTCAATCACAGGTTTTATTCCCGCAATTGTTTCTGGGGTCAGCTTGTACTGGGGTGTTCTTGGAAATTCTGCATCTCGCCTTACTTGTATCCTGACTGGCTCTACACCTTTGATTTGATTTGATTTGATTTGATTTGGACTTGTAGAGCGCATGGCTGCCCTGGAGCGTCCCAGCGCTAATCCTAATCTGAACCTGATGAACTCAAGCGGGATGCAGAGTTAGGGGATGGTAGGGAACAGAAAGGTTTTGAGTGCTCTTCTAAATTTCAGATGACCCGGTTCCATTCGGAGTTCTCTAGGAAGGGCATTCTATTTATTTGACACATTCAGTGAGAACCGGCGGCCTCCTGTTCGTGCCTTCCTCACTCTTGGAACAATGGCCAGATTTTCTCTATCTGAGCGAAGGGCCCTGGTCGACTTGTAAGGTCGGATCAGTCCTCTTAAGGCCGGAGGGCCTTTACCCTGCAAAGTCTTATGTGCGATGCAGAGAGACTTAAAAGTGATCCGCTCTTGGATGGGGAGCCAGTGCAGGGCTTTCAACAGTGGTTTGGCTGAGGCCCGTCTCGGCGCCCCCATCAGCAGCCTGGCTGCGGCGTTCTGAGCTCGCTGAAGAGTATTAATAGTGGTATGAGGGGCTGCAAGGAAGAGGGAGTTGCCATAATCCAGTTTGGACAGAATCAAACCCTGGATTAGCAGCTTTCTGGATTGAAACGGAAGGAGAGGGAGGACCTTCCGGGCTGCTCGTAGCAGGCCGAAGCAGCCTCCAACCACCTTCTGCGCATAGGTCTTGAAGGTCAGTTGGGGTTCGAACCAGATCCCTAGGCTTTTGATTTGCTGCTTGGGGGGTGGAAGATCTCCCATACAAGCGGGCCACATCTCAGGGGGCAGAGAGGTGAATTGATTGCCTAAGAGCATGATCTCCGTCTTAGAACCTTTGATTAATCCAATCTCTTCTCCTGTAAAATCCCAAACCTCCTGTCTGACTGTCTCTCTCAAGTCCCAGGGGAGTTCCTCCACTGTTAGTGCAGGATACAATTCTATACACAGACGTGTGTTTGCGACCTTAAAGGCGGCATCATCGTCATTTGTCTCCAACTCTACTCCCTTTGGTGTACAATAGATGGTGCAGTTGAGTTTGCACAACAGGTCCCTTCCTAACAGACACACAGGACTAGAATCACATACCACGAATTGATGGTTGTCATGGAAGTTTACTATTTTCACTGGAACTGGCTCGGTCAGTGGATTCGTCATCTTCCAATTCACTACACCCACAACTTGAATGGTCTGACCTGACAGAGGCAGGTTAGGAACCACTGCTGACCGCACAGTAGAACGAGTCGCACCCGTGTCCACCAGAAAGGTAGTGGGGTGTCCAGCTACCTCCGCATCTACAAAGGGTCCTCTCTGGTCTATCTCTAAGGCCGTTCCTAAGGTGCATCCTTCCTCCCCTTCCAGACACCTTCCTGTTATTGGGTTGAAAGCATAGTATTCATCTCCATCTATCAGGAGGGGCATCTGCTGGTATATCCTATTTCCTGCTCCGATCTTCGTTGGCTGGGGAACGGGGGCTCTAGGAGCGGAAGTCCCCCCTTTTGCCACTTTGAGCTTGACTATTGTGGACCTCGGAGTTTGTGGAGTCTGGCTCTCCTCTTCCTCTTCCTGTACTTGATTCTCTGGGTTATGGGGACACTCACGCCTCCAGTGCCTGATCTCGTGACACTGATGACACCTTGTTGTCTTTTTCAGAGTCGCCAGATCCACCCTTGGCCTTGAGCCATCCTCACTGTCCCTTTTCTGGCTGTTCAATCTTCTCCCCAGCGTTCCACTTCCTGACTGACCCTGTCCTCCCGATTGCATTTGGACTAGCATCAGTTTATCTTTGAGCTTCTTAGTCTTAGAGTCTATCTCATCACTGCAGTATCTCGCGTATCTCAGGATCTCATCTAGAGGCTTGTTTTGCCAGCAAATCAGATGTTGCTGTATCATTAGACAGATCTCGGGTCTCAAGCCCAAAACAAACTTGGACACAAACTGTCCCATATCCTTCGGATCCATCACATCCAGACCACTGCACTGTTTGAATATCTGTAGCAGTCTCTCATAATACTCATGAACTGTCTCCTTTGGTTCTTGTCTAGTTCGATCTATTTTCACCCAATCTATGTCTTGTGCTGGCACCTTGGTTTTCAACCACGTAATCACTTGTTCATATTTTACCATCACTCTTGGTGAAGGTCCATTTGTGAGTGCATCCCGTTCTGGTTCCTCTGTGGGCCACTCGACACTGACCTTGCACGCTACCCACAGATCTCCCGGAACCACAATGTCGAACAGTGTGTTCAGATCGACCCACAGTACTTTTGAGATTTTGACAAACCTCTCTACCTGCTTGTGCCATTCCACTGGGTTTTCCCTCAATTTTGGAAAAGTGTTCGTAAAGGCAGCCAAATCTCCCCTACTCCAGGGTACGTGCACATATCCTCCATGGGCTACCTCCCTCAAGGGGTATGCCTCTGCATGCATTAGCCCCGTTCCTGTGGGAGTCTCTATGGTGCTCTGTCTAACACTTTTCTTTCTCGACCACTTTTCCTCCCACTTGTCCAATTGGACCCAAATTCGAATTCCCACTACTAGTTCTCTGATGTGGGTTTTTAATCCGATTACTCTTTTCTCGTCAAGATCTTGGTCTGTATATTGCAACCTATGGCCGCCTTGGAACGCCTTTGTTCTGGTCAAGTCCACTGAATATTTGTTAGCTAATTCTGTTAGTTTCTCGTGAGCTGCCCTGGCTCGACGAGTAACATCCTTCGCGACAAACAACAGTTCATCTGGATCGTAAAGTTCTAGTCTTTCAAGAGGGATTGTAGCTTCCACTATCTCATCTACTTCCGACTTCAGTCTTAGTACATCTATTCTCCTGGCCTTTATCACTGCTCTCAATGTGCCTTGGCTAGAAGTTTCGCTTGGGTCTTTCCCTTTACATTCCTGACTCGCTCTTCTGTCTTCCTCAGGGGTGTTATGAGGAACACTCCCTCTCTCCCATCTTTCACAGTCCCATTCTTGTCGCCTTTCTGCAGTTCCAGGGGTAAACGTACCTCTATTTTCCTCACTCCCACGGTCCCCATCTTGTCTACTTCCATTTGACATGCACTGGGATATTTCCCTGTTCTCTGAACCCCACTGTCTGCAATCGTCCCTTGTCCCGTCGCTCTGGTTATCCGCAACCGTCTCCCAGGTTCTCAAATCTGGCCTCAATTCCCTAATGAGCCTGGGCCGTGGTCCTCTCAGATCCATTGGTCCTCTTAAGCCCCCCTGTTCTCTTGAGGAGTCTGCCGATGCTGCCAAAGGGGTGCTCCTTTCTATCGGTCTGGACCATTGATTCCACTCATTCACCACGTTATCCCTAATTTCACTGGCGTTTCTTTCCCTGTCCATTTGTGGCAGACTCTCGCTTTGGGTCTGTTCTGGGTTATACACTGACACTATAGGACCTATGGTAACGGGTACCGTAAGGGCATCTGGTAACCTCTGAGCATTGGCCCCCTCCTCACAGTGTACCTTCTGTACCGTGAATCTTCCCACTACTCTTGCTTCCGGGGCCAGTTGAGGTACCTCGCTTTCCACCGTGACAGCCCTGTTCCCTACCGGACCTAAGTCGCTCTCTCTTAGGATACCACCGTCCACTGCCGATGTTCCCCTGTCTGTTGGTGGTGGTGAGGTCCCTTCTACTTCTGGATTATATGGAGGTGGTCTGTCCGATAATAGCCTCTCTATCAGACTATCTTCCGTTTCACTGTCATCGTCTTCTGTATTCCTTTTCTGTGCTTCCTTCTCACTAACCAACAATGGGTACAACCTATCCCCTTCTATGGTTTGTACTCTCCATCTCTTGGCTAGTGCGTCCCACCTCGCGTCCTGTACTGCTCTAACTGATCTATTCACTCTTTCTTGTCTTCTGTCCCTGTTTTTTTCATGGGCTGCCCTGATCCATGCATTTAATGCTTCGAACTGTGTTGGCCTAGGCAAAGGTCGCAAGGAAGACATAATCGCTTTGAGCTGATACAACACCTCTAAGCTGAACGTCCCGTACTTAGGAAACATTAGTTCCTCATTCCCCTCAGTCATCTTACACCAGTTCTCAAGCCACAATATAGTATGTAACCCAACGTTTGTAGCCATGTAGTGAGCTGGCGTATCTTCGGGTGGAGCCTCTTCCCCACATCGAGGTTCTAAACTCTTCTCTCCGGAAAAACAACTTCGCAATCCTTTAAAACATTTCATGATGAAATCCACAACAATTCCTTATTTACTATGCTCGTTTACTTTTACAATGACAATCCACCAATCCCAGCGCGGCTTCACTCTGGCCGTCCTATCCTAGCGCGGCTCTTCGCTGACGTCACTCACTTCCCGCTAACCACCCTATCTCAGCGCGGCTTCACACTAACCGTCCTATCCCAGCGCGGCGCTTCCTGACGTCACTCTCCTCTGTTTGCAGCAGTTCCCCTCCTTTCTCCGCTCGTCTCTCGGTCATGCATGCGTCCCAATCATACGCTTTAAAATGATCACTTCCGACCAAGCAATCACTTCTCTGACTGCACGTCCACAGTCTGACTGTAATTGTCACCGACTGGCAAATGTCTGTCCAATTAAAGAGCAGACAATCGCCTCTCTGATAGGTTTCATACACACGGTAACTTCCGACCAGCGTCTGTTACCCACGCATTCACACATTCGTTCCCCCTCTCTCGGTCCTGCGGGAAATCAATGGGTACCTCATGATCCCCTTTCAATGGTCGACAATTACTGTGAGTGTTCGATACACCCGAACCACTTAAACTCTCCTTGAGCCTAAGATTTTCACCGGTTGCGCGCGCTCACAACCTGATCTCCTTTCACACTACAGGCATTCAATCTCCGCTAGACAATACAACACAACACCACAATACACCCCGCAATCTAACCTGCAAGACCCTTTTTTATACTCACACTCTTACGACCTGCTGCTTTCTGCCGCACCGTCACTCTCCGTCATCTTCCGTGGATCGCCATTCTCCGTCCGCTGCTCTATGGACGCACATCTTCGGATGTCGATGGGCCTTGGGGAAATCTTAACCTATGTGGATTACCTTCACTCCAGAAGATAAACCATCCTCTGCTACCAACTGGAAAGGCGGGAAATTCAATCTAGAATTTGGACCTCAACTCTAGAATCCCGTCACAGGTCGATTAGACCTTTGTACCTGTCATAGAGTGTAGAAGGCAATCTTTTTCAACAAATCAATTCGGATCACTTCCATTTCCTACCCCAAGAACCACTGACAAAAGGTCAAGTTTGAAGATGTATTATAAAGCCAAAAGCAGTTGTGTATATAAACACCTCAGTAAAAGGTTCAACAAATACACAGGTACTAATACAAACATAATCCTACGGAAAAATCTCAAACGACTGAGAAACAGCACTAATATGATTTCCAGGACCACTAAACTTGCAATAATTGCTATGATCTGGGTCCTGGTAGGCATAGAAGAAAAGAAGAAATACATCAGGATAAGTCTGTCTCTACACTATACTAAGTGTCATCCCTACAACCGGATCTTCCCTAACAAAAAGGTGTCAGCCGTGGTGACTTCCAAAGAAGTTCACTCACTCAATTCGGACTTAGTCTCTTAAGTTCTTCTCGCAAGCAGCTCTCTGCCTACCCAGCATCTTTTCTTCGCCCTTGTGCGCTTCTACTCTGCTCTCCTCCCGGGGTGCTGTCCCTAATACGAAATCCACAATTCAGTTGACACGCCCCAAGAGACGCCCCCCTTGGAGAGTTGGATTTCAAAGGGTCGTCATCTTGATGTCTTCATCCTTGTTCGTTGAAAAACGGCCTTGGGTCCCACAGTCATCTCCTCTTGAAGTTGCTTCCCTAAAATTCCACATCCACTCCTCCAGGTCTACAACTATTTTCCTAACTTTCACATGCAATGGGCCCTTCTTTACTATCTCTGGCTAACCTTGCACCTGCAAAGGAACGCACAT
Organism: Lissotriton vulgaris; assembly: GCF_964263255.1. Taxonomy (NCBI): domain Eukaryota; kingdom Metazoa; phylum Chordata; class Amphibia; order Caudata; family Salamandridae; genus Lissotriton; species Lissotriton vulgaris. The sequence continues at coordinate 54,369,265 of NC_141691.1, read as the reverse complement.
AAATTGGTTCACGACAATATGCTACTTGCAATGAATTCTTTAAGGCAACCTTCTAGGAAAGGGGGCAGTTCCAAGATTTAAGCTAGCAGTCACATTCCTGAATCGGCCTACACAACCCGTTATCCCCACCTGGGCCTCTGCACGTTTCGAGATGTCACCCCCTAACTTTGGCGAACAGTTTTACTCATTAGGCCTGCATCATTATAGAAAAAGAAAAGAATACATTTCCCAACTAAACACTTCTATGTCGTTTACATGAATACAATAATGAATTACTAAGCATACATTGGAATACATGATGTTTCTTTAAACACACTTTAACTGGACTTACATTAATTTCACAAATACATTTCTAGATTACATGACATTAATACTTCAAGAAGCACGTTATATTGCAGCTAGGGGAAATTCTGATACATGCGTTCATAGCTTTGTGTCATACTTAAACATGATTATAAACCCCTATATATGCGGGTGCGGATTACTTGTGAATATGATGCACCCCTACGATTTCTAACACAGTTTTGCGCTCTCTCACGATCAAGAGCCAAAGGAGGTCATGGACTCCAATCTCTGTGCTTAAGTCAATGGTTCATTTCAGGTCATTCGTCCTCTCCTACTCTTGTCCGTAACTTCCCCTCCTTGTTGAAGTAATCTAGTTGACATCCATGAAAGGAGCCCAAGAATCTGTCTTGCAAATGGTTGCAGCTCTCCTGGGTTGTGAGTGGAAGCTGCAAGACTGATTTCTAGCCATATTAGAAACTGCATCAAGGGAACCGATTTCCTTCCTACTGAATCAACTAGATTTAAGAGCAGATCGAGTCCTACAGATACTATGACTCTAGTTTCTCTGGCCAACACAGCTAAAAGCGTAGGCAAGTAACTACTCTATTCCTTGTTGGATCCTTCTACTGCTTTTGATTCTATGGGCAAAGACAGATTATGGTATAAAGTGATCATTATGAGTGCACCAGGGGGACGTCTTACTAATAATAACTTTCCAAACTAATATGTGGGTTAAAGTGCAAAGCGGTAGATCTGGGTCAGAACTAGAACATTTGTGCAGAAAATGGCTTAAAGCAAGGTTGTAAACTGGCGCGACCCTTCTTAATCCGTGGATGGTAGATATGCCACACTTTTTAAAAGCAGCCAAACATCTTCCAAAGCTTGGGTCCTTTGAAATACCTATATTACTGTATGTCGATAACGGACCAGACCCGTCTGCACAGAATATTGGGAAACATCCACTACTATAACTTGGAAAATGATATAAAAATGAATAAACCAATAGGATTGGGGAGTGGTAAAAGCAAACATAAATGGTGAATAAATGTGCAAATAGTGGAGGAGATTCAATGATGTTATTTGGTTATAACGATTTCTAAGAACCAAGATCTTGGGCTCAGATTTACTAACATTTTGCATTGTGAATTCGCCACTTTTTTTGGCACTGGCTCGACGCAAAAAGCTATTTGTGATTTGCAAATCAGATTTGCAAGGCTTTGCGTGGGATTTTTATCAAAAACGAACGCAGGGCCACATAGCACGGCCTTGCGTTGCTTTGCATCAGGGAGGCGTTCCACCGGTAGGTCATGGGAGTTCCCATGCCTCCTCCATTGATTCTGACGCAATCCCAGACTTACTAAGGTGAGTAAACCAGGGATTGCACCACAATGCGACGCCTCCCTGAACCAGGCGCAACAAGGAACAGTATCTTTATTTCTCCCCGCTACTTCCTCTTTCTTTGTGCGCTGCATCCAGCAGCGGCATATAAAGAAGAACATGCCTTTAAGATTTGTTTTCGTGCAGGAAGGTGTGCATTCTTGCACCAAACAATGTTGCCTGTAACGCAGGCAGTCTTGCACTATGGTGCAAGGTTGCTTGCGTTGGCGCTAGTCAGCACACACAGCTCTAGAGCTGGGAGGCAAAAGAATTGCACTATAGATGACTAAATATGTCACATTCCTGCGGTCTCCCTTTACTGCAACTTTCCTTGCTGCCATGCGTTGCATGAAACATTAGTCAATATTCCCTGGGTGCATTCAGTCAAATATCTAAGATCATTTGGAATGGATCCAAATATGGGGGTTATCAGAAGTGCCGCTTTGGACAGCATCTACGCTCAGGCCTTTGTTGTTGTGCTGCTGTGTGGGCTACAATGAACCTGTGGCCTTTACCCCACACACCACTGAACGCATGCATTACATTTTCATTTATATTAAGAAGATCTACTCCTCAGGTGTTGCGACGCTTTGAACTTCGCGTAACATCTTGAAAAACATTATATTTTAATTCCTTTGCCAAACTTTAGTTTGGAAAATACCAATGCAGCCCATTTATTGGAAAACAAGACTTAGAGAAGCATCATTCGGCCACTAACCGGCCAACATGCCTACACTGCCTGGGCTACTGGGTCTCATATGGAAAGCGCTACTGATGCATATACGGTCTGGGGACATCGATGTGTGCCCTGCATTGGGCCAATGATGCCCATCTATCTTGTGCACCCACTGATGCAAACAGTGTTTGCTTCCTTGGAAGCACATGCTCCCGGGGGCCATTTATGCATCACCCCCTGGAGCCCCTGAGGCTTACAGTGCATCGGAGACTGGTGCACAAGGAACCACTGATAAATACACTGCCTGATACCACCAAGACATATACAGTCTTGGTCAACTGAGGCGTATTTTCTCTGGAATAATTGCTGTGCATACTGTCCAGGCCACTAATGCACATAGGCATGGATTCATGAAGGTAAAATCCGCTCGCAAAGGGGCAGATTCTCAGAATCTGCCCCTTTGCGACCGGTATTTTTGCATTTGGGATGCATCATCCCAAATGTAAAAATCGCAAATTAAGAATTCGCTAAATTGTGATTACTTGCATTTCAGGAATCTCAAATGAAGATTTCTTTAAATGCAATGCATCAAAGTAAAAAAATTAGCGATTTTGCTAATAGGAGTAGCAAATTACCATGAAGTTCAACTTCATGGTAATTTGCAAAAACTGTGAAAAATGCATATTTGGACATTTTTCAAAGTTTCATGTTGCGCACACACATGCCCTAAGGGCATGTGTGTGCGCAACATATGTGCAAAGATCAATTTCAGTGGTGCAACAGGGTGTCCTTTAGACACCCCTGTACCCTTGAAATCGCATTCTCAATGTGCGATTCGCTAATTGCGATTCACAAATTGAGAATGTCTTCCCATTCATTCCTATGGGCCTCTAGGCCCATAGGAATGAATGGGGAGGTATTCCTTAATTGCGACTCGCAATTTGCGAGTCGGAATTGAGGAATTTTAAGAAGTCACTATTTTTTGAGCGAGTTCTTCTTGCATAGCATTTTGCGATTCCTTATTAGCGATTCCTTATTTTTCGCTAATAATGAATCGCAAATGGATGCTTGATGCATCTGGGGGAATCTGTGTAAGGATATTGAGACAAACTCACTGGCACCATTGATCGACACACACAGTGCTTTGGACCAGAGTGGCATATAGTGCCTGGACCCACGGATGTATGTGGCCTCTTTGAACATTGATACCTATCCTCTCTGGGAGCACTGACACAAAGACTGCTTGGAAGCATGGACCCACAGGGCTCGTGGCCACTGATGCGCAGAGAAGGTCGGAACACACAAGAACACCCTGCACGCGGCACTGCGGCACAACAATGCCACGCGGGCATACCGTGGACATATCCTGGAGCCCTTGATTCATGCGCCGGTTGGGAGGAGTGACGCACACAGTGCCTCGGGTCACATTTGCATATTCTGCACAGTTCCTCGACCTCATGTTTACATTATCACTTCTATCACTCCAGGAGGGGACGTCTGTCTGTCTGGGCTGATATACTTTGCACATTTCATTTGTCTCCGTTATTCATATTGTACATATCCCAGGTGCCACAGGGGGGACAACAATGAGTGTCAACCCTGCTCTATTGGTCAGGTGAGTCTGTGAATACATGTGACAGCTGTGGTAGCCCCGGACACATCAAATGGTCTTGTTAGACCCACATATTTGGGGTTCCTCCCAGTAGACTCCTTGATCCCCAAAAGGATGCAATGACATGTTCAGAGAGGCGGGGTCTGCTCCTGGGGGGGGGGGGGGGAAAGGGTGGGTGGACACAGACAAACCTGCCAGAGAGTCCATCCCTTCTGCGGGTGACACAGCAACCCCCCCCCCCCCCCCCCCCCCCCCCCACCCTGCACCACAGAGTCAGGACAAGCACAATGTGTTACTCTCACAGAAATCAGGTGAATAAGTGTTATAAAAATAATAAACATCTCAGCAATGAAATATGCAGTAAGGGTAAAGGATAAAAAAAAACAAGCATTGTTCTGTGCAGATCCCCAACCCATTCAAATTGCCTCACTCTCATAAGCTGCCAGTAGTGAGCCTCCAAGGGCGCCGAGAGGTCCCTCTGGGGATGATTTGTGGCGCTGTAAAAATCCTAATCATAAATAATAATAATTAATTAAACTGCTCATGCTTGAGGGTCTGGGGGGCGAGTGGGGGCGCTCACAGTCTGATCCTGCATTTGTTACACAGGGCAGCAAACAATTCTCTTATTCATTTATTGGGATCCATTATGATACTGATGCATTTGTTTTTTTTTATTCCGCCAGCACAGAAATTGCGCCGGTCAACCTAAAACCAGATTTCCAACTACTGTTGAACGCTGCAGAGAACGGAGAAGTCCTTCTCTGGCTATTAAAAGAGGAGCAGCAAAAACACACCACAGGTCAGCGCACACAGAGTCTATCCGCAAAAACACCCCACAGGTCAGCGCACACAGAGTCTATCCGCAAAAACACCCCACAGGTCAGCGCACACAGAGTCTGTCTGCAAAAACACCCCACAGGTCAGCGCAAAAACACCCCACAGGTCAGCGCACACAGAGTCTGTCTGCAAAAACACCCCACAGGTCAGCGCAAAAACACCCCACAGGTCAGCGCACACAGAGTCTGTCTGCAAAAACACCCCACAGGTCAGCGCAAAAACACCCCACAGGTCAGCGCACACAGAGTCTGTCTGCAAAAACACCCCACAGGTCAGCGCAAAACACCCCACAGGTCAGCGCACACAGAGTCTGTCTGCAAAAACACCCCACAGGTCAGCGCAAAAACACCCCACAGGTCAGCGCACACAGAGTCTGTCTGCAAAAACACCCCACAGGTCAGCGCAAAAACACCCCACAGGTCAGCGCACACAGAGTCTGTCTGCAAAAACACCCCACAGGTCAGGGCAAAAACACCCCACAGGTCAGCGCACACAGAGTCTATCTGCAAAAACACCCCACAGGTCAGCGCACAGAGAGTCTGTCTGCAAAAACACCCAACAGGTCAGCGCACACAGAGTCCATCTGCAAAAACACCCCTCAGGTCAGCGCACACAGAGTCTGTCTGCAAAAACACCCCTCAGGTCAGTGCACACAGAGTCCATCTGCAAAAACACCCCACAGGTCAGCGCACACAGAGTCTGTCTGCAAAAACACCCCTCAGGTCAGCGCACACAGAGTCTGTCTGCAAAAACACCCCTCAGGTCAGCGCACACAGAGTGTCTGCAAAAACACCCCACAGGTCAGCGCACACAGAGTCTGTCTGCAAAAACACCCCACAGGTCAGCGCACACAGAGTCTGTCTGCAAAAACACCCCACAGGTCAGCGCACACAGAGTCTGTCTGCAAAAACACCCCTCAGATCAGTGCACACAGAGTCTGTCTGCAAAAACACCCCACAGGTCAGCGCACACAGAGTCCATCTGCAAAAACACCCCTCAGGTCAGCGCACACAGAGTCTGTCTGCAAAAACACCCCACAGGTCAGCGCACACAGAGTCTGTCTGCAAAAACACCCCACAGGTCAGCGCACACAGAGTCTGTCTGCAAAAACACCCCTCAGGTCAGTGCACACAGAGTCTGTCTGCAAAACTGACCTAAGAAGCCCAAGGCAATGAAAGACTGAACCTTGGGTGTAGCGCCCAAACCCACCCAGAGCACAAAGAAGCGCCATGGTACCACGCATGTGACACGTGTGACATTATCAAACATTAGAAAACGTGTGTTACACACAATGCGGATGTTCGAGTTTCGGATGTTCCGCAGTAGCCAACACAACAGATACCAATGGCAGTCTATTGTCCCTCCATACATCTGATAGGATCCCGCGTGAACTGTGACCTCCGACAGCCACTACACGACATGAGTTCAAGTGTCGCCATATTTAATATGCGTCTGAGCTCATGTACTTCGAGCTACCCAAATCAGAATGTATTCATTAGTCCCCGTTCGTTTAATTAGCCTGGATTTCCTGCAGGGTTTATTGACCCGACCTTGCCTGATGGTTTGTTTGCAGCCCTGCAGCCACCACTTAACAGAAGCACAAACGCAGTTCATTAAAAAAAGAACACACTTTGCCAAGATGCATGGCAAAGCATATTTTTTGTCAATCAGCGTGTGCCCGCTTCACAGAACTAATTTAAGACAAAATCCTAAACGTACTACTTTTGGTATTCACAGAAGTTAGGATTTTGTCTTAAGACAAACTTACAACAGACTTACGACAAACTTAACTTAGGATTTTTAGCTAGATTCCTGAAGCATTTTTGCGGGCGCAAACGGTGCGAATCGCAGAATTCGGCCGTTTGCGCCCGCAAAAATGGGATTTGAAATTCATCAATGGGTCATGAACTCGCAATTTGAGAAATCGCAAAAAAATGCGATTTCTCAAATTGCAATTGCATTTAAGGAATCTCAATTTGAGATTCCCTAAATTCTATTCATGAACCATAATAAAATAGCGAATTCGCTATTTTTTTGCCGCTATTTACCGCGAAGTCAGACTTCATGGTAAATAGCGAAAACTGAGAAAAATGCACTTGTGAGCCAGTGGTATTCCTTTATGCTTTTTGATATTGATTCATATTTTGTTTTGCCAGAAAGCAGACGTGCTGCTGCGTTCTGAATAGTTTGTAGTTTAGTTATAACTCTGGATTGTGCGTTGAGGAAGAGACCATTACAGTAATCCAGAGTTGATAGCACTAGGGAACTGACCAATGCTTTGATAGCTGACTCCAGAAAAATCCGTCCCTTTCTCCCGATCATCTTCAGCTTTAGATGTGCTTTGGATACTGTTTTGTTAGCATGGTCCATGAAGTTTAGACCTTCGTCGAAGATGATTCCCAGATTCCTAACTTTGGCAGTCGGGCTAGGAGGGGTGCCAAAAGCTTCTGGCCACCAGCTTGATGGCCAGGCTAGGAGAAGAGGTCCAAAAATGACCACCTCGGTTTTTTCTGAGTTTAATTTAAGGCAATTGGTGGCCATCCATTCTCCTATGTCTACCAGTCCCTTTTTAAATTTTTCTGCCACTTGATCTCCGTCACCTTTGATTGCTAATACCAACTGGGTATCGTCGGCATAGGAGGTTAGGCTCATCCCGTGTGCTTTGATGGTGTTAGCAAGGTCCGACACATAAATGTTAAATAGTGTCGGACTAAGGGATGAGCCTTGAGGAACTCCACATGGAGATGAGAGTTGTGCCGATTGAAAGGGTCCTAGGGTGACAGCCTGCGTTCTTCTGGCTAGGAAGGAGGCAATTAGGTCTTTAGCAGAGTGACAGATTCCGAATCCCTCGACACGGTCGACCAGGATGGTATGGTCGACCGCGTCGAAGGCCGCTGATAAATCCAACATTGCCGCTGATAAATCCAACATTACCAGGATGGCTGTCCCCCCCTGATCCCTGATTACCCTGATATCATCGGCAGCCTTAATCAAGGCTGTCTCTGTCCCATGGTATTTCCGAAACCCAAATTGCGTGTCATCCAGGAGATTATGTTTTTCGATGTATTCAGAGATCTGAGTGTTCATGGCTTTTTCGATTACCTTAGCCACGAACGGGAGACTCGCAATGGGCCGGTAGTGTTTTAGCTCGTTTTTATCCAGGGAGGGTTTTTTTAACAGAGGTTTTAGTAGGGTTTTTTTTAGGGGGTCTGGATATGTGCCTGAAAGCAGAGTGGAATTACAGACTTGGGTGAGTAATGGAATAATGGAGTCCATTACCGGCTGGAGCACTGAGAATGGGCAAGGGTCCAGGCCGATCCTGATTTAATAGTAGACACTATGGTTTTTATATGGTCGGTTGTGACTGGTTGAAAGCTGGGGAACGTGTTAGCTGGAGGTAGAGTGGAGGAGTTAACTTTCCTAGGGAGTGATTTTACCGAGAATGCCTGATAGATATCGTCAACTTGGTAAAGAAAAAGGAGGCTAAGGAGTCACATAAAGCCTGCGAGGGGGGGGGGGGGGGGGGGGGGGGGGGGGGGGGGGGGGGGGGGGGGGGGGGGGGGGGGGGGGGAGTGAGATCCGGGGTGTTACCTGACAGTGATTTGGTGATTTGATACAATCGTCTACTGGAGTTTTTGGCTTTTTGGATTTGGTCAGAGTAAAAATCTTTTTTTGCCTTTGTGATCATGGCTTTGTAGAGTGCCAGTGATTCCTTATAAGTTGCTTTGCTCGCTGTATCGTAATTTTTCCTCCATTGTCTCTCCTTGTTCCGGTTAATTTGCTTTTGCGACCTTAGTTCCTCGTTATACCAGGGAGCAGTGGGTTTGGTTCTATTTTTGGATAATTCTTTGGTAGGGGCTGATTGATTCGTTGCCAGACCCAACCAGGTGTGAAATTGAAGTAGTGCTGAATTGGGTTCAGCGGACAACAATGGACCAGTATGGTCCAGTTTTAGCCTAAGGTCGTCCTGATTAATATTTTTCCAATCTTTAAAAGGCTTTTGAGGAGGGGGAGTAGCTTTCTTATTGGAAGGGGTATTGATGGTGATTGTAGCAAATATTGCGTGATGGTCTGTCCACGGCATGGGTAAGATATTTGTTATTTGTAGGCCTTCTAAATTAGAAAATATGGCATCCAAGATATGGCCAGCTGAGTGGGTGGGGGAGGTAACCCGTTGTTTTAACCCTAGTGTTTCCAAATAGGAAATTAGGGTAGCAGTGTCTGTTAGGTGACCTTGGTCCAAGTGAAAATTCAGGTCACCTAGGACCGTGAACGCACTTTCAGTGGCGACTGATTCCATCATAGTGTTAATACTGGTTAGGAATGCTGTTTTCGTTCCAGGGGGACGATATATCAATATTCCTTTAAAGTTGAACAAAGGTGATAGCTTGATGGCAAACTGCATAGCTTCACAGGATGTAGATGGAATAGGGTTCGTTTTGACAGGATATAAGTCTCTGGCTATTATGGCCAGCCCACCCCCTCTTTGTCTGAATCTGTCCTGGCGGTATGCTTTGTATCCTTCAGGTACTGCGATAGCTAAGTCTGGCTCTGATGATTCATCAGTCCATGTCTCTGTAACAAACAGAACGTCCAATTTGAAATCAGTTATGAGGTCTGAGATCTCCTGCCTATGCTTACAGAGTGAGCGGGCATTAATCAGGGCAATAGTTGTGACATCTGCCTTTTCGACCTTTGCTGATTCAGTATTTACTGCAGGTAGTCGTAAAGGTATTGTGCAGTTACAATGGGGACAGTAGGTAGCAAGGTCGCTATGAATTTCAGAGGGTACTATTTTGGTACAGCAAGTGTTAGGTACTGGCCGAAGTGCCAATAAACCATGGTTTGTGTAAGTCCTGTCAATGTCTGGCGCCGGTCGGGCAGGGGTTGTGGCCCTTGGCCCGGTCCCGGCGCGGACGGGTGCAGACGGGCTTGCCTCTGGCGCGCCTTCGGCGAGCCCGCTGCTCCCGCCCGCTGCGCGGACGGGATGGTCCTCTATTTTTATACATGCAGAGGGGCGGGAAGGGCGGGTGGATTGATGCACTAGACCAGGTCACGTGACAGCGCCTGGAGACGGCAGCGCTGTTGTCAGGGGAAGCCTGAGATCGCGCCTCGAGCGAAGCAGTTCTCGCTATGAGGTAGGGCAATTTTAGGTTCAATAAGGGTTTAAAAACCACACAGTAAAAATGTCCTCTTAGCGGACAATCACAGTTAAAATAATAACAATTCTTGCAAAGAATAGAAAGAGAGTCCCCCGGCTTCCGCCTCAGGGGAGAGCGTTTCACAAATAAAGGTTTTGCCTAGCGTGATGATCTCCGCCCCTTATGTAATCTAAGAGGGCGGGGGGATTGATGCACTAGACCGCAACCCTTACCTCCCTCAAGATGGCGGGTGAGGTGGGTCAGGTCACGTGACAGCGCCTGGAGACGGCAGCGCTGTTGTCAGGAGAAGCCTGAGATCGCGCCTCGAGCGAAGGCGTTCTCCCTATGAGGTAGGGCAATTTTAGGACCATGTATCTCTAACTCTGGGTTGATGGGGAGGTCATCTCGGGTGGATTTGACAGCAATTATTAGTTTGTTATTACATGTACATATATATGGCGGTCATTGATATTACATTTACTGACATTCTCGTTATTATACATACATTTGTTATGGCGTACATCGACATCGTATTTACTGGTATTGACATTATGTGTACATATATTATGGCATTCATTGACATTGCATCTACCGATAGTAACTAACTATTTCACATGTTTATGAAAATAGATCCCTTAACTTGGTAGAGTTTAAACATGTATTATTTTGGAGAACCACGAGGCAAATGTTAGTTACAAGCAGCAGAATTGGCAGACGTGTGGTATGCAACGCTGTATGAAAACACACTATTAAGATTATCATTTTATTCTTTGTTCTGTTGTCCATTTTGGAGAAACTTTCCTACAACGCTGACACTGCTTTAGCACATGAACCACTCATGCAAAACAAGCATTGGCAAAGCCAAAAGATCTTGCCTATGCGAGATCTATTGGCTTTGTTTATTTAACCACATCGCTGCTGCACATTTTCCCCTCCGGTGCTGAAGAATTCAGATTTACCTCATTTCATGACGAGCTCAGCTCATCATCAGCACAGCTCCACTGTGCCTCATGACGAGCTGAGCTCGTCATGAGCATGGAAAGGGTTAAGCCATGTTGTACAGCTGCGTGTCTGCTGTGCAGCATGGCTGAAAGTAAAACTGTGTTACAGCAAACAACTGATGAACGGAATGCTGACAATGCAAACATTCTCCCCCAGTCAAAAGATCTGGTTTAAATCCATCGTTTTTTTGCACATTTTTTTGTCCACTATGCCACCCCAGTTTGGACCAAAGCAATTGCAAATCAGTCTTGACCCTGTGCCCCATGAGAACAGTCCGAACCGAAATTCCAGGCCAGGTCCTCCCTGGACCAGAAACAAGCATCCTGGGACCGGTTTCAGGGTATGTCACCCTTCATCAGCCAGGCTAGCTTGAATCCAGTGGCACAGTGAGCAAGGGACCTACGTCTGGGCATACCCATCCCACTTAGGGCGAAAAGGCTTACAGGAAACAAATGATAGACAGAATGTTGACAATGCAAGCATTCTCCCCCAGTCAAAATATCTGAGTTAAATCCATCATTTGTTTGCCCACTGCACCACCCCAGTTTGGACCCAGCCATATGCAAACCAGTCTTGGTCCTGTGCCCCATTGGAACAGTCCAGACCGAACTGCCAGGCCAGGTCCTCCCTGGACCGGAAACAAGCCTCCTGTGACCAGTTTCAGGGTATGTCACCCTTCTTCAGCCAGGCTAGCTTGAATTCAATGGCACAGTGAGCAAGGGAACCATGTGTGGGCATACCCAGCGCACTTAGGGCAAAAAAAGTAACAGCAAACAAATGAGGGACGGAATGCTGACAATGCAAACATTCTCCTCTAGTCAGAAGATCTGGGTTAAATCCATTGTTTTTTTCCCACTATGCCACCCCAGTTTGGACCCAGCCATATACAAACCAGTCTTGACCCTGTGCCCCATTGGAACAGTCCAGACCCAACTGCCAGGCCTGAGGCCAGGTCCTCCCTGGACTGGAAACAAGCTTCCGAGGACCGGTTTCAGGGTATGTCACCCTTCTTCAGCCAGGCTAGCTTGAATCCAGTAGCTGTGTGAGCACGGGAGCCACATCTGGGCATACCCCACTGGTGTAATGAAAATTGAGGGGCCCGCCCTGCACGGTACGAAGAGGTGCCCCCTCCAGGCTCAATCAGGAGCTCTCTGGCCAGAGTGCAGTGCCGAGGGGGCCCCTGGAGCTTGGGCCCTGCATGTACCACACCTCAGCAGGACCCTGTGCGGACGCACCTCAGCCGGCCCCTGTACTCACCACAGCTCAGCTGGCCCCTGTACTGACCACACCTCAGCCAGCCCCTGCACTGACCACACCTCAGCCGACCCCTGTACTGATCGCACCTCAGCCGGCCCCTGTACTGACCGCACCTCAGCCGGCCCCTGCAATGACCACACCTCAGCCGGCCCCTGTACTGACCGCACGCCAGCCTGCCCCTGTACTCACCACAGCTCAGCTGGCCCCTGTACTGACCACACCTCAGCTGGTCCCTGTACTGACCACACCTCAGCTAGCCCCTGTACTGTCCACACCTCACCCGGCCCCTGTACAGTCCACACCTCAGCCGGCCCCTGTACTGTCCACACCTCAGCCGGCCCCTGTACTGTCCACACCTCAGCCGGCCCCTGTACTGTCCACACCTCAGCCGGCCCGTGTACTCACCACAGCTCAGCCGGCCTCTGAACTGACCACACCTCAGCTGGCCTCTGTACTGACCATACCTCAGCCGGCCTCTGTACTGACCATACCTCAGCCGGCCTCTGTACTGACCACACCTCAGCCGGCCTCTGTACTGACCACACCTCAGCCGGCCCCTGAACTGACCACACCTCAGCCGGCCCCTGTAATGACCACACGCCAGCCTGCCCCTGTACTCACCACAGCTCAGCTGGCCCCTGTACTGACCACACCTCAGCTGGTCCCTGTACTGACCACACCTCAGCTAGCCCCTGTACTGTCCACACCTCACCCAGCCCCTGTACAGTCCACACCTCAGCCGGCCCCTGTACTGTCCACACCTCAGCCGGCCCCTGTACTGTCCACACCTCAGCCGGCCCCTGTACTGTCCACACCTCAGCCGGCCCCTGTACTGTCCACACCTCAGCCGGCCCGTGTACTCACCACAGCTCAGCCGGCCTCTGAACTGACCACACCTCAGCTGGCCTCTGTACTGACCATACCTCAGCCGGCCTCTGTACTGACCATACCTCAGCCGGCCTCTGTACTGACCACACCTCAGCCGGCCTCTGTACTGACCACACCTCAGCCGGCCCCTGAACTGACCACACCTCAGCCGGCCCCTGTAATGACCACACCTCAGCCGGCCCCTGTACTGACCACACCCCAGCCAGCCCCTATACTGACCACACCCCAGCCGGTCCCTGTACTGACCACACCCCAGCCGCTCCCTGTACTGACCACACCCCAGCCGGTCCCTGTACTGACCACACCCCAGCCGGTCCCTGTACTGACCACACCCCAGCCGGTCCCTGTACTGACCACACCCCAGCCGGTCCCTGTACTGACCACACCCCAGCCGGTCCCTGTACTGACCACACCCCAGCCGGTCCCTGTACTGACCACACCCCAGCCGGTCCCTGTACTGACCCCTCGGTACTGACCATACCTCAGCCGGCCCCTATACTGACCACACCTTATCCGGCCCCTGTATTGACCACACCTCAGCCGGCCCCTGTATTGACCACACCTCAGCCGGCCCCTGTATTGACCATACCTCAGCCGGCCCCTGTATTGACCATACCTCAGCCGGCCCCTGTATTGACCACAACTCAGCCAGCCTCGGTACTGGCCATACCTCAGCCGGCCCCTATACTGACCACACCTTATCCGGCCCCTGTACTGACCACACCTCATCCGGCCCCTGTACTAACCACACCTCATCCGGCCCCTGTACTGACCGCACCCCAGCCGGCCCCTGTACTCACCACAGGTCAGCTGGCCCCTGTACTGACCACACCTCAGCTGGTCCCTGTACTGACCACACCTCCGCTGGCCCCTGTACTGTCCACACCTCAGCTGGCCCCTGTACTGACCACACCTCAGCTGGCCCCTGTACTGTCCACACCTCAGCCGGCCCCTGTACTGTCCACACCTCAGCCGGCCCCTGTACTCACCACACCTCAGCCGGCCCCTGTACTGACCACACCTCAGCCGGCCCCTTTACTGACCACACCTCAGCCGGCCCCTGTACTGACCACACCTCAGCCGGCACCTGTACTGACCACACCTCAGCCAGCCCCAGTACGGACCACGCCTCAGCCGGCCCTTGTATGGACCACGCCTCAGCCGGCCCCTGTATGTACCACGCCTCAGCCGGCCCCTGCACGGACCACACCTCAGCCGGCCCCTGTACGGACCACACCTCAGTCGGCCCCTGTACGGACCACACCTCAGCCGGCCCCTGTACGGACCACACCTCAGCCGGCCCTTGTATGTACCACGCCGCAGCCGGCCCCTGTATGTACCGCAGCCGACCCCTGCACGGACCACACCTCAGCCGGCCCCAGTACGGTCCACCCCTCAGCCGGCCCCTGTACGGTCCACCCCTCAGCCGGCCCCTGTACGGTCCACCCCTCAGCCGGCCCCTGTACGGTCCACCCCTCAGCCGGCCCCTGTACTGACCACACCACAGTCGGCCCCTGTCCTGACCACACCACAGCCGGCCTCTGTACGGACCACACCTCAGCCGGCCCCTGTACGGACCACACCTCAGCCGGCCCCTGTACGGACCACACCTCAGCCGGCCCCTGTATTGACCATACCTCAGCCGGCCCCTGTATTGACCATACCTCAGCCGGCCCCTGTATTGACCATACCTCAGCCGGCCCCTGTACTGACCACACCTCAGCCAGCCTCGGTACTGGCCACACCTCAGCCGGCCCCTATACTGACCACACCTTATCCGGCCCCTGTACTGACCACACCTCAGCCGGCCCCTGTACGGACCAGACCTCAGCCGGCCCCTGTACGGACCACACCTCAGTCGGCCCCTGTACGGACCACACCTCAGCCGGGGCCTGTACGGACCACACCTCAGCCGGCCCCTGTACGGACCACACCTCAGCCGGCCCCTGTACTGACCACACCTCAGCAGGCCCCTGTACTGACCACACCCTAGCCGGTCCCTGTACTGACCACACCCCAGCCGGTTCCTGTACTGACCACACCCCAGCCGGCCTCGGTACTAACCATACCTCAGCCGGCCCCTATACTGACCACACCTCAGCCGGCCCCTGTACTGACCACACCCTAGCCGGTCCCTGTACTGACCACACCCCAGCCGGTTCCTGTACTGACCACACCCCAGCCGGCCTCGGTACTAACCATACCTCAGCCGGCCCCTATACTGACCACACCTCAGCCAGCCCCTGTATTGACCATACCTCAGCCGGCCTCTGTACTGACCACACCTCAGCCAGCCTCAGTACTGACCATACCTCAGCCGGCCCCTATACTGACCACACCTCATCCGGCCCCTGTACTGACCACACCTCAGCCGGCCCCTGTACTGACCACACCTCAGCCGGCCCCTGTACGTACCGCACCTCAGCCGGCCAAGGGAGGACAGTGAGCTCCTTGATTGCCTCTGCAGGTGGTGGAAAGGCAATTAAGGAAGAGGGGGAGAAGAGTCTTCACACCACAAGTGCGCACTGCAGCAAACGGTTTGAAGAGGGTGGCGGGGGGGCCCACAATGGGTTGAGTGGGTCCGACAGGGCTCCCCAGATGTAAACTCTTTCCACCAGTAGTATGAAGGGGCTCAGGGCACATTGTGTGAAGGGATCATAGGCCGTTGGTAAAAGAACTTAACAACAAATCTGCTGGGAAGGCACCGCCTGGAGATCCTAACACTAAGATGGGAAGCCAGAGTCGCTTGGATGTAGAGGTGCAGAGGCAACCTGACCACTGAAGTCTTGCCAAAACTCAGTAAATAAACCCCCATCTTCCCACAATGCTCCCTGGCTCGGCTCCTCGTCTGGCCCGGGGTCCTCCTGGGTTATGAGGGTGTCTCTCTTACCTTGCTGGCGGTGAGAGGCAGTGACGTAGCAATGGGGGGGCACAAGTTTTGGGGGTGGCAGCCTTTCCCCCCACTCTCAATCAATCAATCAATCAGGCATTTATAAAGTGCGCTACATACCCGTGAGGATCCCAAGGCACTGAGAGCGGGGGGGAGGGCTGCAGCTAGAGTTCCAAGAGCCAGGTCTTGAGTAGTCTCCTGAAGCTCTGTGGGTCCTCTGTCTACCGAAGGTGGAGGTGGAGGGAGTTCCAAGTCTTGGCGGCGCGGTAGGAGAAGGATCTGGCTCCGGCGGTTGTTCTGCGGATGCGTGGGATGGCGGCCAGGGAGAGGTCGGTGGAGCGGAGTCTCCTGTTGGGTGCGTAGAATGATAGTTGTTGAGAAAGGCCGGGCCGGTGTTGTGGAGTGCCTTGTGTGCGTGGGTGTGGAGCTTGAAAGTGATTCTTCTGTCGATGAGAAGCCAGTGCAGGTTTCTCAGGTGGGGGGTGATGTGGTCTCGGCGGGGGGCGTTGGTGATCAGGCGGGCGGAGGCGTTCGGGATTCTTTGAAGTCTGCTGATGAGTTTGGCCGGGGCTCCGGCGTAGAGGGCGTTGCCGTAGTTGAGTCTACTGCTGATGAGGGCGTGTGTGACGGACTTTCGTGTGTCGGTCGGGATCCATTTGCAGACCTTGCGGAGCATGCAGAGGGTGTAGAAGCAAGTTGAGGAGACGGCGTTGATCTTGCTGGCCATGGAGAGTTTTGAGTCGAAGATGACTCCCAGATTGTGTGCGTGGTTGGTTGGTGTAGGGGCGATGCCCAGGGAGGTGGGCCACCATGAGTCGTCCCAGACTGAAGGGTTGAGTCCGAGAATGAGGATCTCTGTCTTGTCGGTGTAGAGCTTGAGCCAACTTTCTTCCTTCCAGTCGGCGACAGCCTTCATGCCGCGGTGGAGTTTGGCTTTGGCGGTGCGGGGTACGTTGGTGAGGGAGAGGATCAGTTGGGTGTCGTCGGCGTAGGAGATAATGTTGAGGTCGTGGAGTCTGACGATGCGTGCGAGCGGGGCCATGTAGACGTTGAAGAGCGTAGGTGTCACGGTTCGCGGCATTGCCGCGGCCGGCCATTCTACCGCATACACACACGGGCGGCCGGAATACTCACTTCCGGCCGGAAGTTGAGTACCCAGTCTAGTCCCGGGCTACAGAGCACGGAAGCACTTCCGGGGGAAAACGCTTAAACATCGCGTTTCCCGCCGGAATGGTGCTTCGGATTCCAGAGACTTTGTAGAGGTCCCGCTGTCTCTGACCTGCACGTCTCTACGGGAGACAAGCCGCGCTGGAGCGCAACTCGCCATCAGAAGACAGCGCTAGTTAGGAGCGCTTTGTGAAACGTAACCTGGTTTCATTCTAGGACTGCTCCTGAACAGGCTACCGACTTCATCATCAGTTTCCCTCCGCGCAGGAGCACAAATAGGGAAACGGCTCACTACTTTTGTGTACACTGGGGTGCAACGCGCAGGAGCGCTTTTCGTTTGTGTACTTTGGGATGCAACGCGCAGGAGCGCTTTTCATTTGGATTACACTGGGGTGCAACGCGCAGGAGCGCTTTCTTTTGTTATAGCTTTTGATAAAGCGCAGGAGCGCTTTCTTTAGTTTGAACTCGGGGATAACGCGCTGGAGCGTCTTGCCCTCGCCTTTCATCCTCAGAGCTGAACCCATCTGAGGTCCTGCCTTCCCGGAAGCATTGGTGAGTCCACAGACAATTCCCTGGTCTGTGTGTGTATGTGGGGGGTGGTTCCTTTTTGGGTCTATCTATAACCTTGCCTTTTCTTGGTTTCCAGTTGTCACCGGACGCCCTGCCAACTCCACGCTTTCCTTAACCCTACACCCTGGTTCCCATCCCTGCGTCCATCTCATCCCTGCTGGGGTTTTCCGTCCACGAGGGTCAGGTGGGTACAGGGACGGGTGCTCTTGTCGTCTCTGCGGAATTGCACCACAAGCAAAGGTAAGACTTGTGGGGCACCTGACAGAATCCGAAGCCCACGGTACTCATTCCGCCCAGACGACATGGACGACCCGGAGGTTACTCTGCAGGACATCGCGGTCACGCTGGCTGCCATGCAAACAGAGAACCTTGCCTTGCGCCATGATATAACGGCCCTACAGGGTCAAATGGCAGCCGGAATCACCAGCCCTTGGGGTACTACTCCCAGCCCTAGAGTTAGGCAGGAAGGCCTGTTGAGACAACCAACCTTCACTTTTGGGGGACCCTCCGCCACCACCAACCAAGACAGAGCCATCCAGGTGGTCACTCCCCATCCTGTGCAGTTGGCCCCACCCGAACGCTTCTATGGTGATAGCACGAAGTATGGAATATTCATTCATCAATGCCAACTGCATTTTATGGCAAGGATCGCGGCCTTTCCGGACGACGCTTCCAAGGTCGCCTACATACTATCTTACATGGGCGGAGATGCCGCTCAGTGGTCCATTTCCTTGGTCGAGAACGACGATCCTATGCTTAACCACCTACCAACGTTCAAGGAAGCCATGCGGTGTATGTTCGCTCGCCATACCTTCGTGCAGGCCGCAGACAACGAGCTGCTCAACCTTAAACAAGGCAACCAGGACTTGCTCCATTACATCACCATGTTCAACAGGCTTGTCATCGAGGCCCACTGGCCTGAGGATAAGAAGGTATCTGTGTTCTATCGGGGTTTACGGGATGACCTGAAGGACCTTATCTCGCAATATCCCAATCCGCCCGAGGCAATAGGTCCTTTCATAGACATGGTGGTGAAAATCAATTTCCGTCTACAAGAAAGAAGGACCGACAGGGGAAAAGGCAACGACAACCGTCTCTTGCCTATCGGGGACAAGGGCGTCGAGAAAGCCAAAGAGGATTCCAATCTCCAGGAAGAGCCGTCTGAGCCCATGCAGATCGGAGGCTTGAGAGGACCCTTGACCAGTCAAGAAAGGGAAAAAAGGAGGAAGCAGAACCAGTGCCTATATTGCGGCAAAAGCGGACACTTCGTGAGAGAATGCCCTGCTAAGCCCTCTAAATCACGAGGCAGAAGGCCGTACGCGTTGCCCATCAGCAAGGGCGACAAGATGGGAAACGAGACAACCCAGTAGACATGGGGATCGGTCCTCTGGGTTCTTCGTCTTGTACATCAGCGATCCCTGTGGTATACGACGGAAGTCATCACGTCGGCATGGACGTATCCTTACGGAATCTAGCAGGCAGAACCTGGGTGGTGACCGCCATGTTGGATTCAGGGGCGACGGGCTGTTTCATAGATACTGCCTTTTCTAGCGCCTTGGGCATCGACACAGTAACGAAGGCCCAACCAGAACCCGTCAAGGCTGTTGATGGAACAGACCTAACTTCCGGCCCTATCAGACACCGAACAGAGAACATGACGATGACCTTCTCAAACAACCACACCGAATCCATCAGTTTAGACGTTATCGACGCCCCTCAATTCAAGGTGATCTTGGGGTTGCCGTGGTTGGTGAAGCACAATCCCCGCATTGATTGGGTGACCAGAACCATCCACCTTGAGTCGGAACACTGCTGCAGCACTTGTTACGCAAAGGACGACCTGCCAGGCCCTCGTTTCATTCAGGCACACTCGTTGCCTGTTGTCGGCATGGGAATGGTTACCCAAGGAACTATACCGAAAGAATATCTGGACCTAGCGGGAGTGTTCGACAAGAAAGGTGCCAACACTCTTCCGCCACACCGGTCGTTCGACTGCCGCATTGACCTGATTCCCGGCTCCACGTTGCCATGCAGCAGGATCTATTCGCTCACGGAAAAGGAAAATATCCACCTTCGCTCGTATCTGGACGAATACCTGGACAACGGGTTTATTCGTCACTCCAGATCACCGGTTTCCTCTCCTCTTTTCTTCGTGTCGAAGAAGGAAGGGGATCTGAGGACCTGCATAGACTTTCGCGCCATGAACACCATCATCATAAAAAAAACCGGTACCCGCTTCCGTTGATCCCGAATCTCTTGGACCAGGTCAAGAAAGCTTCAATCTACAGGAAACTGGACCTACGGGGTGCTTACTACCTTGTTAGAGTCCGGAAGGGTGACGAATGGAAGACCGCTTTCCGGACGAAGTTCGGCCTCTTCGAATACCAGGTCATGCCTTTCGGACTCTGCAATGCCCCCGCCGCGTTCCAGTTCTTCATCGATGAAGTGTTGAGAGACTTCATCGACGTCTTTTGTATCGTCTACATAGACGACATCCTGATCTACTCTCAGACCACCAGAGAGCACGTGCACCACGTACGTTCCGTCCTGCAACAGTTGGAGAAACACCGCCTGTACGTGAAGTTGGAGAAGAGCGTGTTTCACGTCACTTCTGTTGAGTTCCTGGGGCACATCATCACACCGGCGGGCATACAAATGGACAACAAAAAGGTAGAAGCCATCCTGTCTTGGCCTACCCCGGAGTCCGTGAAAGGGGTCCAGAGGTTCCTCGGTTTTTCCAACTATTACCGACGTTTCATCACCGGATTCTCAGAGATGGTGGCTCCCATCACGCGCTTGTTGCGCAAGGGAGTACGTTTTGGTTGGGACCAAAAAGCAGACGACGCTTTCCATGAGCTAAAGAGACGGTTTACCGTAGCCCCAGTCCTGGTGCACCCCGACACCGAGCAACCCTTCATAGTAGAGGCAGACGCCTCTAGGGACGCCATAGGCGGAGTGCTCTCACAACGAAACATCGATACGGGACAACTGCATCCTGTGGCCTTTTACTCCAAGAAACTCCAACCCGCTGAACGCAACTACACCGTGTCTGATCGGGAACTCCTAGCCATCAAGACCGCGTTCGAGGAATGGCGTCACTTCCTGAAAGACTCTAAACACAAGGTGACCATCTACACGGACCACAGAAACTTGCAGTTCCTACGATCAGCACGTGCCCTCACGGCCTGACAGCTCCGGTGGACCCTCTTCTTCAACGAGTAAGACTTCGTGATCACGTTCCGGCCAGGTAAAGACAACGCCAAGGCTGATGCGCTGTCGCGGCTAGCCGAATCTGAGGAAGACGCCGAAGACCACGAGCCAGTCTCCATCTTACCGGAGAAACACTTCCAGGGCATAGTCGCTTCTTTGGATTCCATTGGTCAGGCAGAACCAGACAGGAAACAGTCCGATCCCGTTGTCCCGACAGGGGACGAAGAAGACGGGTCCAGGGGGAGTGGTTCACGGCGCTCAGGAAACCAAACACATCTTCTGGGGGTACCCGAACAGAAGAAGGCCCTTTAGTCGTGTCACGATCATGTCCTCTCCGGCCATCCTGGTTACCACAAAACGCTCGATCTCGTGCGAAGGCTGTTTTGGTGGCCAACGATGGTGGCCGATACCAAGAAACACGTGACGGACTGCGCTGTTTGCCTACTCGGCAAGAATAGATCCGAACCATCAGTTGGCCTTTTGCAGTCCATTCCGGTTCCTCCTTTTCCTTGGCATACCATCTCCATGGATTTTGTGGTTGAGCTCCCGCTCACCAAGACCGGTCACACCACAGTTCTCACTATAGTGGACCACCTCACCAAGATGGCTCATTTCGTTCCCTTAACGAAACTGCCCGCGGCGGCTGAATTGGCCTTGATCTTCGTACAGGAAGTGGTTCGCCTCCATGGCATCCCTTCTGTGGTCATAACGGATCGGGGATCGCAGTTCGTGTCCCGTTTCTGGAAGGAGGTATGCAGGATACTCGAGATGGACATGCGCCTCTCCTCAGCGTACCACCCCCAGACCGATGGCCAAGCCGAACGAACAAATCACACCATGGAACAGTACCTCCGCTGTCTGCTGCTTACTGTCGAAAAAGAATGGTCCGAGGTACTATGGATGGCAGAGTATGCGTACAACAACAGCAAGCATTCGGCCATCGGCATGTCCCCCTTCTTTTGCCTCCATGGACGTCATCCCCGCACTTCAGCATGGGAGGGGCCTCCAAATAGCCACCTGCCCACCGTGCGATCTTATCATGCGACACTACGTGAAATCTGGCAACAGGCACGGTTCGAGCTGGCCAAGGCGAAGGACACCTACAAGGAGCACGCTGACGCTCACAGACAAAAGGAACCCGCTTATCGCAGGGGTGATAGGGTGTGGATTTCTATTCGGCACCTTAACGTTCATGGGCCCAAGAAGCTGTTGCCTCGTTTTGTGGGTCCCTTTGTTATAGAGAAGGTGGTCAACCCTGTGGCCATGAAACTGTCTCTTCCTCCGCACATGAAGATCCATCCCGTTTTCCATGTCTCCCTTCTGCGGGCGGTCCTGTCTGGCGGCTCCCTTCCATCTCCCCCTTCTCCGGTGGTGGTGGAGGGCCATGTTGAGTATGAGGTCAGGGCTATCTTGGGGTCCCGTCGTACCAGGGGCAAGCTGTTCTACTTGGTGGACTGGAAGGGGTACGGTCCCGAAGAACGGTCCTGGGAGCCCTTGTCCCATGTGCGCCATGCTCCTGTTCTGGTTCGTGCTTTCCATCTGAGTCATCCCCTGAGCCCTCGCCCTGTCTCTCTTTTCTGACATCCTGGGGGGGGGGTTCTGTTCTAGGGGGGGGTGCTGTCACGGTTCGCGGCATTGCCGCGGCCGGCCATTCTACCGCATACACACACGGGCGGCCGGAATACTCACTTCTGGCCGGAAGTTGAGTACCCGGTCTAGTCCCGGGCTACAGAGCACGGAAGCACTTCCGGGGGAAAACGCTTAAACATCGCGTTTCCCGCCGGAATGGTGCTTCGGATTCCAGAGACTTTGTAGAGGTCCCGCTGTCTCTGACCTGCACGTCTCTACGGGAGTCAAGCCGCGCTGGAGCGCAACTCGCCATCAGAAGACAGCGCTAGTTAGGAGCGCTTTGTGAAACGTAACCTGGTTTCATTCTAGGACTGCTCCTGAACAGGCTACCGACTTCATCATCAGTTTCCCTCCGCGCAGGAGCGCAAACAGGGAAAAGGCTCAGCCAGCATTCTTGGGTTGAGTGACTACTTTTGTGTACACTGGGGTGCAACGCGCAGGAGCGCTTTTCGTTTGTGTACTTTGGGATGCAACGCGCAGGAGCGCTTTTCATTTGGATTACACTGGGGTGCAACGCGCAGGAGCGCTTTCTTTTGTTATAGCTTTTGATAAAGCGCAGGAGCGCTTTCTTTAGTTTGAACTCGGGGATAACGCGCTGGAGCGTCTTGCCCTCGCCTTTCATCCTCAGAGCTGAACCCATCTGAGGTCCTGCCTTCCCGGAAGCATTGGTGAGTCCACAGACGATTCCCTGGTCTGTGTGTGTATGTGGGGGGTGGTTCCTTTTTGGGTCTATCTATAACCTTGCCTTTTCTTGGTCTCCAGTTGTCACCGGACGCCCTGCCAACTCCACGCTTTCCTTTACCCTACACCCTGGTTCCCATCCCTGCGTCCATCTCATCCCTGCTGGGGTTTTCCGTCCACGAGGGTCAGGTGGGTACAGGGACGGGTGCTCTTGTCGTCTCTGCGGAATTGCACCACAAGCAAAGGTAAGACTTGTGGGGCACCTGACAGTAGGGCTGAGGGATAATCCTTGAGGGACACCGCAGAACGTCTTGGTGACTCTAGAGTGGAACGGGAGAGGCGGACTCTTTGGGTTCTGTCTGAGAGGAAGGAGGTGATCCAGTCCATGGCCTTGTCGCGGATCCCTGCGTTGAAGAGGCATGTACGCAGAGTGTGGTGGCATACAGTGTCGAAGGCATCTGAGAGGTCGAGGAGGATGAGGGCTGCTGTCTCCTCGTTGTCGAGCATGAGTCTGATGTCGTCCGTGGCCGCGATGAGGGCGGTCTCGGTGCTGTGGTTCTTGCGGAAGCCTGACTGGGACGGGTCGAGAATGTTGTTGTCTTCTAGGTAGCGGGTGAGCTGGGTGTTGACGATCTTTTCGATGACCTTAGCAGGGAACGGTAGAAGGGAGATGGGCCAGAAATTCTTAAGGTCGCTCGGGTCTGCCTTGGGTTTCTTCAGTAGGGCGTTGATCTCGGTGTGTTTCCAGCTCTCAGGGAAGGTTGCGGTCTTGAAGGAGAGGTTGATGATGTTGCGAAGGTGGGGTGCGATGGAGCTGTCGGCCTTGTTGATGACGTGGTGGGAAAGAGGGTTGGATGGGGCGCCTGAGTGGATGGAGTTCATAGTCTTGCTGGTGACCTCGGTGGTAGTGCTGGTCCATACGGTGAGGTGCTTGTGGTCGGTGGGTAACGGAGGGGTCGGGGTGGTGCGGTTGGGGGGGGTCTTAACGTGGATTGAAGCTGTCGTGAATGTCGGTGATCTTGCGGTGGAAGAAGGCAGCGAGGGCGTCACAAAGGGCTTGTGACGTGGGATGTCGTTGGTGCAGGAGCTGGAGAGTTCCCTCTCGCCTGCGGGAGCCCTGGGTGACAAACGCAGGGATCGATCGCCAGCCACTCCTCCACCCTGCTATTACGGCCGCCGCGGGGTGGCAAAGGCTGGTTCCGCGTGGGCAGCAACAGGCCTAGCTAATGCGCACTTGTCTTGCTTGCCCTGGTGACATGACATCATCATGTCAGTCAACATGACGCCACCCCGCCCACCCCCTTCAGACTCTGAAGGGGGTGAGCGATGTGATGTCATGCTGACTGACATGATTGCAATGTCAATTCTCCAGCCTTGGCGTCTTTACTTTGAACTTAAGCAAAACTGAACTGATTCAGTTTACTTAACACTGAGGGAGCTGCGGGGGCTATGCCCACACATGCCAATGGACGCGCCTGTATGAGTGGGGACGGAGGGTGAATTTTTTACCGCGCCCACTCATGCGCACTTGCGTTTGCACTTTTTTGCGCGTGCCCTTTAGGAGCCCTTGGGCTCCTAATGGGCGTGCTGCGGGCGAAGAGAAACCTGTGCCCCAAGCTAATCCTGGTGCTGCAGGAGCACCAGGATTGGCTGCCAGTCCCCTTTTGTGACGTGAGGCGCCAAGGGTTCGGGAGCAGAGGTGGCGCGGACCCGGACCGGCGGTGACTGGGGTAAGTTTTGTTTTTTTACATTTAATATTTGTAAATGTAAATGTTTGTAAATATTTTTGTACTTATATAGCGCACAGCTACTCGCAGTGGGATTCCCGGCGCTTCTACGAATACCGCAAGGGAACCCTTCCTGGCTTTCCCTGTGAAGTGTCCACTCCTGAGCACCCCCATGGTGCAGACCAGGCATCCCTCGCGTTGCGGGGGCCGTTGTGGAGACTAAGCAAGCTATTGCCCAGAGTTGCAGCGTGGGACCCATGACCAGAATAGGCACTGAGGCGAGAATATCCGGTCAGGGGAATTAATGAGCCCGAGACCCGCCAGGGCAGGAATCGAACCCTGGTCCCTGGCCAGATCTCTGCATCGAGGTCTGCCTGCTCTAAACATTGAGCCACACTTCTCCGCGTCGCAATCGCTAAGATGGTTATGCTCTCCCGCCTCTTGTATTATTTTGTAAACTTACCTGTGACCGTCCCCCAACAAGTGTTTACCACACTCAACACCATTCTAACTACTCTGATCTGTGGTAATGGTCGGAGACGCATTAGCCTTCGCAAGCTTTAGCTGGGGACTGACTCGGGGGGCCTGGGAGTCCCAGATTTTCGGGGCTATTACTATGCGAGTCAACTCCAGTGGCTCTCACAATGGGTGGCCGGTAGGAACCTCCATGAGATCGATTACACACCTGAGCGACTGGCACAGGGTGAGCTGCACTCCCTGTTGCTACCACAGAGTCGGCTTCCTCCGCATTGTCACCCGCTCCTGCACACAGCCTTATTGTGCTGGAAACGAGCATTGTCCTACACCTCATCGGTAAAGCCATATGCGACGAACATTTCCTTATTAGGTATCCCAACGCATCAGGGCAGGCTAACGCGAGACGCGCTGCTCCCCTGGACGGAGGTGGGGGTCGTGGAGGTGGGAGCCTTTTTTGGTGATGATAATCTGCTAGATCATGAGTCCTTTTTACAAATTTCAGGCGCTCCCCCTAGATTGTATTTGATACATGCCACGGTCTCGCACTACATTCGAAACACCTGGGCACCCCAACTAACCCAACCTGCGCAACATGAAATGGTCTACTTGCTTTATTATAAGGGGGCGGGGGGGACACTTAGGACTTTGGTTGTATACAGGGGTCAGGGCACACGCAGCGATCCCGCTGGATATGTTTCGGCATATTTGGGCTCAGGACGCAGACATAATACTCACGGACAAGGCATGGCAGATTATTAGGGAGCATCCCAGGAGGGTATCGCGGAATGTGAATTTCAGATTTATACAAACGATGGTTCTACATAGGGCGTACCTGACCCCTCAGAGGCTACATAGAATGTTCCCGGACTCCCCCCATTGCTGTCCCCGTTGCCGAGTGGGAGAGGCTGGGTTCCTGTACATGCCCTGGTCCTGTCCGCGTCTACGAGGATATTGGGCGGAGATATGCCAGGTACTGAGAAATACGACTAACCTGCCTGTACCTGAAGATATCCTATACTGCCTGGTGGGGTTCCGTAAAAGGTCAAGGCGCTAAAGGCCAAATTGAGATTCTTGGATCTGGCCCTTTTGTTAGCAGTCAGGGCTCTGACACTGAGGTGGAAATCCCCCAGACCCCCTGGAATGGCTGTACGGCAGACGGAACTGGTAAAGTGGGGTAGAGCAGAAGGAACGACGCTGAGAAGGGAGGAGGAGAAAGGTCAGAGGAAGTACCCTATAGCGCAGGAGTGGGAGGCTATGTTGATGGCCCTGGAGGGGATGGACCTGGTGCCATCACAGGATAATCGAGGGTAGGGTCTAGACAGAGTGAGTGGTCGCATGGTTGGGCAACACGAGAGTCTAAAACACCGCATGCGCAACTTGACTTGATTGCGCAACAGTATATGTCTTTACAATAACAGCTGGGAGACAGCACGCGGAGGATTCCTAATGCGGCCAGGAGACGGGGGGGAATGTGGGTGGGATGTTGAGGATGGTGAGAGGGGAGAAATGTTTGTCTTTTGTTGTATTATATGACGAGACTGCAGAGAATTGTTGATTCCCCCACGGGTGGAAATAAAGTTCACATTAATGTTAACCAGGACAGTTGCTAGTCTTACAAGTTTGGGGTGAAAATGTAAAAACGGACTGATAGATGCTTACGTTATTTTGTAAATGATATACAATGCTTTGATCGGTCTTGAATAAAGAGTTAAAAAAAATAAAAAATGAGTCCAAATGTGCACATGAAGGCTATAAACACCACTAACTTTAAAAACACACTACATATTTAGGCGAGAGATCAGACCTTCAAAATGTCATAGTAAATTGTATTTATATAGCGCTTAGTAACCTGGATAAGGCATTCATGCGCTTTGCGCTCAGTAGCTCACAAATCTGGAATCCATGATTAGAGTAATGACTGACCTCTGCATTCTGTACTAATAGGAGGAGCCAGGATACAAAATGGCGCGAGGGGCGGCTCTATACACACCAGTGCCCCATATATGCACCACTTGATCATGGCAGCTGCTCCTTCGACATATTCAGAATACCTGGCGACCTCTACATTGTGGTCCTCATCCACGTGCAGCACCAGGGGACCCTGATTTTTGCTTAGTGATGTGACAGAGCTGGCCACATGTTCTGTTCTGTACATTGGCTGCCACAGTGATCCTTTTTCTGTGCTTTTCTAAGAGGAACAGAATTGGGGCCTTGTTTCACATTGAAA
The DNA here is from genome assembly GCF_964263255.1 of Lissotriton vulgaris. Taxonomy (NCBI): domain Eukaryota; kingdom Metazoa; phylum Chordata; class Amphibia; order Caudata; family Salamandridae; genus Lissotriton; species Lissotriton vulgaris. The sequence continues at coordinate 54,341,612 of NC_141691.1, read as the reverse complement.
ACTGAATACATCCCTTCTGCCTCGAGAGAAGTCATCGTTTCAGAGCAATATTTATCTTTGGTTAATAAGCGCTGCTGGGCAGATACTTATCCAGCCCCCGTGTGTTTCATCATTTGTGCTTCATTCACAGATTAATGATCAGGGTGGGCGTTTTAGCTGCATTCGAGTACCATTTGATATGTACATTTAATGTGCATTTAGGTGACTTTTAACAAATCTCTGTTGGTAGGTTCATTTGCTAATTGTGTGGCTTGTTTGACTTTTGGTTTGAATGTATTTCACTTGTTTTGTGGTATTTGGAGTTTATTTATTTTACTTGTATATCTGCTAACTAGTTTCTGTCTCCTGTTTGGTATTAATAAGTTTGAGTGTTTGGTGCTTGGCTGTTGTCATTTGGGTGGATGTGTTCCGTTTCGTTTGTACGTATAGCATTTGTGTTTGCTGCTTATCTTTATATTCCAGAGGGTACCTGTGTGTATGTTTGTGCCAGTTGTCCTTTATGCCATTAAATATGTTTGTGATTCAGAAAAGGGGGTGGTGATGAACAGAGTGTCTGAATTAAGCAGACCACTCTTATCCAGTCCAAAGATCAGGGCTTGATCCATCACCGTTATTTATCTCACTGCACCATCCCAGTTCAGAACCTGGCTATATGCAAATCAGTCTGTCCCTGGCCCAGTGCATCATGGGAACAGGGCAGACTAAACTACCAAGCCAATTCTTCACCAGAAAGGAGACAAGCTACCGGGGACCGGTTTCTGGCATTTCAGCCGTCGTCGGCCCGGCTTGCTTGAATCCTGATGGTGCAGTGAGAAAGGGACTCATGTCTGAGTATACCCTGCCACACCTATAGTGGCCAAAAACGATTCAGAAAAGGGGGTGGTGATGAACAGAGTGTCTGAATTAAGCAGACCACTCTTATCCAGTCCAAAGATCAGGGCTTGATCCATCACCGTTATTTATCTCACTGCACCATCCCAGTTCAGAACCTGGCTATATGCAAATCAGTCTGTCCCTGGCCCAGTGCATCATGGGAACAGGGCAGACTAAACTACCAAGCCAATTCTTCACCAGAAAGGAGACAAGCTACCGGGGACCGGTTTCTGGCATTTCAGCCGTCGTCGGCCCGGCTTGCTTGAATCCTGATGGTGCAGTGAGAAAGGGACTCATGTCTGAGTATACCCTGCCACACCTATAGTGGCCAAAAAAAACGATTCAGAAAAGGGGGTGGTGATGAACAGAGTGTCTGAATTAAGCAGACCACTCTTATCCAGTCCAAAGATCAGGGCTTGATCCATCACCGTTATTTATCTCACTGCACCATCCCAGTTCAGAACCTGGCTATATGCAAATCAGTCTGTCCCTGGCCCAGTGCATCATGGGAACAGGGCAGACTAAACTACCAAGCCAATTCTTCACCAGAAAGGAGACAAGCTACCGGGGACCGGTTTCTGGCATTTCAGCCGTCTTCGGCCCGGCTTGCTTGAATCCTGATGGTGCAGTGAGAAAGGGACTCATGTCTGAGCTGGGATGGTGCAGTGAGCTAAAAAACGGTGTTGGAGCTAGCCCTGATCTCTTGACTGGGTGAGAGTATTCTGCTTAATTCAGAAACTCTGTCCATCACCACCCCTTGTTGTTTAATTATTTTGTCCACCATAAGCGTGGAAGGGTATACTCAGATGTGAGTCCCTTGCTCATTGCACCATCAGGATTCAAGCAAGCCGGGCCGAAGACGGCTGTAACGCCAGAAACCGGTCCCCGGAAGCTTGTTTCCTTCCCAGTGAAAGAATTGGCTTTGTAATTTGGTTTGCCCTGTTCCCATCATGCACTGGGACAGGAACAGACTAATTTGCATATAGCCAGGTTCTGAGCTGGGATGGTGCAGTGAGCTAAAAAACGGTGTTGGATCTAGCCCTGATCTCTTGACTGGGTGAGAGTATTCTGCTTAATTCAGAAACTCTGTCCATCACCACCCCTTGTTGTTTAATTATTAAATATGTTTGTGACATTTAGCGTTTCGGAGTGTCTGTGATGATTTCTGTATTTGGGCCTGCCTTTTGTTTGTATTTGACGTCCACGTTCTCCTTGCTGCTGAGTGTTGTTGTGGTATTTCTGGTATTTCTGTTTCCATGTGTATACACCACTGTGTGCCCTTTATTTTGATTTTCAATTACCCATTGCACTCATCTGGGTATGGAGCATCCTTTGTTTGGAGTGCTGCAGCAGGCTGTGTGTGTGTTTGCAGCTCTAATCTCTGTGCTTCTCTAATTTTCTTGAAAATGCTCCATTTACCCCCACTTTTTTTCAAAATGTTCATGGGAGGAAAAACCCCCCGAACCACCCATAAGATGTTTGGTCTCGCGAGCGCACGGTGCACTCCGACAGAAAGTTTATGCCTCACCACTTTCAAATGTCACCAGCCAGCACTGCTAGCTATGCCACTGGCGAGAGGTCCTACAGCGTAATTTTACTTCTTTGCTCAGTCTTTATTTGATTACTTCCTTGTGTCATTTTATTTTAAGTTTCTTCCGTGTATAATTTTATTTTTAGTTACTTCCCCATGTTAATCTTATTTTTAGTTCCTTCCTTGTTTAATTTTGCTTCGCTGTGGAATTGGCGTGATTCTAGTTTCTTGCTCCTGTGCATTCTTCAGCGCCCTTGCTCTCGGCATGTGGGCTCTGCCCCCACATACCAATTCCTGACAGTTTTACCTGTGCCATCATCTCATTCAGACCCTGGCACTCCTGCCTCCAGTACTGGCCCTCCTTCCTCCCAGGGCTACTTAAAGGAGGCAGCCACCCCGCACACTTCTCCCTCCCCTCAGGGCGCCGCTGGTGTGACTAAGGCAAGCCCCGCTGCGCCCTTCCGCGCCCTGGACCACGCCCAGCACCAGGACCCCTGTATCTACAGCCCAATACCGGTACTTCACCAAAGGAATCCAACACCTCGAACACAAGACAACAACTGCTGCCACGCCTCTTTATGCTCCACTGAAACACTCTTCACCTGCCACCACTGTCGCTTCTCCTGCAATGCAAAAAACCATCACAATCACCAACCAGCAATAGGCACCCCTTCAGCTCCTCTGCACCCTACTCAACGTCGGATGCCTATGCAAACACATCACAGAAATCTGGGACACCATATCCACCCTCACCAGATGTGATTTTCATCACCAAAATGTAGCTCATCCCATTATCTGCACCCGACATCACCACCCCAACACCTTCCGGGAACAAGATGATCCATAGTGACTGCCCTAGCAGACTCGGCGGAGGTGTCGCCATCATCCACAAGGACTCCCTCAACTGCAGCGCTTCGGAAGTCCAAATGTCACAGATCATGGAGCACCTCAACTTCCAGATCTAACCAGACGCCAAAACCACCATCAGAGGAACCCTCGCCTACAGACCTCCTGGCCTCGCCCCTACTTCTGCAACTCCATCCCGGACTTCATTACCCCTCTGGCAATCGAATCCGACCACTACATCTTCCTGAGGTATCCTTTCTGACACCAACTCAACCCCTCTAGTGGAGAACATGAGCATCATTGCCTATCACAACTTGTCACCTCCCACCCTCACAGAGCGGGACACACGCTGGACCCCATTTTCTCCAACGACAACAGAGTCAAGTTCTCCCACACCACCAAGCTGGCCTGGACGGACCACAGTATCGTCCATTTCTCCATCAACAGCTCACAAAAAACCCCCACCCACCTGCGCCGCAGCTGGGGCAAAGTCACCGAACCCCTCTGGACCACCTCCCTCAAAGAAGCAAGACAAACCTCCAACCACACAATTTCCCTCGAACTCGATGTCCTTAACTTCTCCAACTGGATGACCTCAGCCTCTGACACTGTAACCCTCCTGAGGAACAACTCCAACAGGGGACCCGCCAAACGAGCAAATGGTTCACCCCTCAACTACAGACCCACAAGGGAAACTGCAAGAAACAAGAGAGACTCTGGCGATCCAACAAGACCCCCACCAACCTCGACACCTACAAAGCCGCCCTCAAAAGCTATCACCACTGTGTAAGAGAGACCAAGAATGAAGCCCTCAAAACCCACATCACCAAAAGCGCCAGCCACACCAAGAAGCTTCTCAGCATCATTCGAGAATTCTCCGTCCCCTTAGACACCGAGAATACAATCCACCCCTCCCACGCTCTCTGCGACTCCCTGGCAGACTACTTCCACCACAAGATCACAGACATCTACTGCAACTTCGACCCCAACCCTCGGACCTCAACCAGCTCCTCACCCAAGTCAACGCCCCCCACCCCCACCGAATCACCCAATGGAAGCAGCTCTCTATCAAAGATACCATCTCCATCATAAACTCCATCCACACTGGATCCCCAACGGACCCCTGCTCACGCCATATGTACAACCTGGGAGGAGAAGTAATCACTCGCCTGCTCACAGATCTCAACATCTACATCACAACAACAACCGTACCAGACGCCTCGAATCACTCAGAGGTCAAGTCCCTCATGAAGAAGCCCTCAGCCAACCCAAGCAAAGTCAAAAACTACTACCTAATCTTATTTCTCCCCTTCCAGGCCTTAGTCCTGGAGAAAGCCATTAACCTCCAATGTACAAACTTCCTCAAAGATAACAACCTGCTTGACCCTTCCCAATCCGCCTTCTGACCCAACCACAGCACCAAGACCACTCTCACACAGCAATGGACCACATCAGAATCCTCCTCGACCAAGATGCAACAGCTGCCGCCGTCCTCGTCGACCTATCATCAACCTTTGCCACCATCTCCCATCACACCCTGGTGACCAGGCTCCACCTCATCGGCATTCAAGACAACGCACTCAAATGGATCTCCTTCTTCCTCTCTGGCCGAACTCAGAGAATCCATCTCCCACCCTTCTCCGCACACAAAGACATCATATGCGGCATCTCCCTCTCTCAGCCCCACCCTTTTCAACACATACATGACGCCACAGGCAGACATCGCCCAGACCCACAGACTCAACATAGCCGCCTATGCCGACGATACCTAGCTCGTCCTATCTCTATAAGAAGATGCCGACACCACAAGAGCAAACTTCCAAATCACCAGGACCAACATTGCCTCCTGGACGAGGACCAACTGCCTCAAGCTCAACTCGGATAAGATAGAGGTCATTTTCTTCGTGAACAAGCTCTCCCATGGGACGACACTTGGTGGCCTTTGTGACTCGGCCCGCACCCACTCCCTTCAACCACGCATGCAACCTCAGAATCATCCTGGACACCTAGCTAACCTAACAAAGAAGCAACAAATCAACACCTTCTCCTGCCAGTTTCCACACCCTTCTAATGATCTTTCGATTGATCCCCGTTTCAACCAGAAAGACAGTCACCCCTGCCCTTAGTGCCGACTCGACTACGGCAACATACCCTATGCCGGAACCACCAAACAGCTTCTGAACCGCCTCCAGGCCGTCCCGAACTCAGCGGCAAGACTTATCCTTAACCTCCCAGAAAAACCAGCATTAACCCCATCACAGAGCCCTCTACTGGCTGGCCGTCCAAGAACGCTGCCTCAAACTCCTCAAACACGCCTACAGAGCCCTCTACAAGTCCGGACACACCTACATCAACAACCACCCGACATTCCACACACCGACCAGAGAGCTCCAGTCCTCCTGCCTCATGTTGGCCCTGATCCCCTGCATCCTTCGTAGCCGCTATTGAGGCCGTTCCTTCTCCTCCCTCACCGCCAAGCCATTGAATGATCTCCACCGGCGCACTTCACCATCTTTGAAGGACTCCACCATCTTTGAAGGACTTCATGAAAAATCTCAGGACTTGGTTCCTCGCCCGCCACCACCCTCTGACAGAGGCTCACAGAACCCCAGCGCCTGGAGACCCCTGGGGGTGATACGTCGCGCTCTACAAGACCCCCTGATTGATTGATTGATCAAGGCACCCTCAGGTGGCCTAAGGAGACTGCAGGGCAGAACATGCTGCCAGGGGCGGCCTTAGGCATGTGCAAGCTGTGCACCTGCACAGGGCCACCAAACCCCAGGGGTCGCCACGCCAATATATCTCCTTAATATAATAATCCTCTCAGGATGCATACATATTTGCGTTGCGGCCCCTGGCAGGGATTTGGCTGCCTCCGGCTCTGTTCCACTTCCAACCACCCTGACCCCCCCTCTTCACTGACCTCCTCGCTCCGCCCCGCCCGGACTCCCTTTTCCGGGGCCCCCTACCTACGCTCCCTGCCCAGGGCTACCATGAGCCTAGAGCCGCCCCTGATGCTGCTGAGCAGAACTTGGCCCGGTGTCCCACCCCACCAATGTCACTCACCCGGAGTTGCCAATACCAGGCAGGGGTGCATGTCATTCTGGGGGTGTTAAGTAACGAGGGGATTAGTGAGTCTAGGTCTGAGACCCTCCGGCAGCTCTTGGTAAAACAAGAGATACGTGGTCCACAGGTCACGTGTATCCGATGGGCTTTAAGTGCTCTCAATGGCCCCGTACGAGCCGCAGAGCTCATAGCGAGGCCCCGGTGTTGAGGCCTGCGCGCATGGGCGGAAGCCGTCGACCCCCAACGACATTCAGGCGACCACTCGTAACTTACATCACATTCCTTCACTTGTGTGCGGCGAGGAGGGGGCATGGACCGTTTAGCACAACCAAGGTATCTTATTTAAGAGAGACGAGGGCTACTCTTGACATCTGCATGTGACTGGTGGGGCTGACGCAGCCTTTCAGCCTTCCAGGATCGATTGATTGAATGCCATTACATAGTATAGAGCTACCTTTAGCACAACACTCCAAAGCATTTCCAGTCCTTACTCCCTTTAGGTTCACTGAAACGAGCCAAGACTACAACCCCCACAATGCACCTGTGTGTTCAATGAAACAGGCCTAGAGTCAAGGTGTCCCAGGGACACGGAAGCACCGGTTGTTTATGGAGCCACGCAATGGAAAGAACCGTGACAGGACCCGACACACAACACAATATTATCCCAGGCCCGCCCTGCGATGCCTCACCGTGGGCGCCCTGTTTCCGAGCTCGTTAAAACGCGGATTTGCATAATTACGACCCGCAGGAAGCACCTGATTCGCCCGTTCCCCAAACCCGTCTATTTCCTTGTATTGCGGGGAGGACGGAGACAACAGCAAAAATCCCCTGAAACGCTAGACTGTCCTGTGCTGACACGAGGAAAGGGAAGCAAACCTGTGTTCAGACTCTCCACCCACACAAACAAGGAATGAATTTGGCAAGTTTATTAGAAATGTATTAACTGAGGCTCGAGAACCCGTCGGGGGTCCTGGACTGTTCCGAAGGTTACAGGTTATCACGGATCACGAGCGCAAGCCCCCCCTCAAGCAGGCGCAAAGCAACAGGCCAAAGCAGCGCACAAAACAAAGGCCCAAATCACAGAACTAACTTAAGACAAAATCCTAAACTTACTACCATTTTGGTATTCACAGATCACAGAAGTTAGGAGTCCTAACTTTAGGACTCTAAATTCTCTCTGTGAATACCAAAAGTCTTAAAGTTAGGATTTTTCTCAGTTTAGGAGTCCTAAAGTGAGGAGTCCTAACTTCGGTGAATATAGAAATGAGTAAGTGCCTTCTGTGAAATCCAAAATGGTAGTAAGTTTAGGATTTTGTCTTAAGTTAGTTCTGTGAATCAGGCCCAAAGTCCCCCCCCAGCAGGCGCAAAACAGTGCCAAGACCAAGTCCTCACCAGCAGGCGCAAAGCAGTGTGCGAGACAAAGTCCCCACCCAGCAGGCGCAAAGCAGTGCGCAAGACAAAGTCCCTACCCAGCAGGCGTAAAGCAGTGTGCAAGACAAAGTTGCCAACAGCAGGCGCAAAGCAGTCCGCGAGACAAAGTCCCCACCGGCTGGCGCAAAGCAGTGCGCAGGACAAAGCCCCACCAGGAGGTGCAAAGCAGTGCGTGAGACAAAGTTCCCACCAGCAGGCACAGAGCAGTGCACGAGACACAGTCCCCACAAGCAGGCACAAAGCAATGCGCAAGGCAAAGTCCCCCCTAGCAGGCACAAAGCAATGCACAAGACAAAGGCCCCGCTGCAGACGCATAGCAGTGCACAAGACAAAGTCCCCCCTAGCAGACGCAAACCAGTGCGCGAAACAAAGTCCCCACCCAGCAGGCACAAAGCATTGCGCAAGACAAACTTCCCACTAGCAGACGCAAAGCAGTCTGCGAGACAAAGTTCCCACCGGCGGGCCCAAAGCAATGCGTGAGACAAAGTCCCCACCGCCAGGTGCAAAGCTCCCACCAGCAGGCGCAAAGCAGTGCACAAGACAAAGTTCCTACCAGCAGGCGCAAAGCAGTCTGGGTGACAAAGTTCCCACTAGCAGGCCCAAAGCAGTCTGCGAGACAAAGTCCCCACCGGCAGGCGCAAAGCAGGGAGCGAAACAAAGCTCCCACCAGCAGGCGCAAAGCAGTGCGCAGGACAAAGCCCCACCAGAATGCGCAAAGCAGTGTGTGAGACAAGGTCCACCACCAGCAGGCCAAAGCAGTACTCCAGACAAAGTCCCCACAGTCAAAAAAAAGCAGTGCACAAGATAAAGTTCCCACCAGCAGGCCAAAGTAGTGAACCAGATGAAGTCCCCACAAGCAGGCGCAAAGCAGTGCGCAAGACAAAGTCCTCACCAGCAGGCGCAAAGCAGTGTGCGAGACAAAACCCCACCCAGCAGGCGCAAAGCAGTGCGCAAGACAAAGTCCCTACCCAGCAGGCGTAAAGCAGTGTGCAAGACAAAGTTGCCAACAGCAGGCGCAAAGCAGTCCGCGAGACAAAGTCCCCACCGGCTGGCGCAAAGCAGTGCGCAGGACAAAGCCCCACCAGGAGGTGCAAAGCAGTGCGTGAGACAAAGTTCCCACCAGCAGGCACAGAGCAGTGCGCGAGACACAGTCCCCACAAGCAGGCACAAAGCAATGCGCAAGGCAAAGTCCCCCCTAGCAGGCACAAAGCAATGCACAAGACAAAGGCCCCGCTGCAGACGCATAGCAGTGCACAAGACAAAGTCCCCCCTAGCAGACGCAAACCAGTGCGCGAAACAAAGTCCCCACCCAGCAGGCACAAAGCATTGCGCAAGACAAACTTCCCACTAGCAGACGCAAAGCAGTCTGCGAGACAAAGTTCCCACCGGCGGGCCCAAAGCAATGCGTGAGACAAAGTCCCCACCGCCAGGTGCAAAGCTCCCACCAGCAGGCGCAAAGCGTTGCACAAGACAAAGGTTCCTACCAGCAGGCGCAAAGCAGTCTGGGTGACAAAGTTCCCACTAGCAGGCCCAAAGCAGTCTGCGAGACAAAGTCCCCACCGGCAGGCGCAAAGCAGGGAGCGAAACAAAGCTCCCACCAGCAGGCGCAAAGCAGTGCGCAGGACAAAGCCCCACCAGAATGCGCAAAGCAGTGTGTGAGACAAGGTCCACCACCAGCAGGCCAAAGCAGTACTCCAGACAAAGTCCCCACAGTCAAAAAAAAGCAGTGCACAAGATAAAGTTCCCACCAGCAGGCCAAAGTAGTGAACCAGATGAAGTCCCCACAAGCAGGCGCAAAGCAGTGCGCAAGACAAAGTCCCCAACAGCAGGCAAAAAGCAGTGCACCAGGCAAAGTCAGCACCAGCAGGCACAAAGCAGTGCGCACAACAAAGTCCTTATGGCAGGCACAAAGCAGTGTTTGAGGCAACGTCTCACCAGCAGTGCAAGACAAAGTCTCACCAGCAGATGCAAAGCAGTGGGAGTGTCAAAGCCCCACCAGCAGATGCAAAGCAGTGCCGGAGACAAAGTCCACACCAGCAGGCACACAGCAGTGCCGGAGACAAAGTCCCCACCACCAGACGCAAAGAAGTGTATGACACAAAGTCCCCACCACCAGGCGCAAAGCTGCACGCAAGAGAAAGTCCCCTTCAGCAGGCGCAAAGCATAGCCCGATACAAAGTCCCCAACAGCAGGTGCCAAACAGTGGACAAGACAAGGTCCCCACCACCAGACGCAAAGAAGTGTATGACACAAAGTCCCCACCACCAGGCGCAAAGCTGTGCGCAAGAGAAAGTCCCCTTCAGCAGGCGCAAAGCATAGCCCGATACAAAGTCCCCAACAGCAGGTGCCAAACAGTGGACAAGACAAGGTCCCCACCAGGAAGCACAAAGCAGTGTGCGAGACAAAGTCCTCACCAGCAGGTGCAAAGCAGAGCCTGAGATGAAGTCCCATCCAGGAAGCACAAAGCAGTGCTTGAGTCAAAGTCCCCCCAGTAGGTGCTAAGTAGAGCCCAAGACAAAGTCCCCAACAGCAGGTACAAAGCAGAGCCCGAGACAAAGTCTACACCGGCAGGTGCAAAGCACTGCTCGAGGCAAAGCAAAGTCCCCACCAGCAGCTGTAAAGCAGTGCTTGAGTCAAAGTTCCCCCAGTAGGTGCCAAGTAGAGCCCAAGACAAAGTGCCCTGCAGCAGGCGCAAAGCAGCGCTCAAAGCAAAGTCCCCACCAGCAGGCGCAAAACAGTGCTTGAAACAAAGTCTCTACTAGCAGGCGCAAAGCAGTGCGCAAGACAAAATCCCCACCAGCAGGTACAAGCAATGAATGAATGAGACAAAGTGCCCACTAGCAAGTCAAAGCAGTGTGAGTGGATGTATGGGTGTATGAGTGAATATGTCAGTGGTTGTATTAGAGACTAAGTGGGTGAATGAGTGGCTTTATGGGTGAGTGAGTGAGTGGTATTGTGTGTAGATCTATGAATCAATGAGTGTGTGTAAGCACTGGTATGGGTCTGTGAATGAGTTTGTGAATGGTTGCGTAGGTGTATTGAAGGTTCTGTGTGAGTGGGTGCATTAGTGATTTTGTGGATGTCATCAGTGATGTCACTAATCATGTGATGTAATATGTGAGGTCATAAGCAGTGCAATGCGAGGGTGAAAGTTGTAGTTAGCTCAGCTAACTATAACAGCTGAATTTCTCTGGTTTTGTAAGAGTGAAATGTCAGCCTAACTAGATCGTCCCTGTAACCTTTGTTTTTTTTTTAATGAAGTTCTATAGTTTTTCAAACTCTATTTCCCAACTATAACGTCCCTGCAACCTTTGTTTTTTTCAGTGAATTTCTATGTTTTTAAATTCCATTTCATAACTCTAACATCCGTGTATTTTTTATTTCTATTATTTCTAAAATTAGATATTGAACATTACATATGCATGGTGCACCACTTATTGATACATTTGTGATCTATTTATTTGAAAAGTACATTAATCATCGTATTTCAAGATATTTTTGGTTTTCGCTATGTGGCGGTTGTCAGGGACATAGAGTGACTGGCTAATGTGGTCATTACTTGCATTGGTCACAGAGGATTAAAGTTTCATCAATTAGTGCTTTCACTTAAAAACATTGTGGATTCACCAGCCCCTGGCCTCATGATTGTGCACTGGGGTGGCAATGACCTATGCACATTAACTGGAGTAGGACTGTAAATCCTATCGAAGGATGCCTTTGCTGAATTGATGATGCTTTTCCCTCACACTGTCTTGGTGTACTCGAACATATATCAAAGACAGAAATGGAAGTGGTCTAATTAAATCTGTCCACTGATTCACAAAGCCAGGAAACATGTTAATAAAACTGTTTCTGCTTTCCTCACAGACCGGAACATGAGCTCTATCTACAACAACAAACTACGTTTTAACATGCACAGAATCTTTTTTTTTAGGTTATTCGTTTTTCCCCCCTTTTATGCAAGGAATTGCACAGTTTCACATACTTAGAAGTGTACACATTAAGCTGCAAGATTAGAATACAGAGCTAACCACAGTCTCCAAAAAAAATTAAATAATAATTTGAGCAATAACAGGATTATAACAGCACAGACAAAATTAATACACAATTGTATAAAGATGAGTAAAAGCAGGCTAAATTACAACACAAGACAAAATAATAACGAATTATAATCTATACGCTTTTCATACACATAGCTGATCCTATTTACCCTTCGATCCAATCAGTTGTAGCAGATCAAATCTTGGCTCCCATTGCTCTCTTCCTCCTCCCCTTAGTCTTATAAATTGCTAATTCTAAATTATACATAGCTAATAGTCTTTGATGCCAGCTCGAGAATGTCGGTGGATAAGGGCTAATACAATCCTTAGTAAGGCAAGCCCGTACCACCGCCTTACAGATAAACAAAAAAGATACCATGGCTCTTGATCTACTCTGTGCAGTAATATCCGAGCCAACCCCTATCAAAACCAATTCCCCAGTTATGCTCACAGAGGATCCCATTATTACACCTAAAAACTGCTCAGTTTCTCTAAATAACTCCCCTAATTTAGGACATAGAAAAAACATATGGACTGCATCCGCTGCATGTAGACCACATCTGTGAGAAGTTGGCCTGGTATATGGTGTTCACTATTCTAGTGAGCACCTTGCACCAGTCCAAACGACCCTTGTGGTGATTGGTTGTAAGTCGACCTTATAGACCAGCTATCCTAGGGGTAGCATGGACAAAAGCAGTCTTAGGCTAAACTCAAGAGGGCATGTGAAGCCAGCTCTTTTACCATATGCAATCCCTTTAAATACCAAATGAAAGGACACCGCACAGGATATATATTACAAAATATACGTATTTATTTCTAGAATAATCCCCGATACTTTTTATGAGCACAGAAGCAAAAGCGTTAAACAAAGAACACAGTATATGTGGAAAAAGGGTATGGCAATGACCTTTTTCAAGATTTGCCCGGCGCTAACCGCCTTTGTACCATTCAATTTATCAAGCAATGAGGCAGGCGCCGGAGACCAGAAGGCAGGAAACAGAAGTTTTATTCCGACGGAGCAGAACACATCAGATCAGACAACAAGGTATCGTCTCGAGGTGCTCTAACAGCCTCTCTGAGGCCTGGCCTCTTATACCCTGGTTTATGACATGTGAGCATTCTTTATTGCATAAAAGACTCTTTAAACTTACGAAATGACATCCCCATAATCCTCGTGATAAACCCGCCCCCACATATATACACAATAGAGGTTCTCACCCTGCTGATAACAGGAGGGGGTTATCACGCGGTTGAGTGTTCCGCCGATTCTTAGGATGTGTGCGCCTGATCGTATCCCATGGGGTGGGGAGGCCATGATCAATAGTGGGTCCTTTGAAGAGGGGTGACTCCATACAATAAGGGGCAGTAAACGGTATCTCCCGGCTTAGGCGATGGCCTCGGACCTGTGTGGTCAGTCGGACTCGGGGGAAGGGGTCATCAAAGGAGGGGTATTCATGCCGCGTGGACAATCAAGCGCGGAGGGATGGTTTATCAACAGAGGGGTATTCATGGAAGGAGAGGAGGTGCTGGTCAGGCGCGGGCTTGACTCCCAAGGACAGGGTCATGCTGGAGGAGAAGGGTTATGCTCATGTGAGGGAGGGAGGGGGAGCCAGGGTGCGCGGAGGATGCTTGCAGGGTCAGAGGAGCGTGCTGACGATCGATCGTGGACAGGGAGACCATGATACCTAAAATGGCTGTTGTGCACGTTGTTCGTGGGTGACAAGCTGGCGCAGATGATGGTCAGCTCGTAAACTAAAATTCCACAGTCCTCCCTTTCAACATGTCTCGCCAACTTGTCAGTTCGGATTTATCCCCATAAGGCCACGTATTTCTACTTCATAGAGGGGGCTCATGTGCTCATTTCGAAAGTCCAAAGTCTTTGGGCACATACAGTTAGAAACAAGGCCGAATAAAGATGGCAGACATTGGATACCCAAACAACACCCACATAATATCACAACAGGTATCAGTATGAAGGAAAACAACTTCCAACCCCAGTCCTTCAAAGTGTCCCAAAACCAGCTCCCAAGCGACCATCCTTCTTGTTCTTGGTGAACCTCCGAGGAAAGTCTGTGGAGGTGCTCAATTGCTTTGTAGACTGAAGGCGAGTTATCTGGCACGTAGGTGCAGCAGCTAGATCCGATGATGCGGCATGCTCCTCCTCGATCGGCTAGAACCACATCTAGAACAAGACGGTTTTGAAGGGCCACAAGGCAGACCGCCTGAAGCTCAGCCGTGTTGTTAGCGAGGATGCCAGCCGTGATGTTGATCGTTGTTTCTACTGCCTGGGTCAGGTGTCGGATAGCGCGGCTGTTTGCCATTGGGCCCCACAGGGGAACGAGTCCCTTTGCTGCATCCAAGAACTGTGCTCCAGTGGAGTCGGCTTGTCCAATGTCATCTGCACGCCTCTGCCGGTGATGGTTAGCAGGGGCTACATACGTGGGGGGGAGAACGAAGGCAATGTAGCAGATACCCTTCCAACCTTTCGGGAGCCAGGTGTAAGCTTTGGTGCCACACACAAAGTACATATTTGGAGAAGCAACAAAGGAAGGGGGATCAACTGAGTCCAATGTTCTGATAATTCGGCAGGAACTGTGACCCACCAGCTGTGTTCCCTGGCCTTCGAGACACACAAGACCTGTGACATTGATAACAGACAGAGCCACAGTCAGAGTGGCGGTAGTTTGTTTTTGCAGATGAGAGAAGGTGGATCTAGCTGGGTTGTGGAGCACCTGTACTTCGACACGTTCTTTGGCTGGAATGTCTTTAAGGAAGGTGGCGCCCGTGAGCGCAGGACACAGGGGAGCAGAGGTCTTTCCGGTTTTGTTCAGCCAAAACCCAGAGTAGAAGCACGACACTGTCTGACCGGAAGTGGCGTTATCCTTGTGGCTCTCTTGCATGAGGATCAACCAGGCAAGGCAGGAGCCGTGAACTGAGAAAGGAGAAGGGATGAAGGGGATGGAGTGTCCAGTGGCATGCGGGAGCAACCCGCAGATCCAGCAGTTCGTAGCATTTGCAGCAAGGTTGTGTTGGTGCAACAGTTGCACGAAGGAATTGTTCCAGAATTCCCTGCGCCTTTCTCGGAGCTGAGGCGACAGGGAGATCAGGTGATGCTCTTTCATGGGGGTCGGTTGTGCAGTGGGCAGCAATGCCTGATGAGCCGGTGTGCTTTCCTCCAGGATCCAGAAGGAGGTCATGAGGAGGAGGCAAAAGAGGAAGACAATAAAGAGGGCGATTGTCTTTGATTTGTGCAAATTGTCAGTCTTTGGGTTCCTATAGTGGGTATTTCCTGTTGCTTCCATCATCTTCTGATCTGGCGCTTCCATCATCTTCAAGGTGCTCGGTAGCGGGCAGAGCCACAGACTTCGTTTAGCTTCTCTCCCGGTAACCCTTGGTTGTGTTTAGGTCACCGTTCTGAGATTCAACTTAGTCCGTGGCCTACTTAGCCGAAGCTCCCTCCTTTCGATGCAGGAAATACCCTTCTCTAGTTGGCACAGTGGGATCAGAGAATTTTGCAAGTTCAAGTGCCTCAGTATCGGGATAACAGTTCAATGTTGGTCGATCTTTGTTCAGGAGCTCTTCTTGGGTGTTGACGTTGTCTGTCGTGGCCAGGGTCGAGGAGATCTTCCTGCAGTGGTGTGCGTGCAGCCAGTGCCGCTTCCCCTCCACTCGAAGCGCTGTCCGGGTGGTGATAAGCACTTGCCAGGGGAACGTCCACCGGGGTTCCAGGCTCTTGGTCCGTTGGAAATTTCGGACTAGAATGAAGTCCCCCGGTTGAATGTCGTGGCCTGGGCCCCTGGAAGCATCGGGGATGGCCTGCTGCACCTGTTGATGAATGACAGACAATGTTTTAGTTAACTTGCACAAATAATCAGACAGTAGGACGTCCGGGACGTCATGAATGGAAGTCGGTTTGGGGGCATTCCAGAGGTTCGTCGGTCGCCCGAATACAACCTCGTAGGGAGTCAAATGGTGTTTGGTGGGAGTGGAGCGCATCGATAGCAAAGCCAGTGGGAGGGCATCCGGCCATTTAAGTCCGGTGGTGGCCACTATTTTTGACAATTTCAACTTCAGTGTGGCATTATGGCGCTCCACCAGGCCGGCGGATTGGGGGTGGAAGACCGCATGAAATCTCTGTTTCACCCCCAACCCCTTTAGGATTAGTTGGATAACCTCAGCTATGAAGTGGGGGCCATTGTCGCTCCACAAAATTCGACAAAGGCCGTAGCGAGGAAAGAATTCTTTCAGTAGTACTTTAGCAGTAGTCATGGCAGTGTTGTCACGGGTTGGGTAGGCCTCTACCCATTTGCTGAAGGCACATACAATGACTAGTACATACTTCAAGCCTTGGCATCTCTCTAGCTGGATGTAGTCCATCTGAAGGACCTCAAAGGGGT
Organism: Lissotriton vulgaris; assembly: GCF_964263255.1. NCBI lineage: Eukaryota > Metazoa > Chordata > Amphibia > Caudata > Salamandridae > Lissotriton > Lissotriton vulgaris. The sequence continues at coordinate 54,325,428 of NC_141691.1, read as the reverse complement.
GATTGGGGGTCCCAAACCCTCCCCGGGGTACCACAGTTCCTTTCCCGGGGTTGTGTTGTAGACAGATAAGGCACTGCTGGACTAGGCGTCTGGCTGAGTCGGGGATTTTGTTGTTGTGCCAGACTTTGGAAATGAGTTCGATCATGGGTGCAGATCCTATGTGTGCGGGGGAATGAGCCATTGTCAGTATGGGGATCAGGTATGAGTCAGGCAGCAACCATTTGTTTGCATCCTTTGTTCGCCAGCAGCCCTCATCATCCTTCAAACCCACCCCTGCCCATTCGGTCAGTTCGTGAGGGGTGCTGGCCGACTGGATGTCTCTGATCATTTCCCTTGCGTCAGTCCATTTCTCTGCTTGTGACCTGGTCACATACATGCGTGTCACCGTCCTATTCTCAGCTGTGGTTCGTGCAGTGATGTCGGCCAGTGCATTCCCTTGTCCGACCAAGTCTGTCACCTTCTTGTGTGCCTGGCATTTGATCACTGCTAGTCGTTTGGGGAGGAGAACCGCTTCAATCAGGGCAGAAACCAGATCTCCGGGAAGGATGGGGGTGCCGTGGGACGTCAGGAATCCCCTTTCCCTCCACAGGAGCCCAAAATGGTGAACCACCCCGAAGGCATACTGGCTGTCTGTATATACGTTCGCGGTGGTCCCTGTGGCTATGATGCATGCTCGTGTGAGGGCTATCAGCTCCGCTGCCTGTGCAGATCGTTGTGTGATGCGGGCTGTCTCAACTACTGTTCGGGCTGTCGTTACTGCATAGGCAGCTGAAGTGGTGCCATCGGGGAGTTTGATGCATGAGCCGTCTACCCATAGCTCTCCATCGGGGTCTGTGAAAGCAGTGTCTCGGAGGTCAACTCTACTCCTAGTTTGTTCGTCCGTGAGGGTTACACAGTCGTGTATGGGAGGCACGTCGGGGTCATTTTCAGGCAGGGGCACCAGTGTGGCAGGATTCAAAGTCGTGCATCTCTTTAGTGTGATGTGGGGTGCAAGTAGCGTCAATTCGTACCCTGTCAGTCGTGCGCTAGTCAGGTGTTGAGTCTTGGTTTGGTTCAGAAGGGTGTCGACAGCATGGGGTACTAACACGGTGAGAGAGTTTGAAAGTACGATTCCTTCGCTCTGACGGATAGAGACGGCAGCGGCAGCTACCGCTCGAAGGCAGGCAGGCAAAGCTCTGGCTACAGGATCAAGGGTTGCGGAGAAGTAGGCACAAGGGCGCTGCTTTGGACCTATAGACTGAGTCAGGACAGACAATGCACACCCCTCCCTTTCGTGGGTGAAGAGGGAGAAGGGTTTGGAGTAATCCGGGGTTCCCAGGACGGGCGCTGAACAGAGGGCATCTCGTAATTCCTTAAAGGATGCTTGACACTCAGGGGTCCAAGGGAGCGGGAAGGAGGTATCTTTGGTCAATAGGGCAAGTAGGGGTTTCACAATGAGGCTGAAATTAGGTAACCACTGTCTGCAAAAAGAGGTTAGGCCAACCAAAGAGCGGACTTGCTTTTGTGTTTTTGGGACGGGGGTGTCTAGGATGGTTTGGATTCGGTCAGGTGTGAGTTTCCTCCCTTCTTTGGACAGGAGATGGCCTAGGTATGTCACTTGTGGCTGGCAGAACTGTAATTTCTTTTTGGAAACTTTATGGCCATTTTCTGCAAGAAAGTGTAGGAGTTGGACAGTGGCTGTGATTGCAAGTGGGGTGGTGTCGGCCGCCAAAAGGATATCATCGACATATTGGATCAACACCACTCCATCCGGTAGCTGGACGGCGTCCAGCTGTCTTTTGAGGGCCTGGCTGTAAATACTGGGACTTTCAGTGTACCCCTGGGGAGCTCTACAAAATCGGTACGAGCGGGATTTCAGGGTGAAGCCGAAGAGATAACGGCTGTCCGGATGGATGGGGATAGAGAAAAACGCATTCTTGAGGTCGATAACAGTGAAGGTGGTGGCAGTGGACGGGATGAGGGTCAGGATGGTGGTGATATCTGAGACTACGGGGTATTGGGGTACAACCACTTTGTTAATTTCTCGCAGGTCGATGATGAAGCGGTACGCTTTCTCATCTCCCTCGCCTTGCTTCTTGACAATGGGTAGGATAGGGCTGTTGCAGACATTGCTAACCACTTCTTCGACCACTCCTGCATCCACCAGAGACTGAATGATCGCTACCAGTGCCTTTTCACCCTCGGGCGATATCCGATACTGCGGGAGTTTCGGGAGCATAACGTCCTGTCTCACAGTTATATGAATAGGGTCAATCATCATTCGTCCCACATCAGAGTCATTTTTGGCCCATAGGTACGGAGGCAGGGTATCAAGCAAGGACAGGTCAGCATCAGCTATGGAGCACATGTGTCTTGCAGGGCAAGATTTGGGTATGTCTGGGTTATCGTACAGGATGACTCGGACTCCATCCGGGGAACACCTAATGGTAGCTCGAAAATGCTTCAGTAAGTCAATGCCCATAATGGCGTCAGGGGAGTTGGAGGAGAGCAGAAAGGTTGTGTCAGTGGTGTTGCTTTCTAGGTCAAAGGTGACAGGTACGGACAGGGGGTTAGTGGAGGGCGTTCCATCGAAACCTATCGATGTAATGTGTGAGCCAGACAAGGGTGCCCTTGGAATCAGTCGTTTCGATAACACACTACGTGTCGCCCAGTGTCTACCAAAAATGGAGACTCTGTACCCAGGACCTTAGCAGTGAATTAAGGACCTTGCTGGTCAACACAGAGCTCGACTGGATCCCTCCCTTGCCCCTGGCAGTCCTATGCAAAATCGGGGGCATTCTCGCCGTCGGATAGTTGATACTGGTTCTGTCAGGGACGGTCAAATGTGTTCGGTCTCCCTGATCTGTCATTGTTAGTGTCGTTTGTGTGCCCTCGTCCTTGTCCCCTATTTCTCGGTCCACCCGCTACATCCTTGGGGTCCCTATTTCTGGTCATTTCTAGCAGAACCGGACACTGGGATTTCCAATGGCCGAATCCTTTACAGAAGGCACATTGGTCATCGCTAATGTCTCTTCGTCCAGTGTGGGGTGTTGGGGTGTGATCTTTAGGAGGTGGATTTCTAGGGATGGTCGATTGGTAGTTCCCCCTTTGGGGTTCCCGTCCGACCGCTATACCTTGTATCTGGGCTATCATTCCCCTTTCTTTCAAATCTTTCTTCTTTTTCTCGGACGCCCTATAATTCTCATTTTTCTGGTGCTCGTAATACTGAGCCATCTGAAGGATAGCTGCGGGTTTGGAGGCCCCCCAACTACTCTCACTCGTCTGCAGTTTTTGGGAGACCTCTTGTGATAGGCCCTTCACATAGTTTTGTACAAACAGGTGTTGTCCGGTTGCGGTGGTCATGTCTTGGCCACTGTAGTCGGAGAACACTGTCTCGAATCGGGAGAAGTATTCTGATACATCTTCCTGGGGTTTCTGACGACAGGCCGTGACTATCGACCAATCTACCTTTTTCTCTGGGATCAGTGTCTTTAATTTCTGGACTAATTTGTCTGGGAGTTCTAATATGTCCTTTACTGGTTTCCTTCCAGGCTCTCGCTGTCTATCTAGTTCACTGAGTTGGTTCCAGGTATGCCCAAACAGATCTGTGTGGTCAGTCTTCCGGATTTGCTTCCACACGTCAGCTGGCAGGCATAACCCGAAAAACAAGTCAATGTCCGCTAAAGTCATTATCGTCGAACCCAAGGCTGTGGCCAATTCGGTATAGAATGCGGTCGGGTTCTTTCTTAAATCAGGCAGAGTTTGCCTAAAAGTTAGGATATCTTGTCGGTCCCATGGTTGGTAAACCCAATTGTACACAACCCTCCCTTTTGCATCTGCGTGATTAATATCATCGTTTGTTCCCAGACCACGTGGCGGAATCCAGTAAGGGGCCGCTTCTCTGATGGGCATCATAGTATTGGCTACCTCCACTGAGGTCGTTTCAGGGACTGTAACCTTGGCTTCTGGTTTTTGTTCCGTGAGGTGGCGGAAGACCTCAAGCATTTGCATGAAGAGCTCCGTCGCCTCACATTCAGTCCCATCTCCAACATCGACCTTCCTATATAGCGTTGTCAGGTTAGCGGGCCCTTACTTTGATACCTATCCTCATATGCGTTCAGGGTGTGGTAGCTGAAGCGCAAAATGAAATGCCGTCTATGGCTGTCGGCATGCGAGTTATACATGTTCATTGTGTATTCTTCGCTCTCCCTTCGTTCTACTAGTGTCTTTGCTATTTTGTCAATCCCATCCCGCTCATCTTTGCTCAACCTATTTGGTCTGGCTGGTGGGTGCTTGCTAGCCTCGAGGTCATCAGGTGGTGCTGCTAATGTGGCTGGTGCGGAGGCCGTGAGGGCTGGTGCACTAGCGCTAAGGTCGTTCTCGTTCGCACTCAGGGCCTGTAGGTGTTGTTGGCAGGGGGCATACGGAGGGGGCATGTAGATGATTGGGGGACCTAGTAGTAACTCATCGTTCGCCCGCTGTTTGGAGGGCAATTCAGGGTAGAGCGCAGAGGGGGTCCTAACGGGACATTGACCTGTCGATCCTGATTCTTGGTTTTGTGTAGCTTCCTTTCTTGCTTTTATTTCTTCTTCTAGTTGCTTAGCGGCTAGGTGGGCTGCCTTTCGTAATTCTTTCCCTATTTTTGCTTCTTCTCTTTTTCTTCGCTGTTCCGTTTCTATGCGCCACATGTCAAGTCAAGTCAAGTCAAGTCATAAGATTTGTATAGCGCACTACATACCCAGAGGGTTTCAAGGCGCTTAGGAGGGGAGGAGGATTATTTGTCAAATATCCACGTTTTAAGCTGCTTTCTGAACGCTAGGTGGTTCTGGGTGAGGCGAAGGTAAGCGGGGAGTGAGTTCCATGTCTTAGCAGCCAGGTATGAGAAGGATCTGCCTCCCATGGTGATCTTGTTAATGCGAGGTACCGTGGCGAGGGCTTGGCCGGAAGAACGTAGTTGGCGGGAGGGGGTGTAGAAGGACAGTCGAGAGTTGAGGCAATCTGGTCCGATGTCGTAAAGTGATTTGTGTGCGTGGGTAAGCAGACGGAAAGTGATCCTCTTATTGACGGGTAGCCAGTGGAGGTCTTTAAGGTGACCAGAGATGTGTTCGTTGCGTGGGATGTTTAATATGAGCCTGGCTGAGGCGTTTTGGATTCGTTGGAGTTTCTTCTGGAGTTTAGCGGTGGTGCCTGCGTAGAGGGTGTTTCCGTAGTCCAGTCGGCTCGTGACCAGAGCGTGGGTGACTGTTTTCCTTGTTTCGGAGGGGATCCAGCGAAATGTTTTTCTGAGCATGCGGAGAATGTTGAAGCAGGAAGAGGATACGGCGCTGACTTGTCTGTTCATTGAGAGTGAAGAATCCAGGATGACGCCAAGGTTCCGTGCATGGTCTGTCGGGATGGGTGCTTTTCCAAGGGCTTCCGGCCACCAAGAGTCGTCCCATGCAGAGGGGGATGTACCTAAGATGAGGACTTCTGTTTTGTCTGAGTTCAGTTTCAGACGGCTTTGTTTCATCCATTCAGCAACTTCTTTCATTCCTTCGTGTAGGTTAGTTTTGGCGGTGCTGGGGTCATTGGTGAGAGAAAGGATCAGTTGGGTGTCGTCCGCGTAAGAGATGATGTTGAGGTTGTGTTGGCGTGCGATGGGCGCGAGGGGGCTCATGTATACGTTGAAGAGGGTGGGACTGAGTGAGGATCCTTGGGGTACGCCGCAAATGACTTCAGAGGCCTCGGACTCGAAAGGAGGAAGGCGGACTCTCTGGGTTCTTCCGGTGAGGAACGAGGTGATCCATTCAAGTGCTTTTCCTTGAATTCCGATGTTATTGAGGCGTTGTAGAAGGGTGCTGTGGCAGACTGTATCGAATGCTGCAGAGAGGTCGAGGAGGATGAGGGCGACTGTGTCTCCATTGTCCAGTAGAGTTCGAATGTCATCTGTTGCTGCGATGAGGGCGGTCTCAGTGCTGTGTTTTGCTCGGAAGCCAGATTGTGAGGGGTCGAGGGATTTGTTGGCTTCGAGGAAGGCGGCGAGCTGGTTGTTGACGGCTTTCTCGATGACTTTGGCAGGGAATGGAAGAAGCGAGATGGGGCGGTAATTTTTGAGTTCGGTGGGGTCCGCTGTTGGTTTTTTCAGAAGGGCGGTGAGTTCAGCGTGTTTCCAGTCTTCAGGGAAGGTAGCGGAGTTGAAGGAGCAGTTGATGACGTCTCGGAGGTGCGGTGCTATGACGGAGTCTGCTTTGTTGAAGATGTGGTGAGGGCATGGGTCTGTGGGGGATCCTGAGTGGATGGAGTTCATCAGGCGGATGGTGTCCTCAGTGGAGATTGGGTTCCAAGCGTTAAGGGTGTTCACGGGGGGAAGAGGGTCAGCAGATGGTAGGGTGGGTTGGTTTCCGGGTTGGTTGTCAAAGCTGTTGTGGATGTCTGCAATCTTGTTGTGGAAAAAAGAGGCTAGGGAGTCGCAGAGGGTTTGAGAGGGGGTGATGTCGTTGGAGTTGGCTGAGGGATTGGAAAATTCCTTGACGATGTTGAAAAGTTCCTTGCTGTTGTGGGCGTTGTTGTCGAGTCGATCCTTGAATGCTGTTTTCTTGGCTTTTCGGATCAGTTGGTGGTGAGTGCGGGTGGCGCTTTTGAAGGCGTCCTTGGTGCTGGTGGTTGGGTCTTTTTTCCAGGCCTTTGAGGGAGCGGCAGAGTTTCTTGGACTTCTTGAGATCATCGTTGAACCATGAGGCCTTCTTGCTGCCAGGTTTGCGTTGACGTTTTTTCAGTGGAGCTAAGGTGTCGGCGGTGTTGGATAACCATAGGGTGAGGTTGGCGGCGGCTTCGTTGGCGTTAGAAGAGAGGGCTGGGGAGTTTCGAAGGAGCGATGCGGAGATTTGGTCCGTGGTGATTTTCTTCCAGTTTCTTTGCAGGGTAGGTTGAGAGTGGTTGATGGGTTTCGGCTTGTTGTAGGTGAAGTGAACGCAGCTGTGGTCGGTCCATAGGAGATCCATAGTGTGGCTGAAGGAGACATGATTGCTGGATGTGAAGATGGGGTCGAGTGTATGACCTGCGATGTGGGTGGGGGAAGTGACTAGTTGTTTAAGTCCTAGGTTGGCGAGGTTGTCCAAGAGGGTGGTGGTGTTGCGGTCGTTGATCTTTTCAAGGTGAAAGTTGAGGGGTCCCAGAAGGATGTAGTCTTTGGAAGGGAGCGCGTGTGGAGTGACGAAGTCCGCGATGTCTTCACTGAATTTTGCGCGGGGTCCTGGTGGTCTGTAGAGGAGGGTGCCTCTGAGTGTGGTCTTGGGGTCGATGTGGATCTGGAAGTGAAGGTGTTCGGAGTTGGCGAGGTTGGCGTCAGAGCTGGTTGAGATGCGGATTGATTTCTTATGGACGATAGCGATTCCTCCTCCTGTGTGGCTGGTACGGTCTTTGCGGGTGATTTTGTAGTCTTCAGGGATGGCAATGGTGATGTCTGGTGCGGAGGAGGCATTCATCCATGTTTCCGTAAGGAAGGCGACGTCTGGAGAGAAGGTGTCTAGTAGGTTCCATAGGTCAATGGCGTGCCTGTGCACCGATCGAGTGTTGAGAAGGATGCATTGTAGGAGGTTGGGATCGGCATTCTGTGGTGTGGTCGTGGCGGAGATGTTGTCGGTGCCGCTGAATCTGCAGGAGTAGCAGGAGAAAGGTCCATGGGTGTGTCCAGGAGCGGCTTGGACGCAGGTGGGGGCGCGACCGGGGTTAAGGGCTAGGAGGGTGGCGGCATCGTAGGTAATGCGGGGGGGCTGGGGAGCACGAGGGGCAGGGGGTCTGGCGCTGGGCGCGGTCCAGGCGCAGACGGGCGTAGACGGGCTTACCTTTGGCGCACCTTCGGCGCGGATTGGGCGCGGTCGCTGCGCGTGGACGCTGCGCGCGGGAGGAGCTGTCATATATGGATAGTGGGTACTATCGAGCATAGTGGGCGTAGTCTTATTTTTCTGGAGCGCTATTTCTAATGCTTTTATTTTATGATCATCAAAGGAACCTATCAGTGGCCACTGACTTTTGTGGTCCGTTTTTGTGTATTTATGCCATAACCTAGTATAGGCAATAGCGACTAGTCCATGCTTAGTGATCATGTCCTTATTAGGGGTGCCTTCCAGTGGAGCTGGATGGTTCATCTCTAATAAGCGGTCCGGGCTGAACAGGCTACCAATCAGTGGGGAGAAGATAGGCATGACGGGTTACAACGGGGACAAAGGTCTGCACTACCTATCTTATCACGGCGGGCAAAGACTAGACAGAATATTTCTATTCTCCGTTGTTTGCCGGCGGTGAATACCTCAAAAGAACCAATATCGAACAATCAATGTTCGATCAATCAAACAATCAGTGGGGAGAATAAGTGGGTACGACGTGTTAAAGGTTTGCGTTACCCACTCTTTCTCTACCTGCAAAGAGAGACCTTGTTCTTCCCTGTTTGCAGACAGAGAATCTCCAGACAACAATCCACGAACGGCAGTTCGGGAAAACAGTGGGGGAGGAAGATAGGCACGACGGATTACAATGGGGACAAAAGTCTGCGTTACCTATCCTTCACTGCTTGCAAAGAGAGAGCCTGTTGTTTCTCCGTTTGCAGACGGTGAATCTCCAGAGGGATCAACAAAAGAGTAATACTAGTATTATCCAAATCTAACAATCATTTTCTCAATTTGTCGTGTTTACATGACCTTACCCGGACCGCATGGACGGTTTCCTGTCTTCCGAATCCAGCGCCCGATCGTCCTCTCTTCTTCGTGATGTTCGTGGCACTCCTGATGGTTCCCAGTCAGGACCGTAGATCACTCGAGAGAGGTCTGTTCGGAACTAGTGAAGGTCGGATGATCGGCTGTCAGACGAGGGTCTATCGGACACGAGCTCTCCCGATCGTTGCAGTCGTTCACTCTGTCGTCGGGACCTCTCCCACTGGATCCACGTGTCGCTGATGGGCCCCACGCTTTGGGACGCCAATTGTGGAAAAAGGGTATGGCAATGACCTTTTTCAAGATTTGCCCGGCGCTAACCGCCTTTGTACCATTCAATTTATCAAGCAATGAGGCAGGCGCCGGACACCAGAAGGCAGGAAACAGAAGTTTTATTCCGACGGAGCAGAACACATCAGATCAGACAACAAGGTATCGTCTCGAGGTGCTCTAACAGCCTCTCTGAGGCCTGGCCTCTTATATCCTGGTTTATGACATGTGAGCATTCTTTATTGCATAAAAGACTCTTTAAACTTACGAAATGACATCCCCATAATCCTCGTGATAAACCCGCCCCCACATATATCCACAATAGAGGTTCTCACCCTGCTGATAACAGGAGGGGGTTATCACGCGGTTGAGTGTTCCGCCGATTCTTAGGATGTGTGCGCCTGATCGTATCCCATGGGGTGGGGAGGCCATGATCAATAGTGGGTCCTTTGAAGAGGGGTGACTCCATACAATAAGGGGCAGTAAACGGTATCTCCCGGCTAAGGCGATGGCCTCAGACCTGTGTGGTCAGTCGGACTCGGGGGAAGGGGTCATCAAAGGAGGGGTATTCATGCCGCGTGGACAATCAAGCGCGGAGGGATGGTTTATCAACAGTTGGGTATTCATGGAAGGAGAGGAGGTGCTGGTCAGGCGCGGGCTTGACTCCCAAGGACAGGGTCATGCTGGAGGAGAAGGGTTATGCTGATGTGAGGGAGGGAGGGGGAGCCAGGGTGCGCAGAGGATGCTTGCAGGGTCAGAGGAGCGTGCTGACGATCGATCGTGGACAGGGAGACCATGATACCTAAAATGGCTGTTGTGCACGTTGTTCGTGGGTGACAAGCTGGCGCAGATGATGTTCAGCTCGTAAACTAAAATTCCACATATAACAAACAATAAGCTGCACAATTATGGATAGGCCGGGTGGCCGCTCAAACCATATCCTAAGAAAGTGGTATAAGTACCACGTCACGAACTATGAACAGGCCTAGGTCCTTGGGAATCACTGGGCCTACACTGGACTAACGAAGGTTAGGTCGGGAGAGGCCCACAGGATACGGGTGCAGTGTCTATAGGCAACCGCGTTTACCATACAAGTCAATGGTGCGTAAAAATCGGAAAGTTATAGGTTTAGGAGTCTTCCGACTGGACTAGAACTTAGGGCCATATGTATCATCATCACCATTTGTGATTTCTAAATTGCGAATTTTAAGGAATCGCTATTTAGGAATAGCTAAATGGTATGTATGTACAAAATCGGTATTTTTTTGCGATTTCAAATTATTCCTTATTTGCGAATTCGTAAATAAGGAATAATTTCCCATTCATTTCTATGGGCCAGGAGGCCGATAGCCATGACTGTGAAATAGTTCTCAATTTGCGAATTCGCAATTTGCTAATCGCAATTTGAGAATTATTTCAAGGGTGCAGGGGTGTCTCAAGGACACCCTGCTGCACCCCTGTAAATTACATGTGTGTGCATATGGCGCACATACATGCCCAATGGGCATGTATGTGCATCATATGCCACCCTCACAAATGCACAATTGTGCATATTTACAAGAAATCGCAAATTACCACCAACTACAAGTTGGTGGTAATTTGCGATTTCTAAACCTGAAATCGCAATTCTAAAAAGCTTCATACATAGCATTTAAGGAATCGCAAAATTGCGATTCCTTAAATGCTTAAGCAAAATAAGGAATCGCAATTTTTTGCGATTCCTTATTTTGCTAATTTTTCATACATTCCAAAATCGGTAAAAAGGCCATTTGCGTTCTGCGAATTTCGGCCTTAACGAATCGCAAAAGGCTTGATACATATGGCCCTTAGCCACTTAAAACTAGGACACTAGAGGTGTAATCCACTATAGGAGCACCGGAGTTATATCGTTACCTCACCCACAGGAAGCGGTTGCATAGGTTCCAAAGTGTGTCGGGTTTCGTTGTGAAGTTCTATGGAGCCTGGAGATGAAGATGCTGCAGGCGGCCAGGAGAGAAGAGTCCGGTTGGATTGGAGTTCAGGTCACTAGCCAGTGACCAGCAAGGAACCAGGAAGGAACCAGGCGATGTCGGGTTACAATCAGGTGATGTAGAGGTGTTTGTCTCCGCTGCCACGTAGACCAGGAAGGATCGAGGATGACCAGCTGGTAAACACGAGCTGTCCCACGAAGGCTCTTGCTGTCTGCAGTGTCGGTACTCGATTTTGAGTCACCAAGCCTTGGCAAAGGCAACCCACGCAGGACTCGAAGATGTCTTCTTGATCTGACCGGGAGGGTCAGATCGATGGCTCCTTTTCAGGGGAGCTGGGGCCAGTCTGGAGCAACCAGACCAGCAGTTTAGTTTCGATGGTTCGTCGTCACAGAGGCCACTAGCCAACGGGCAAGCGACCGGACAATGCGTCGAGCAGGAAAAGTGGAAAAGGGCCTCACGCAGCACTCGGAGAGTGTGGAGAGGTGATCTTTGGAGCACAGGCTGCTCGGGGCTGGGGCTTCTCAAACCCCAAAGCACAGCATTGAGGGAGCCTCGGGAGCAGCACAGGAAGCACTTCGTCGACTTTTCAAAATGGCCGTCCCATGTCTCACGTCGCCTCCACGGGTCTAAGCTTAGCTAGGACTGTGGATCGGGCTGTTGGAAGTCTGGAAGTCCAGGTCTTGTCAGTTTTGTCGGTCTCTGTCATTCGAGCTCTGGTGGGAGAAATGGCAAAGGAAGTCTCGATGCGCTGATGGTGCCTGCTTGCAAAGGATGGCCACTCCTTGACCACAAGGGAGATTCTTCAGTCTTCTACGTTGAGTAGGATGTCGAAGGGTCCAGAGTTTCGTTTCAAAGTTTCAGTCAGGATGATCTAAGTTGCATTGGCACAGCTCCTACCTTTATTCCAAATCAAAGGGCTGGATCACCTGCTAGGTCCCTCCTATGGGTGGGATCCAGGAAGGGGGTGGTTACACCCTTTTCCCTTTGTCCAGTTTCGCACCAGAGCTGGGGCTGGAGTGCCCCAGCACCGGTTTGAACTGGACTATGCATGGGACACCTTGTGTGCCCCAGGCAGTGTCTAGTTTCATTCTACCCTCCCTGCTACAATCCACTATCTCCTGTCTGGGGTGGTGTAACACCTCCCTGTGACAGGATACCATTTGTCCAGGCCTCCCCTGCCGGAGTTTCGGTCAGCAGCAGGAGGCCAGACTTGTGTCTGTGGCAGCAGCATCCATTTTGTGATGCTGGGGCTGTAGTTAGATTTAACCGCGTTTAAGCAAAGTAACATGTCTTCTCCCTCTAGAAGGGTGGAATGCTACCCCCGCCGCCAGAACTGGCGAGGGGGTAGTATTCCAAAGCGTATGACAATTTACACAACATGTTTTGATAAAGCCAAACCAAAGTTAGCAAGTAACCGAGAGGATTATAATGCACTTAAGAGTATATGGTATGGCAATATCCCAGAACAGCTAAGGGAGTTGGTCCCGAAAGCTGCAGACAGGCTCAGCTCATGCTAGAGCACCATCTCACATAAAACCAAGCACTCTGCCTCCAGGATTGTTAAGGCCTGCCATAGGAGTGACTTATAGGTGTATATGTGTCCAGATATAGGTTTAGATATAGGTATACTATATCTAAGCAAGGGGTGATTACACCACCTTGCCCCAGCTGAGTGATCAGCCAGTTGTGTCAGATTGGATAGCCAGCCAGTGGTGGCAAAAGATATGCTGCAGTCCCTGGTAGGCCTTGGATGCACCTATGCCCTGGGTACCTATAGTACACTGTACAGGGTCTGATAAGGTGACCCAATATCCGATTGGAGATGTACCTAGGGTACATGGAGTCCATTTTACAGAGAGAGCAGATATCCTGGGACCCTGATTAGCAGGAGCCCAGGCCAACTAAGTCAAAAACCAGCTAAACACAAGGCAAAAAATAAGGGGTAACCACAGTCAGGTATCCACCTTCCTACAACATCCATTACACTTAATCCCAACAGATGTCCCCCATTTTGAAACCTTACTTGGGGTATAATACATATCATATATGGCCATGTAATGCGCATCCTCCTAGTCAACACTTGGTAAGCGAGCCCTAAGGATTCCCTGATATTGACATCCTCTAGCCCCAATTTCCCTACCCATTTTCCTTGACATACATCTAGATCACCAGAAAATGTCTCTATCAGTTGTGCATAGAATTGACCAATAGATGTTTTTTTCTTCATTCTTTCAATAAGCGGGATCCTGACAAGCTGTTGTTCAAATCCAGACCCTTGTTCGTTAAAATAACTACGAATTTGGAGATATTTGAAGAATGAATGTTTCGCTAAACCATATTACGTTTGCAAATTTTACCAATTGACCATCATCACATAGATCCCCTAAACAGTGAATTCTTTTTGATCCCCATCTATTGGTCACTTGATCACGAAAAGTTATTGGAAGAAGCCCGGGAGCTGAGAATGGAGTATATGCATTCAGCTTAGAAACACCTAGCTGCCGCTTGACATGCTTCCAAACAGAATACGCTGCCTTAAGTATTTTAAATGTGTTTTTCTTAAAATAGCTTGGTTCTATTATATTTACAAGGCATTCCCTAGTCTCATCCCCCAACCCAAATTCATATATTGATGTCTGTGGCAGGGCAGGATTTCAGCCCTGTCCCGACTACCAAGGGACTGATATTTTGCAGGATAGCTGCCCAAAAATACAACATCAAATGTGGCATACCCCAGCCACCACGATCTTTTGGTAACATCATTCTCTTATAGGCCCTTCTCTGTCGACTATACCCCCATAAGAATCTAGAGCAAATCCCCTCTAACCTCTTAAAACATGACACAGGAAATTCTAGGGGAATTGTTCTAAACATATATAAAAACTTTGGCAATACCATCATTTTAGTACGTTTGATCTGCCATAAAGAGATAAGTGCAAATGATCCAGCCGCTCCAATGTTGAATTCCCCCTTGTCAACACAGGATTCATATTTAGCTCTGGGATGTTGCTAACAGGCATTGAGATTTTATTTCCATTCCCAGATATGTAACTTCTGAAACAGTAGCTACATTTTCAGGAGGATCACCACATGTATAGAGCACTTGCGTTTTGGATATATTTAATTTATTACCAGAGAAGCTCCCAAACTGAAACGCCAATTTATTGATTGTAGAGGGTGCAGTGACAATATCTCTTGTAACAACAACATCATCGGCATATGCAAATGCTCTATACTCCATATGCCGAAGTTGAACTGGTCTTAAATCTTTAAGCCGATGCAGCTTATTTAAAAAAAAATCAATATATAAGACAAATAATGAAGGTGAACAGGGGCATCATTTGCTGTGTACCTCGACCTATCTTAAATAGACCCGACTCTTGACCAGAGATTTGTATACTGGCTTCTGGACAGATATATAAAGTCCTAACTGCTTGCCCGATCTTGGGGCCAAATCCCTTCAGTCCTAAAACCTCCTACATGTAAGGCCAGGAAACCCTATTGAATGCCTTCTCGGCTTCCAAAAGGATTACCCCTAGTGTGGTATCGGTTGCTTGTGCCCAGTCTGGAAAAGATATCACTCACCTCAAATGGTCTGCTGTATCACTGCCAGGGATAAACCCGTGTTGAAAATTAGAAACCAACGCAGAGATAACATCAGCTAAGAGCATAGCAATAATCTTAGAGTAGATTTTACTATCGGAGTTGATTAATGAGATCGGTCTATATAACGTAGGCAGTAAATCAGGTTTATCCTTTTTCAAGAAAACTATAATAGTAGTCTCATGCCAAGACACTGGTGCACCCACTCTTTGTGTGGCCAAAAATAGAGTCATAAATTCTGGTTTTAAAACTTGCCGAAAAGTCCTGTAAAATTCAAGGGGGATACTATCGGGTCCCACAGCCTTGCCTACTGCCAATGATGTTATTACATCCTCCACTTCTTCCCAAGTAATATCTGCATCTAGTTTTTCCATTTGATCATGTGTCAATTTTTGGATTTCAATATCAGCACAAAATTCCTCTAATTTCCCATTCAGCTCCAATAATATCATCCTAGGTGTACAGCTGATGATAACATTTACTAAACACATCAAGCATTTTACCTGGCTTGTCACGCATCTGCCCAAGATTATCCTGAATCTTATTTATCCTATTGGCTACCTCTTTCTGTTATAGTCTTTTTGCCAGTATTCGACCAGAGTTTTCACCTACTTCATACACTTCAGACCTATATATAGCGATTTTAGTGGCTAATTTCTTGGCAAAGTTCTGATATAATCTCATTTTTTGGACAGCTATGTCACTTAAAATTTGTTCGATATTTTGAACAATGGTGACTGCCGCCATAAGTTCAATTTCTAATAGCCTTAATTTGTTCATCCCATCCTGCACTTCACCCTGCAATGTTTGCTGTTTATTAATAGAGTAGCTTAATGTTTACCCTCGGATCCCCGCCTTAAATGCATCCCAAACAATAGGATCTGAGGCAGAGCCCCGATTATTGTTAAAAAATTCATAATCCGTTTACACATCTGTTCGCAATATACAGGATCAAACAAAAGTTTACATTCAAAGGTCCAGGCTCTTGAAGACGATCTACAACTAACATCTAATTCTAACACAATAGGGTTATGATGTGATATTATTTTGGGCTTAATATCAATCCTGGCATTTCTTACTTTCTCTGCTGTTATAAAGAAATAATCAAGACGCAGAAGCTTTCTGTGAGGTGAAGAATAGAAAGTATCCCAGAGACTCCCTTACCATTATCCCACCATACATCCACCAACCCAAATTCTTTGACAAGCCCTCTTGTGGCTTTGAAAACCTTATTTTTCTTCCTGTGATACAGACACTCACTTGTTATATCAAAACCACCTTCCAAATGGAGGTTAAAATCCCCACAGAGGATCAGCAGCGATGGCCATGCCACTAACTCAATACTCAAACAATTTAGCATATCCGGATCATCCAGATTAGGACCCTCAATCCATAATTCAATAATCACCCAACGTCTGCAAAGATCTTCTTTAACACTTTTACAATCACCCCAACCAAATCTCTCATGCACGGAATCTACAGAAGTGATAGAGTTAACTTTACAGATGAAGGGAACAGGGTATTTCTAAGAAACCTGAAACTCTGCATACAGTCTTAACACAACATCTCTTGTCAGAGCCACCCAAGAGTCCAAACTTTTGTTCATGTTAAATAATTTTTTTCTTAGACATTTTGAAATTAGCGACGATGTTGCGATGATCGTGATCATGTCACAAAATCTCAAAACAAAAGCAGACATTCAACGACCCCCACCACATTCAAAAATTTTAACTTAAAAAATGAATTCTAAGTATTACAATACACACATTACTAACTACATCACTGTTTGCACACATTTTTCTAGTAAGTTTTAAAAAACTGTTTGAACCCTACTTTTTGTCTTCGCGATGATGCGATAGTCACGAGGTCTTAGGTGACCATGAAAATAGTGCCTTTTTTTAAGAGGTGTAAAAAACACATATAAGCACACATTTGACAGAATTTTAAACTTTAGGAGTTTATTACTGCGCTGTTTAAATCATATTTTTTTAGGGAGTTTGTATAAAAAACAATTTTTCATTTTTACAATGATGCCAGGTGCTGCGATGATATTAGTAGCTGCGATCACCGCAAGTATGTTGCAAAATGACAAAACAAAAGTAGACATTCAATAGCCACCACCACATACAAAAACATAAACTGCAAAATAGATTATAACCAGCACACTAAAAACATTGCTATATAAAAGACTCTATAATAGCATGTATAACTCACTTAATATCGCTATAATACAGTGTATAAGTCTTTCAGTGGAATCTGTAACTGCATGCATCACTGTGTCAGTAAGTCTGTCATTCACTGTATAAGTATTTGAGTGGATCTGTGAGGTGGTGCATCAATCTAGCAATGGCTCTGTAACAAACTGCTTCACTGTCTCAGTGCATGTATGACAGTATGCAGCAATGTCTCAATGGGGCTGCAATTGGTTGCATGAGTGTCCCAGTCGATCTGTGAGTAGGTGCATGAGTGCCTTTGTAAGTATATGACTGTCTGACTGGATCTGTGAGTGGATACATGAGTGTCTAAGTGGGTGTTTGCTTGGGTCTGTGAGTGAGTGCATGAGTCTCTCAGTTGGTCAATGACTGGGAGCATGTGTGTCTGAGTTTTACTGTGAGTGGGTCTCTGAGTGGGACAGTGAGTGGGTGCATAAGTGTCAGTGATTCTATGAGTGGGCGTATGAGTTTCTCAATGGGTCTGTGATTGAGAGCACAAGTCTCTGAATAGATGAGTAAATGGATGCATGCATGAGTGACTGCGTGGGTCTGTGCCTGGGAGGGCGAGTGTCTGGCTGGGTCTGTGAGTGGATGCATGAGTTATTGAGTGGGTGCATGTATATCTGAATGAGTCTTTGAGTGGTGTGTGAGTCTCTGAGTGAGTGACTAAGTGTATAAGTCTCTAAGAGGGTATATGACTGAGTGTGTGAGTTGGTGTATGAGTGGATCTATAAGTGAGTGTATGAGTGTCTCAGTGGGTCTGTCAGTGGGTGTGTCTTATTGGGTCTGTGAGTACATACAGGAGTACCTGAGTCTCTGAATGGGCCTGTACATGTGTGTGTAACTCTCCAAGTGAGTCTAAGTGGGTGCATGAGAATCTGAGTGGGTCTGTGAGTAGGTGTATGAGTTCCCAGGTGGGTCTCAGAGAGGGTGCAATAGTCTCTAAGTGGGTATGAGACTGTGCACATAAATATAAGAGTAGGTGTGTGAGTCTGTACATGTGTGAGTCACTCTCTGAGTGAGTCTGTACGTGGATGCATGAGTACTTGAATGGGTATGTGACTTGATGTATAAGTGTGTGAATATGTATGTGAATGGGTGTATAAGTGTCTGCGTACATTTGTGAGTGCGTAGGCAAGTCTGTGACAGTGACCGGCAAGTGTGCACAAATATATATTTTTCACCAATGTTCGAAATGTTGCAGCGATACTCACAATGTCCCTGCGAAGGTACACAGGTCATGCTGGCAATCACAGGCAATCACAATTCTAGAACTTGGGGCCAGTAGGTAATATACATTACTTACATATAATCAAAGTATACATGTTTTGCATACACAAGCATATGCTGTACATTTGTGTTTTAAGGATGGCGATCATGTAGGAAAGAGCCAACTCTTGAGTAGACTTCTGACGATAGGATGGTTCTGTGGATCTTATGTTCAGGAGTAATGAATTCCATAGTTTGGCTGCTTGAACAGAGTAAGCTGTACCAACCATGGTTTTTTTCGTGTATGCTAGGGTTTTGTGGCAGGGTGCCAAAGTTGGAGTGAAGGTTCCTTTGTTGTTTGTATTTGGGGATTTTATTCCTGGAGAAAAGTGGTCCTGTTCCATCGGTGAACTAAAGCAGCTTCAAGGTAAATCCTCTGGCAACAGGTACCAATGCACTGCCTTCAAGGCAGGGGAGATGGGAGCATGTGGCTTTACATGTAGGAGTAGTCTGGCAGCAGAGTTCTGAATCCGTTGTAGTCTTTTCATAGTTGTTAAAGATGATCCGTTGTAGAGGCTATTGGCATAATTGAGTTTAGGCAGGACAAGAGAGATAGTAGCCTTGGCCATGTGTGGAAATCCCAGGTGGGGGAAGATGTGTTGCAGAGTTTTTATAGTAATGAAGCTTGATCTTGCAAATTTGTCCACTTGGGTATTCATGGATAGCTTGGAGGCCATGGTAATTCCATGGTTTGAAACTTCATTAGATACTTTAGGAGGTGGTCTCAGATCATCAGGCCAGACACAGAGTGGTTCATAAATGGCTCCATGTCATCAACTGATCAACAGCTCTGAGGCAACTGAAGATTTTTTGCCAATGTCTTTGGGGCTTTGCAGTTTAAGAAGTATCTGTGTGTCATCAGCGTAGGTATAGCATGTCAGCTGAAATTGATTGATCATTGCTGGTAATGACTTCACGTAGATGTTGAAAAGAGGGGGTGAGATGATCGAGCCTTGAGGGACCCCTGCTTGTGTGAAGTACGGTTTGGATAAGAAAGGTGGAGTATGGATGACATGTGTTCTGTTTTGAAGGTAGGATATGATCCTGTCGAGAGCAGATCCTTTTACCCAGGCTGTGTGGAGTCTTTGGGTTAGAGTGCCATGATCAGCTGTGTCGAAGGCAGCTGAGTGGTCCAAGAGAAGTAGTGCAAATGACCCGGTTCTGGTCCACAAACTGTTTTGCAAGCAGCAGTACATACGTAGTCTCTGGCCTAAAGTATAGGGTGTTGGGGTAGGGGCAAGGAGGGCAACTGTCCAAGAGGCGAAAGTGTCTGTCAAGCATACCCAAGACAATAAAATAACCAGCAGTGGCCTCTAAACATTTAGGGACACTAGGGTGAATGTAACAGAATGTTCAAGGAGGGAGATGGGATGTGTCTTACCTGAGGGAAGTACCACAAAGGTAAGTATTGTACCTTAAAAAGGTACTTAAAAACGCAGGTAAGACGGTTTTAAAATAACATACTTTTTCATGTTATATCTTTTTTTTTAATGCGATTTAAGGTTTTGGGATTGGTAGAAGTAAACGGGATAATGCTGATTTTAGGGATCATGGTGGGTAGAGGTAACAAGAGGTACGGGTGATTTAGGGATGGGGTGGTAGAGGTAAACGGAGGTAAGGGTGATTTAGGGATGGGGTGGTAGAGGTAAATGGAGGTAAGGGTGATTTTAGGGATCATTGTGGGTAGAGGTAACGAGAGGTAAGGGTGATTTTAAGGATGGGGTGTTAGAGGTAAAGGGAGGTAAGGGTGATTTAGGGATGGGGTGGTAGAGGTAAAGAGAGGTAAGGGTGATTTAGGGATGGGGTGGTAGAGGTAAACGGAGGCAAGGGTGATTTTATAGATGGGGTGGGGTCAAGGGTGATTTTAGGGTTTGGGGTGGGGAGAGGTAAAGGGAGGTGAGGGTGATTTTAGGGTTTTTGGGTAAAGGGAGGCAAAGGTGACTTTAGGATTCGAGGTGGATAGATGAAAGGGAGACATGAGTGATTTTAATGGTATGGGGTGGTCAGAGGTATTGGGATGCAAAGGTGATTTTAGTGTTCAGAAGAGGGTAGAAGTAAAGGGAGGCAATGGCGAATTAAGGGTTCCGGGGTGAGTAGATGTAAAGGGAGGTAAGAGTGATTTCAGAGGTTAGTAGAAGTAGAGGGAGGTAAGGGTAATGTTAGGGTTGACGGGTAGGTAGAAGTTAAGCGCGGGTGATTTTAGTGTTCTGGCGGGTGGGGAAAGGGAGATAAGTGATATTAGGGTGCAGGGGGTGGTAGAAGTGAAGGGAGGTAAGGGTGAGTAAAGGGGGTGAGTAGAAGAGGGAGAGGAGGGTGATTTTAGGGTTCAAGGGTGGGTAGAAGTTACGCAAGGCAAGGATGATTTTAGAGCTTTGGGGTGCGGTGAAGGGAGGTAGCACTAGTAGGCATATTTATTCAAAAACGGTATGTCGATGAGGATTGTGGGTTAGATGATGATGGGATTGGACGGTAACGCATTCTGAAGGACAGCGTACGTCGGGAAAGAGCGCGGTTTTATCTTTCTAATGTGGGTTTAGAGACTGACCCCTATTTATATCAGCCCTTACCAGGGCTCCTGCACTCTTCCTCTCCAGGCTGTCTCAGTGTCCGTCAGTTGACGCCGTACAGCCATGGGACAGCGTAAAGGTGGGCGAGCCAGCAAATCCAAGAGAGCTGAGCCAGAGCCGAGCTAGAGCCAAGCTAGGGGTCTGGCTGGACTCCAAGAGCCAAAGGACGAGTTAAATGGTCAAAATCCAGCTTGTAAATCATACAACAGATGTCATAAAAAATATGTTAAAGTTCAACACGAAAAAATATGTCTTTTTCAAAATTTCTAATGATCTGAATTAGGGATTATTATAATCCCTAATTCTTTATTTCACTGCATCAAGTGACCATTATTGAAAGTGTTTCCTGAAATGAATTACTTCAATGTGCTCTCAAATTTGTCGGTAGGAAAAATATATAGAGAAGTAAAGCGATTTCCCTTGGATCACACAATGCAACCATGGGGTGAAGCTGGGATTGGAGTCCAGGGTTCCTGGCTGCGCACTGTGCCACTCTGGCACTCTAGGGTGGTTACATCTTTCTCTTTATCGTTTAACACCAGAGGTCTTCCATTATTTCATGAATTAGTATTGCTACACAAACTGCAATAAATACACTGATCACACCTTACATGAAAACAGACACTCCGCGCACACACACACACGACTATTACACCGTGGTAGTCGCCGTTGTCGAGTGATGGGTCAGACCGTCAGCTGCACTTTCCATGGAAAAGACATTGTTGATTTGCTCCTAATTCATGATCCCATATAGGGATCCATCTGTATCAAATTTGGCAATCACTTAACACAATCAAAAAGGGTCAAGCAAGTCTGTGCTTAGGAAAAAAGTTAAAGGGGGAGGGCGAACTCGTTTTTCCCCATTTCAGCTCCCATGGAAAATTCTGTTCTCGCCTAGCGCCAAAAGGGACGGGTGCTTTATGGACCAAGCCACAGCAGGAACACACTGGGGGTCTCTCGGCTACCCAAGAGGCACAGGGCGCGGAGTTTGTACTCCTTCCCTGTGACGCGGCAGCCTTATAGTGTGGGGTGCTGCTGGGATGGGGCTGGCCTTGCCACACTTCCCTCACCTATCCCTTCCAGGATAGGTAACCTGGGCTTTGTTCCAGTGGCAGAGGGCAAGGAGTGTGCAGCTTGGCAGAAGATGGGCTGCAAAGGATGGGAGATCTATCTCTAGGATTATGAGGCATTAAATCCTTCCTGCAGATTAGGGCAGACGATGGCGTACCAGAATGAGACAGGCCAAGATATTTACAAATCAGACACAGGGCGATGCTCAGCCCGATTAACCCCTTCCATGCTGATGACGAACCCCAGCCGTCATGCACTACGGTGCTCGTGTGCTGATGACGGCTGGGGTTCGTCACGGCCCGCCCCTGTTCGTGTTGTTTCCAGCACACCAGGGGAATCGCGGCCGCATGGAAGGGGTTAAAAAAGCTGCGAGCCCTCCACTCTTCCTACCCTTTGAGAAATGGCTGATAACCAAACCTAGGGACTAGCACAGACTATCCAGAATAAATATATTTATAACATGGGCAGGGAATCACCCATTCACAGGAGGTGGGAGTTAACTTTTACACCAAAGGAATGGAACTTCATTTTAATGGGTTGTGTCATTTGACCATGAGAGTGCACATGGTCAGTATCTGTTTGGCTGAGATGTGCCAGCATCTGGTTGACAGTAGGATGACTGACCCACGGAAGCTTGCTGAGGAGGCAGAACCCTGGCCTAGCATCAGTGTGTCCAAAAAAGGTATCAGGTGGTTGGGAGGCAGGGAGGGTAAGGTAAGCTGATTATGGCTCCAAACAGAAGAAAGAGTGGGGAGAAAAACTTAAAAACAAGAAGTTCTCAGAAGCCCCCAAAATAATTCCCAAGTAAGTAGTGGTAGCCAGTCCCAGTCTGATCCAAAGAAGAAAGGTTTCCTCGACCATAAAACAGAGCGGTTTGAACCCCAATGTACAGAGTGCTATAAGTATGGTTACTCGGAGGGCAACTTCCAAATGCCCCAAGAGGAGGCTGTTCTCCACCAGTGGGCAGACACCTGGGTTGGCGAGTGTAGTGCTCGGGGTTGTAATGTCAGTTAGGTTTCGGGGACAGACAGAGGTAACCCTAGTTTTCCTGGGGGAATATAGAAATAACTTAGGATATTGCTGGTTAGACTGAGGTCAGGCATTGCTTGTGCCTGTCAGTAGCCCAGTGGCTAAAAGGATGCTGCCTGGTTTGGATGTCCAGATACCTGTAAATGAAACTGGAATTGGAAGATCTCTACCACAACCGATAATCTTAGAGGCAGCCCTCCCCAGGGACATCTAGGCTGGAAGATTAGTACTGTTCCCATAGTAGCCCAGTGGCATCTGTAATTGGGCTCCAATGATTGTGGCCTCCTGACAGGGCCCTGGTGACCACGCACAGGCCAATGTCTCCTTCTCCTTTTGAACCAGAGAATAAACTTTACTTAGCTTGAAAGATGGTTGGGCTGGCACATTATTGCGTTTGGATGATGGACTTTTGGATATCTTTTCATTCTGAACCAGGTTCATCCTGTACACTTGTGACCATATTTCAATCTCTGAAAAACAAAGATCGCTTCATACC
Organism: Lissotriton vulgaris; assembly: GCF_964263255.1. Classification (NCBI taxonomy): domain Eukaryota; kingdom Metazoa; phylum Chordata; class Amphibia; order Caudata; family Salamandridae; genus Lissotriton; species Lissotriton vulgaris. Next base: position 54,302,274 of record NC_141691.1, on the reverse strand, counting down.
AAACCTAGCAGGATCATTATTTTTGGCTTCGAACTAAACTTTCAACGAGACCGTGACATTTTCTAATCTTAAGGTCTGATAGTTTGGTTGATGGGTTAATCGGTCACTAACGGGGCGGATACCCCGTCCGCCTTATTACAAGTACATTATTTATTATGGTACTTTTCAGAACCCCTTCATAGCACCCGTCGGCCAACGGCCGTCGCGAGCACTACCACCGTAGTGCTGCGCACGTCCGTTGCCCGACGCGGCCCCGCCCACTCAATGGAACGCCCCCGCACCGCGGCGGAATTGCCGCCACGGTTAAGGTGTTAAGGCAGACAGGATACCCACCATGTTTGTGATGAAGTAACCTGCCCTGCCAAACTTTAGATCAGGCCGCTACTAATGACCGACAGACCAGAAGGGAGCCAAACCTTCCCTTATACAATCACATCCGCCCTAGGGCTCAATGTTCATCGAAAAGGTGGCATGTAGCAATACAGAGCTACAGGCCTGTATGGGAGTTGTTCTCATGCACAGAACATTCTAGGTACTGTATCTTTATGTCTGTCTATGTTTAGTGTGTTTACATACCTGTAATAATTTTCTTTTACAAAGTAAAGAAGCTAGTAGAAATTCAAGATTATTATTTTAAAGTGTTTTCTATATATATTGGCTGTTTGAAGTATGTACAGATAAGGGCTGAAAATACCGGCTTTGGGTGATTTTGCTTATTTTTATTCCAACAGGGATACTAAAATACCGGTGGTACTTGTACAAAGGGTGGCAACCCTAGAAGCATCAGTGGAGGGAATAAAGGGCTGTGATTTGGGTGGGGAAGCAGCACATAAGAGTGAGAGCATGAAAACACAAGCGTTCCCTCGGAGCGCAGAATGAAAAAGAAAATAATACGTTCCCTGGATGTAATTAGTGAAACGATACCGGTCATCAAATCGATGACACCATAACTGAAGAAAGAAAATCATTGAATAAGTAGAAAACAAATGACCAACCAGTGGTCAGCAATAGGCTAAACTATAGATCTTCTGTACATATTGGTTGTTAGATCGGTCAGCCGTAACTGAGTAACGCCAAAGGTCAGCTAACTGGCCTCCTGTTCTGAGCTACAGGGACCCAACAAGCTTCACAGGCCTCCCTGCAACTGCCCAGCTGACCTACTGCACTGGATCTGCCTGGAACGGCAACTTGACCTGTCTGAGCCCTGCTGGCCTCCGCTGGAGTGAGTTCCTGATCCTAAAGACAGCCCTTGGCTGGCATCGGCGAGAGCTCCTACTGGCCTAACTGAAGGTTCCACCAATATTGGTGCAAAGTGACGTTATGCCCTGCAAAGCCTTCCGGCACAGCTGCCAGCCTCATCCGAATCAACACAGAGACGCAAAGACTCGCCGCACAGCTCATCGAAATGGAGGCAAAGCCTTGCAAAAGAAGTAGGACATCGCTTCATTGGAATCGAAGCTGGCTGGTGCAAAGCGACGCCGCGCATCAAGGACACATGTCACAATCCTCAGAAGGCCAGTCTTGATCTGCCTCGCGGGTGGCCCAATTGAAACTTTACCCCAGTCCTGCGAGACAAGATACACTGAGTTGGTGCTTTGCTCGTATTCCCGCTATTTTTATCTAAATCTTTAGAATGGCATATAGCCAGTTTTACTGACTGGAGTTGTCAAATAATTAATTAAAACTAAGTATTCTTGTGTTGTGTTTTCGTTTTGTTACTGTTTAAGTGCTGCACAAATACTTTACAAATTGTCTCCAAGTTAAGCCCGACTGCTTTGGTGCCCAGCTACTAGAGGGTTAAACACAGGTTAATTAGTGACTTTCTGTAGTTCACCCTGACCGGGATTATAGCGGTTGCTTGAGTAGGGCTCACACCCCCCTCAACCAACAGCCTAATTTCTCTCATTAGCATTGTACACAACAGGTCTTAAACAATGAACAGGTAAAGCCTGTCTGTAGGTGAGAACTAAAACACAGGATAGAAAGAACCTAGAACGAGTACAATGCAATCTGCAAGAAGTGAAGAATAGTTACTTTTTGCCTTTCTCGCAGGAGGTGTAAATGCAACTTCAGAAGCCAAATGTATTTCTGATTTTTCCAGTGCATTCACTGATGGTGCTAAACTCAAGAATGAAGACACTAGTTGTTGCACGTGTTAGTATTCACTCTAGAAATGATAAGGAAATTGAAGTGAGCACAAAAGCTTCCCCTTGAGCAGAGAAAAACACTCATGCAGCTGAGAGCAGATGTTATTTTCCATCAGAATGTTGATCTCCAGAGCCAGATGGTCTGGAAATTATTGCACATATTAATATGAAAAGTAAACACTGTCAAAATCAACGATGCATAATTGGGCACTAAAATAAATAAAAAGCTCAAGTACCTGACTGTGTGATTGAATTCCCACTCCCCTGGCAGCTCGTGCACCTTGGTTTGCTGCCTTTCATTGCTAATTGGCCTCATTCAGTGCTGCTGAGCCTCTGAAACTGATCTGTCAAACCTCCAAAGCCTGGGGCCATTCACATCACAGGAAGTGACCTCATTTGACCCTTGATTCTGATTGTTTCCAGGAAGGCATGTCACATCACCATAACATCAGAACAACTGACATCACTCAAGTTCCATAATAACTGCATGCTTAGAGTACCAGCAACACAGACTAATGTCTGTTTCAGATCCCATCTATTTTATGAGCTGGCTTCATCCTTGAAAATTCTGGGGCATAATAAGTGTACTTAGCAAGAACAGCAAGTAAGTCAGACCTCCACCAGGGGGGTTTCTCCTCCCTTGACCATGAGAAAAAGTTTTTTTTAAATGGGTAGAAATCATGCATTTTAAAGAACAATTTTCGCATAAAGTTGCTAAAATACTATAGACATTGAAAAGTCACAAATTAAATATTCAAATTCTTTCATGGAGTTCCAAGCCAATGAAACTGGACATTCTCAGAGGGTCGGCCCCATTTTTTCAAAATGTGGAATGGGTTCTCCCATAAATCACAAGATGAGCTCCATGGTGCCAGGGCCCGCAGATAGTCACAGGAGCCCCCTTATCTCAAAAATGACAAAATATACCAGTGCCAGCATTTTCCAGATTGTGCTGTCCACATACCATAGGTGACCTTTATATCTTTTAATCAGAGTTTGGAGTTAGGAAACACAAGAGCTTGTAACGCGTTTAAGAACATACAGCAGTTGAAAGAGTCGTGGATAGCGCCGCGGCCTGAAATGACTTCTATTCATCCCTCGAAGCGGGTTCAAAAAGTGTCTGCTGCCCACAAAGACAGACACACAGGTCGTGGTAGGTTTGTTCTAGGAGAATTAGGTTGTGTGTGGTGGTGATTTAACACAAAAGCAATCTAAAGTAGAGTACATGACCAGCTAGACATCCCGGACTCAAGAACACGAATACACAAAGAAATGTAGCTGTCTCAAAAGTGTCCCGATCTACAATAAGTAGACATCAAGTTGCCATCAACAGAGGTTTTTTCCTGTAAAAGTTTGTCAAACAGAGAACATCACCTGCCAGCCCTACAGACTGTGGGGAGAGGAGCTATGCTGAAGTAGATGCTTAGAAGACGGAAACTGGTTTATACCTTCAGATTCCCATCAGCGGAAGACCGCCAGTGGAGCAGCATGGGCCAACAATTTGGCAAGGCAGCTCACTATACAATATAATCACGCACATGTAGAAAACAGCTCATCGGCAACTGAACTGAGGTTACATACAGGTAAAGATGCTGTCAGCCAGGTGCCTTCAAAATGCACAGGTAACACTGCAGAGTGATGTTTATATTAATGGTTTACATTGATACCAAGATTATTACATTATCAGACATTCCAGACAAAGTCACTTGTAAAGAATAAAAGTCAACTGTTCATTTGAGCTAAACGGTACTTTAAAAAGTCTGTTTCTTTGAAGCGAGCAGGAACATTTTCGTTGGCAAAAGTTTTACTCCTAGCCAGGCACGACTATTTCTTCCTCAAACCCAGGGTGCTCTTTGGGCATGCCCCTGAACACAACGCAGATTTTGAACGGTATCGGCACAAGAAAAAATATATGAACTCTTCAAAAACATGATAGACCAGCTCCGGTTAGTACAAATCTATTGCAAACGATAACATTGTGTGCATCAGGCCCACCCAGACAGAAGCAAGGGGAGGTGGGAAATAGAGCCTTAACGATGAGAAGAAAAAGTGACTGTTCACGTCTTTGCGGTATGGCCGAAAGCTCTGTCCCCCAGGACGCCACGCATCCGGCCACAGTATCTCAGTGACAGCTGGACAGCCGCCATTCTTACTTTCGCAGATGCAATTCCATTGCAAAGCTCTTACTTTCTGTTTCGAATGCGCTTAGATTTCCTAGACGAGTCCATGGCTTCGGCAGCCATCTTGCGTTTCTGCGGCGAGTCGTCAGTCTGTCCAGAAGTGTTCTTCACTGTGCCTTCCATTATGTCCCGCAGTTTGCACTCCAGCTCTGCTAACCTGGCATTCTGCTCCCCGATTATTTGGGTTTGCTTTTGACCTTCATATCATAAATGACCTCACTATGTCAGGGGCAGTATGTTCTCAAGGTTGCCACTCTCCAATATGCCAGGTTGTCCACCTTTATGCCAAGATTAATAATAGGCCCATTTATAAAGCGCAATGGTTACACTTATACCAGTGTGTCTCCGTGCTGCGTTAGAGTTAGCCAGGAATCAGATACCCACTACCCTCACCCTACTATCCTCGGTGAATGAGGACCGTTTTTAATTTTTTCCTGAAGCAGCTCTACTTGGCCTCCATCAGAGCTCCATCGGCAGGGCATTCCATTGCTTGGCAGCCAGTAGGCGGAAAGACCAGCCTTCCATCCTAGCTTTCTTGATAGCAGGTACACACACCAACCCTACCCCACCTGACCTCAGCTGGCGCGTGGGGACATACGGGGTCAGGAGGTCCGACAGATACGAAGGGGCATTTCCCTGCAGGATCCAATGACAGGCACAGAGTGCCTCGAAAATGACTCTTTCTTTTATCGGGAGCCAGTGTAGCGCAGCCCGAGCTGCCCTCGCACAATGGAGATTACCCTCCATTGTGCTAGTACAATATTCTGTCACTCTTGTCCATGTGCCAACAATTCTTCAAGGATGGCAGCATTTCCCTGGGTGTGCTTGTATGCCAAGAATTACCTCCAGAATGCCAGTGCCAGTATTGTACAATTGGAGCCCTTTATAGCAAGAATGACCACGGAGCCGCGCACGGGACAGCCTTGGCAGGGAGCACCTCCTGATTCATTGCTAGTAAGCACGTGATCCCTCCGTTTCTCAGGCTCACGATGCCATTCAACTGATGGTAGCGAGTCCTCATTGCAGGTACTTATAAGGAGGAATCAAATAAATAGGCAGATTTAGTCTATCTCTTATATTCATTAGACGTACAGTGTTGGTAATCTAACGCCAATACACATCCTTGACGTGAGTAAGGTGGGGATCTGTGCACTCCGTCCTGAAGAAGGCGCTTTCACTCCGAAACATGTTGGCACACATGAGAGGTACTGTACATTAAATGCAAAATACCTCCACCACACCCCTTTTATCAATACCAGCACAGAGGCTCATTAAAAATCTTTTTTAGACCTCACATGCCAGGTATTTTTTAACATGCACGCATTAATTTACTTCTGACCCCACCACTCACTTACCATCCACTACCCTCATGCACCACACATAGTGATTACATCAGTGCTCCCGCGTAGCCGTTGGTTAGTAGCACGCCGCGTTCCGTAGAGGGATGTGAAGACCCCTATGATGAAGCATGACACCAAAGGCCCTTTTGGTGTGTGAGGGGTATTTAAAGAACACAGTGTGCCCCCCACCATTGTAGGGACCATACCAATCACACTCTTGTGGATTCTTTTTGTTTATTAAAAGAATTACCTCCAGCAGGCCAGTGCCAGTATTTTGGCATGGGTTTTCGTCGTGCTAGGCATTGCTCCAGTATTGCCAGCACCAGCATTGTGCCCTGGGTATCTCTATAAGACAATGATTACCTTCAGTATGCCACTGCCGACGGCACAAGTATCACATCCCATTCTCACTCACTCAAACTTTTACACTCGCTCACACTCATTCCTATTGATTCTCCCTCACTCGCGTGCATTCACTCTTATCTCACTCTTTCATACTTGCGGACACTCAGGCCCAGCTTTACTAATGCTTTGCGCGGGGATGCGGCACAAAAGTGATGCAAACCGGTTGCAAAGTGTTGGGGTGGGATTCATTATAAAAACATAGATTAGTATTTGCATTGGGTAGTCTTGCAAAACTGTACCATGCGCTGCTTTGCGTTACTGTGCATCAAGGGGGTGGTGCAACCACCCATGGGTTTTGAAGCAAATCCCTAGATGCAAACATTGGCAGAGAGGATTTTAAACTAAAATCTTAGCCTCTTTGAGGCAGACATAACAAGGAAAATGTTTTCATTTCTCCTTGTTTTTCCAACCTGTGTGTGCATCATTGCACAGCACATATACAAAGCGGAATAAGCCTTAAAACGTAGATTTTGTAGTGAAAGGGACTCCTTCCAGTACAAAACCCATGCATCAGATAATGCATTCACCCTTGCACTAAGGCACAAGGGTGAATGCATTGGTGCATGGCTGCCAAAACATGAGGGGACAGAAGAAATGCACCGTATCTTAATAGATAGGGTGCATTTTTTTCTCTCTCCCTTTGACGCAAGGCAGCGCAGCAACTTTGGCGCACTGGTGTCCAACAGCAAACAATAGTAAATTTGGAGGGAGCTTGGCCAATGCAGGAAGATGGCAGATGGTGCTTCGCTTTCTAAGCCCCGCATCGCACCCCGTACTATCTGACATAATCCGACCCAGTGGACCCCTAAGGGAGTTAAGACAGGGGCACTAATACCCAGTCTTCCTTGGGGAACGAGCTAGTGAGCCATGACTGTCCAATAGTGGTGTGGCAGGAAAGTTGCAGCCTGGCAGGGCTGGTGGAGCTGCGTGGTGATGGGCGGCGGCAAAGCCCGGAGTTGGTGTTCCTCTTGCAAAGCTGCACCCGGGGAGGTAAGAGGTATCTGTGCCTCCGGGAGATGCCGCAGTCTAGACAGCGGAGAGATCTGTTGGATCAGGAAATGGTGAATGCTGGCAGCAATGGTGTCAGCGGAGTGACTGGTCAGGCACGGTCTGGTTGAGGCTTGGTGGGAGCAAATAGTGGTAGAGCCCTGAGCCAGGTGACCTCCTGCTGATGGGGCCCAGGAGGAGGGGGTCCTGCTTGTTGGGAGTGGCTACCGCCTGTGTGACGCTGCAGAGGGGCCCTTCAGGACATGGGTCCTGGGCCTAGTGTGCTGGGTGTGGCCCCCAGGGGCAGTGGCGAGTGGATGAGAGCCTACCAGATTCTGGTGCAAGAGGTGAGAGCACAGAGCCTTGCGGGTGAGGTTCCCACTGCTGCCCTTGGGAGTGTACTTGTCCGGGGTCGAGACTGAGCACGCTCCTACCCCCTAGTATTAAGGGAATGAAGACTGGGGGCCACTGGCACAGGCCCGGACTCTGCTGGGACTGGTATACTGATGGCTGACAGCTGCTTGGAGAAAGCAGGAAAGACCACATACTATGGACTTAGCGTGCAGTCAATCAATCAGAACATTTGTAAAGCGCACTACTCACCCGTGAGGGTCTCAAGGCACGGGGGGAAGGAGGACGGGTGCTGCTACTGCTCGAATAGCCAGGTCTTGAGTAGCCTCCTGAAGGTTAGTAGGTCCTGGGTCTGCTGTAGGAGGGTTTTCCAGGTTTTGGCGGCAAGGCTGGAGAACTATCTGCCGCTGGTGGTTGCTCTTCGGATGCGGGGGACAGTGGCGAGAGCAAGGTTGGTGGAGCAGAGCTGGTGGTGCAGGGTGTTGAAGGTGAGTAGTCTGTTGAGGTATGCCGGCCTGGTGTTGTGGAGTGCCTTGTTGCATGGGTGAGTAGTTTGATGGTGATCCTCTTGTTGACGGGAAGCCAGTGCAGGTCTCTCAGGTGGAGTGTGATGTGCCTGTGGTGAGTGATGTCGAGCATCAGGCATACAGAGGCGTTCTGTATGCATTGTAGTAATTTCAGGAGTTTGGCCGAGGTTCCTGTGTAGTTGGCGTTTCCGTAGTCCAACCTGCTGCTGATGAGGGCATGGGTGACGGTTCTTCTGTTCTCGGTGGGGATCCACGTGTAGATCTTGCGGAACATGCGGAGGGTGTTGAAGCAGGAGGACGAGACGGCGTCGACTTGCTTGGTTATGGAGAGTGTTGAGTTGAGGATGAACCCCAGGTTTCATGCGTGGTCTGTGAGTGTCGGTGCTGCTCCAAGTGCGGTCGGCCACCAGGAGCCGTCCCAGGCCGAGGAGGTGGAGCTGAAGACTTCTGTCTTGTCCGAATTCAGCTTCAGACAGCTGTTCTTCATCCACTTGGCGACAGCTTTCATTCCTTCGTGGAGGTTGGTTTTGGCAGTGAGAGGGTCCTTGGTGAGGGAGAGGATCAGCTGGGTGTCGTCGACGTAGGAGATGATGTTGAGGTTGTGCAGTCAGGCGCCGTGAGCGATCGGTACCATGTAGACGTAGAACAGTGTCGGGCTGAGGGATGATCCTTGTGGTACGCTGCAGATGATCCCGGTAGCTTTGATTCGGAAAGGGGGGAGGCGGACGCTCTGGGTTCTGCCAGAGCGTAAGGAGGTGGTCCATTCAAGAGCCTGGTCTCGGATCCCAGTGTTGTGGAGGCGTGTGCGTAGGGAGCGGTGGCAGACCGTGTCGAAGGCGGCTGTGGTCCAGGAGGATGAGGGCTGCGGTTTCGCCGTTGTCGAGTAGGGCCCAATGTCATCGGTGGCGGCAATGAGGACAGTTTCGGTACTGTGGTTGGTGCGGAACCCAGACTGGGATGGGTCCAGGATGCTGTTCTCCTCAAGGGATCGGGTCAGTTGTCTGTTGACGGTCTTCTTTATGACCTTCGCCTGTAACCGTAGCAGGGAGATGGGTCGGAAGTTCTTGAGGTTCTTTAGATCAGCCTTGGGTTTTTTGAGTAGGGCATTGATCTCGGCGTGATTCCAGTTCTCCGGGAAGGTTGTGGTCTCGCAGGAGATGTTGAAGGCCTTGCGAAGATGAGGTGCAATGGTGGCGCTGGCTTTGTTGAAGATGTGGTGTGGGCATGGGTCTGGCGGAGAGCCGGAATGGATGGCGTTCATGATTTTGATGGTGTTGTCGTTTATGTTGGTCCAGGTGAGCAGGGGATCGATGTGGCATTGAGATCAGAGGTCTCGGTGGCAGTCGGGGCGGTCAGGTTGTTGAAGCAGTCATGGATGTCTGCAATCTTGCGATGGAAGAAGGTGGCAAGGGAGTCGCACAGGTCTTGCGCTGGTGGAATGTCCTTGGTGTTGGAGCTGGGGTTGGAGAGTTCCTTCACGATGTTGAAGAGCTCTTTGCTGTTGTGCGTGTTGTTGTCTAGGCGGTCTTTGAAGGAGGCCCTTTTGGCGGATCTGATGAGGTGATGGTGTCTGCGGATAGCGTTCTTGTGGGCTGCGTGGCTGTCCGGTGTCTGTTCGCTGTGCCATTTCTTCTCTAGTTTTCTGCAGGTTTGCTTGGAGGCCTGGAGATCCGCGGTGAACTAGCTGGCCTTCTTGTTGGTGTGTCTGTTGGAGGGTTTCTTGATCGGGGCGAGTGTTGGTGCAGTCGTCGATCCACTGTCTGAGGTTGCGGGCGGTGGTGTCAGCGTCAGTAGGGGTCGATGGGTGGGCATCGGGCAAGGGTGGTGGTTAGCTGGTCTTCGGTGACTTTGCTCCAGCAGTGGCTGGGGATCTGTTGAGTTCAGGGGTGCATGGTGGGTTTCCGGAAGGTGAAGTGGGATACAGAAGGGAAACAGGGGGGACAACAATACAAATAACAGTGCAGAAAACAGAAAAAGGCAACACCCCTAAAACAAAATACAGGAGCAGAGGCACAAAAATAAAATAAGGCAGTAAGGCTGCTAGGAGAGCGGGGCATCAGCGAACTTACAGCAGCGACAGCAGCGGGCTGGAAGGCATGGACACACAGGTGGTGCTTTGCAATGTGAGGAGTGGCCTACCTGAAAACAGGGTCACAGGTCTCTCTACTCACCGCTCAGCAGCCACCATATAAGGGGAGGTGGAAGAGAGGAGCAGCTGTGAGGCGGGAGCGGGGCGGCAAATGGGCGAGCCAGGGGGCGAGGCCACAGGGGACAATTCGGCGGGAAAACAAGCGGGCGGGATACAGAAGGCCAAACAGGGGGAAAACAATAAAAATAACAGTGTGGAAAATAGAAACAGAAAAAGGCAAAACCCCTAAAACAAAATACAGGAGCGGAGGCACAAAAATAAAATAAGGCAGTAAGGCTGCTAGAAGAGCAGGGTAACAGCGAACTTACAGCAGCGACAGCAGCGGGCTAGAAGGCACGGACTCACAGGTGGTGCTGTGTGCAGCGTGGGGATCAGCCTACCTGAAAACAGGGTCAAGGGTCGCTCCCTTCGCTATAGACCTAGAGCAGAGGGGACCACTATAACCACCTCATCAATAGTGCCTGGGGCTGCTGAGACAGGGAGACTGCCTGGATACCTGGGGAGACATAGCCAGGTGCTGAGAAGGTAGCAAGATTATTGGCTTTTGTCTCCCTACCGGTCCTACTGGCTCTTGTCAAAAAGTGTTGGTGGTCAGACCATTCGATCCTGAATTGCGTTTGAGCCAGTTTGCCTGGAAGCCTCTGTGCCCTACACAGATAGTATGAGTAAGGACAAGCATGCTAAACCCACTGCACAGGGGAGAATAGATCATTTTACCAAGTCGGCCCCAGAGGGGAGCAATTGAGAGGGTCGCGAGTTGGCACCGCTGGAGCCAGTGCCTCCGACTGATTCAACAACATCCATCTGCAGGCACTCTGAGACGTCAGAACTTCCCTCGAGGATAAAATAGGTGAGCTCAGCCTTTATATCTCCCTGCTCTGCCAAGACTTTTGGAATGTGGTTGACTGGGTTACTGAGGCCGAGCCCTGCCTGTCCTGTGTGGGGGACAATACCTGCACCCTTCAGTCTATCATAACAGCCCTTGAGGGTATGTTAGGCAAGCGAGAGGCTAGAATCGAGGATGATGAGGGAAGGAGCAGGCGAAATGATATGAGCATTGTGGGGATCACAGAGAGAAAAGAGGAAAGGTGACCAAGCAATTTATTGCTATATGGCTGGCCTCTTAGGTCACGACTTGGCTGCTCTCTACAGTCTTTGTTGTGTATAGGTCCTTGGAGACTCAGACACCGCCTGGGGCCCATCCATACCGGTTGATCTCCTGGCTCTTCAACTGTGCAGACAGGAACATAATCCTCTGCGAGGGCCACCGACTTGGGAAAGCACATTAGGAGTGAACCCCAGTGATGCTATTCCCTGATTACACTCTAAGAACACAACAACAGCGCTGCTCCTCAATGGCTGTTAAAGAAAAACTCAGGGTGCTACAAACACAATACATGCTACAGTTCTCAGCCCAGTTCACAGTGATCTATAAAGACAAAACCATCTTTATTGATATGTCTGAAAGTGCCTGGACTTGGCTCGAGGAATGCCCTGACTTTGGTTGTCACCGGTCAACATCCACCCCACTGGGTGTGACCCGAGGGGACTGAGTCTTGGAGGCAGGTATCCCATTGGACAAGAATGAACAGATACTGACACCACTCCGAGATGGAAACTGTCCAGGTGTTGAAGCATCGGTGCCCTGGGGCAGTGGAAGCCCTCTCTGGCGTTGGTCCCAGGCTTCTGGGAGTGGCAGGGAGTCTGCTGCTCACCCAGATACCTGAATGTAATAAATATGCCATGTCAGACTACCCTGCTGGGTCCACGTATCTGCTGCATAACTTGGGGCTGGTAGCTCAGTGGACTAAGGCGTCCATTGCAGGGGCCTATGTTTGACTCATGGTCACATATTCAAAACCCAGCGGGTCCACTCAGCCTTTCATCCATCTGAGGTCGATAAAAAGAGTACCATTGAGTTGGGTAACAATAAACATCTGTTATTCAGGGCCAAGAGACCTCTGGGTAAACGTGCGCTTTAGAAATACATGTTATGGTATGTTAAGTTATGTTATGGAGCGGCTACCACCTCCTGTTGCGTTTCTGTTTTTCTCACTTTCTTCTATTTGCGTCATTCTTAGTGCATTAACTTAGAGTCCTTGTTCAGATGACAGATACTTCATGGGGAGAAGTGTGGAGTGGGGGAGAAGTGAGGGGAAATGTTGGTTTACATTGTTTTTTGTACGCATGTTTAGTTTTTCAATCAGTGGACACTCCTTAGCCTGAATGCCCACTCCCCAGTTGCTGGCCCAACCCTGGGGGAAGTCTTGCAACTCTTGGCAACCTTCATGCCCCAGGGTTCACTCTTGTTTGGAGAGGGGGGGTGTAACACAAACTCACAGTTGGGAAGCTACTCCACTGGTTGGCGTGCCCATGTGGGGGCTGCGGCATCGTCCCACTTTCACATGCCTGGAGAGGAGGTGCAAGAGGTGTTCCAAGTGGCGATACATATCGCCGCAGTATTCACCTCTCATTCTGGTGTTCTTTATGCTTATTGTGAGCCCCTCCTCCCCTAATAAGAGAGATCACCCCCACTGTGGTGGACCTCCTGATGAAAACCCTCTCCGGGGAGGAGAGGGCTGGCCTGGACTTACCTATCACAGTGGAGGAGGTGCAACAGGCTATTGCATCAATGCCATCGGGCAAGACACCTGGCCCTAATGGCCAGCCCCAGAATTATCTAAGAGACTCCTCCTGGCTTGCCCTGAATCTATTGGCCTTATTTGAAGATGGTCTGGTGGGGTGCAGACTCCCTCCTGATGTATGGGGGGCCACCATCACACTCATTCCCAAGCCCGGAAAACCCCCCGAAGAATGCGTTTCATATCGTCCCATATCATTAATAAATGTTGACATTACAGCCCTTGCTAAAATACTAGCAACAAGACTAGTGCCTGGTCCATCCCGAGCAGAATGGCTTCAGGCTTGGTAGGAGCTCTAGACTCTGCCTTCGCCGCCTTCACCTGCCACTGGAGCAGAGACGAACTGCATGAGGACTGAGCATTGCCATTAGATGATGGGGAGAGAGCCTTCAACTCAGTCCACTAGCCCTTCCAGGCAGCAGTCATCGCAAAATGCAGGTGGGTCCTCAATTCACTGGCTGGATAGAAACCATTTACACAAGCCCACAGGTAGACACGAACTTCCACAAACGGTGACTTCGTAACCCAGCGCCAAGAGACCTGATGGTGTACGAGCGCTTTAGAAATTTCCTAGAACATAACATTTACAAAAACCTATGGGCTCAGGTGAGGGTCAACGGAATTCACCCCCTTCTCTTTCTGATAGAACAGGACGCCCGACAGGGGTGTCGGCTATCCCCGTTGCTCTTCACTCTTGTGGTGGACCCCCTGGCGGAGCTTCTCAGGGTAGATGCGAGAGTGCAGGTATTCCTGTGGTGAAGAGACTGGAAGACGGGATCTCCCTTTATGCAGATGATATGCTCCTATTAGTTCAGCGCCCTAGGAACACTAGTCTCTGCTTGATGGAACCTCTCCGGCTTTATGGTGACGGGTCAGGGCTGTGGGTGAACTGTAGGAAACCAGTATAGGTAGCGGTAGAGGGGGAGATGCCAGGAGGGTGGATTAATGCTGGACTCCAGCTGCCGGAAACAGTTTCCGCTACCTTGGTATGACTGTAGCTTTCACCCAACGGAGATATTGGGACTAAAATGTGACACCTTTACTTAGAAGGATGAAACGTGACTGAGATCTGGGAATCCTTGCCACAGACCATGGCTGAAAGGGGAAGCACTTTTCAAGTGATTTACCTCCCACGATTCCTTTATAACCGTCAACATGATTCACAACATCTCCCCCCAACCTTTTTCTCTAACCTACTGGCCCAAATTGGGGGTTTTAAATAGACCATTAAAACAGAGCGAGTATCATTTGCTAAGCATTGAATGATGGCTACATGGGGATAGAAACTACCCAGCAAATTGCCTAGAGCATGAACCCTCGACTCCTATGGAATCGTCAATTTACTTTATATTAAGTCACCACTCTAAGCACTCCCTCCCGTTCCTCGTTTTCCCTTCCTTGCTGGCACACAGACCTAAAATACAGGCTTTGGCATGGGAATTGGACAGCAGAGACCCTGATGTGGCAGGGCCCTTGGTTGTCCGAAATAACAGGTCTAGCCGGCTTCGCGAAAGGAGATTTCATAGGACTCTCCACATTGGGAGATGTATGGAGGGCGGTGTCACTAGGTCCTTTTAGGACCTTGCCGCAGACTTCCACCTCCACAGGTCACAATGTTACTGTAACTTACAGCTGCAACACACTTTGACGTACTTTGAGACAAACTTGCATCCCTCTCAAAAAGTAATCCCCAAGAACCCCTCCTCATACTGGGCACACCTGGGATGGGGGCATCTCCACACTATACACTCAATTCCTTACACCCCCATTTCCACTCAGGGCACAATAGGAGGCAGATCCGGGGGGCCTCAACGATGACCAATGGGTTGAAGTGAAGATGGCACCCCGTCAGTTGGCGATATTAATGTGTTTTGGCTTAATACAGTTTAGGTACTTGCATTACATTCCCTTATTCACACACAAACTATGGCGAACGGGGCAAAGAGCAAGCCCGGCTTGCCTCAGGGGCGAGTTTTCCCTTGGGACCAACTTTCCCGCCGTTTGGGGGTGCACAGTGATTGCACAGTATTGGAAAGCCATGAATGAGGTGCTGCTTGATATGCTAAACGGGTCGCTAGAGCTTGACCCGAAGGTGGTCCTGCTGGGTGTGACTGACTCATTGACAGAAGTCGCAAGGCCAAGTCAGGGACTGCACCTGCGACCCCTGGTGACCCCACAGTGACGTTACCTAGGACAGTCCTAGGTAACGTCATTGAGGGGTCACCCAGGCCAAGTTTTTTTCACTTTGTATTCTGGGACTTGCATCCTTTCTTTTAAAATAAGGATCACAAGCATCATGTTGCAATGATACAAGGGCTGGCCTGGATGACCTGCTCACGCATGACTGTGGGAAAGTCCAGAGCTGGGAGAACCGCTGGTGAGCCGCGCCACCATTGGGGAACCAACGATTGTTTAAGGCGCTCAAGGAAATAAATAAAGCCAGTCAAGCAAAGCAAGAAAACAAGGAAGCGAGAATGAAAAAAATAATAAAAGCAAAATGGGGCGGGAGCAGAAAACAATAACTAATTGTTACAGAGATGTAGCTGTTAACCCTTGTTGTCCCCAAGCCTGGTGGCCCAGTTTAGTAAACAATGACTCGTACGTGAGAGCGCATGCACATATGCGCTAGCCCTGCACTTTTTAAAATTATGGCAGGTGGGTGTGGGGGCAACAAGGGCCCAGCGAGAGAGAGAGGGGGGTATGAAGCAACACGGGTATGGATGGAGCAAACAGGGCCCTGATTTAAGAACTGTAGCCCAAGATGGCCGCACCCATATTGCGACAATGTTCTCTTCTGCTCGTGGCATCCCAAACATGCCTCTAGCTACCCTGAACAGCAATCCTCCCACTCACCCACACCCCCCACCTTCAAGTGTCCTCATGGGAAAACTAGTGAAGACACAACCCCTGACCAGAGGCGGACATTCTTTATCCCAAGCAATCTGGTTTCAGGCCTCAGAACTCAGCGGAATCAGTGCTCCGTGCACCTCTGAAGCCCTTAAATCTGCATTCAGGGCCGGACTGGCCATAGCGGGCACCGGGCAATCCCCCGGTGCGCCGCACAGGTGGGGGACGGTTTTGGGCACCTGGTGCCGTTTTTGTTACAGGGGCGTACTGCAGCATAGCTGCAAAATCGGCCCTGTACCAAAATCGGCCGAAAACCGGCCCCAGCAAAGAGCTCAGCGGCACCTCCAACTTCCCCCGAATGGGGAGGGGGGGCCGGCTGAGCACTTTGCCAGGGCCGGTTGTGGTTCCCAGTCCGGCCCGGTCTGCCTTAGATCAGGGGAAAAATGCTGCACTGATCTTACTAGACTTATCAGCAGCCTTTGACACGGTCTCCCATCACATCTTCCTGGAACGCCTCAAATCATATGGCGTTTCTCATCTCGCCTGGTCTTGGCTAAAATCCTTCCTACTAAATCGAAGGCAAGTTGTTCCTCTTGGCCAATATCAATCAGCAGAAAAACCCTGCTCTTCAAAGGGTCCATTCTCAGTCCACCGCTTTTTAGCGCCTATATGGGCCCCCCTCATTAGTCTGATGTCATCTTTCAACATTGACGCTATCTTGTACGCGGATGATACTCAGTTAATGCTGGTATTAGATCAAAACTCCAGTCATGCTGAAGAACATCTGCGGCCGTGTCTTACAGCGGTCTTTCACTGGATGAAAGTAAATTATTTAAAATGCAACCCAGAAAAAAAGGACATCATGCCACTTGGGAACTCCAATGCTTTCTCCCCCAGCCTACGGTGACCCATAGACGCCCCACCCTCCTAACACAGTGAAGGTAAAGAACCTGGGGGTGAAACTCGACTCAGCACTTTCCCTGCACCAGAGATCCCTAGCAGTGCTGGGTCATGCTTTCTTTTGATTAGGTCACTTAAAAAGTTCTTCGATCTTCCTCCCTGCACGGCTAGAAAGGCAGTCGCTGTGGCCTAATCACCTCTGGACTTGAACACTGCAATAGCCGTTACGCAGGGACCAATAAGCCAGTTCTAAACAAGTTACAGATGGTGCAACATGCAGCCGCTCGTATTAAAATGGCCTAGAAGCCCATCAGCTGCACTCAAAGCACTTCAATGGCCGCCCAGCCATATAAGAGTAATTTTCAAGACCCTGATAATTACTTTCAGAGCTTTTAATTTTTTAGGCCCTCATTATCTCCGTGCCAGGTTCACTCACCGCACACTCAGATCGTCCAACGCAAATCTCTTGAAGCCCCCTATTTTTATGTGTATCACAAAAGGTGGGAAATCCATTGCGGTACTTGGGTCCAACACAGCGCCATGGTGCTCCTCGGAGTGAAAGCTGTGCTCTACAAGTTCATATAACATAACAAATGGATCATAACACCTCAGGTACTCCACTGCCTGCCTGGAATATCTCTGAGAACTTCTGCCTTTTCTTGAAGGGGGTTACCCCCAATGTGCCACTATCTGGCAGGAAAAATCACATTTAGACAGGCAAAACTCGCAACCCTGACATCTCCAGGCTTGAGATCCAGAGGACAACAGCCCCACGCTGCTCTCTGGATAATCAGACTATGATCCCAACCTCAGGGCAAAGACCCAGAGGACACCAGTCCACTGCTGCCCTTACAAGAGCCAGACTACCATCCCGACTCCAGGCTTGAGATCAAGAGGACGCCAGCCCTCTGAAGATTCGGACTACCATCCCGACTCCAGGCTTAAGATCAAGATGACGCCAGCCCTCTGAAGATTCGGACTACCATCCCGACTCCAGGCTTAAGATCAAGAGGACGCCAGCCCTCTGAAGATTCGGACTACCATCCCGACTCCAGGCTTCAGATCAAGAGGACGCCAGCCCTCTGAAGATTCGGACTACCATCCCGACTCCAGGCTTAAGATCAAGAGGACGCCAGCCCTCTGAAGATCCGGACCACCATCCCGGCTCCAGGCTTAAGATCAAGAGGACGCCAGCCCTCTGAAGATTCGGACTACCATCCCGACTCCAGGCTTAAGATCAAGAGGACGCCAGTCCACTGCTGCCCTTACAAGAGCCAGACTACCATCCCGACTCCAGGCTTAAGATCAAGAGGACGCCAGCCCTCTGAAGATTCGGACTACCATCCCGACTCCAGGCTTAAGATCAAGAGGACGCCAGCCCTCTGAAGATTCGGACTACCGTCCCGACCCCAAGCTTGAGATCTAATGGATACCCGCCCGCTGCTGCTCTCGGACATACTGGACTGCCATTCCGACTCCAGGCTTAAGATCAAGAGGACGCCAGCCCTCTGAAGATTCGGACTACCATCCCGACTCCAGGCTTAAGATCAAGAGGACGCCAGCCCTCTGAAGATTCGGACTACCATCCCGACTCCAGGCTTAAGATCAAGAGGACGCCAGCCCTCTGAAGATTCGGACTACCGTCCCGACCCCAAGCTTGAGATCTAATGGGTACCCGCCCGCTGCTGCTCTCGGACATACTGGACTGCCATTCCGACTCCAGGCTTAAGATCAAGAGGACGCCAGCCCTCTGAAGATTCGGACTACCATCCCAACTCCAGGCTTAAGATCAAGAGGACGCCAGCCCTCTGAAGATTCGGACTACCATCCCGACTCCAGGCTTAAGATCAAGAGGACGCCAGCCCTCTGAAGATTCGGACTACCGTCCCGACCCCAAGCTTGAAATCTAATGGGTACCCGCCCGCTGCTGCTCTCGGACATACTGGACTGCCATTCCGACTCCAGGCTTAAGATCAAGAGGACGCCAGAAGATTCGGACTACCATCCCGACGCCAAGCTTGAGATCTAATGGGTACCCGCCCCCTGCTGCTCTCGGACATACTGGACTGCCATTCTGACTCCAGGCTTTTTTTTTCCAGAGTTTTATATAGCGCAAACTTGACCTAAAGGTATCAGAGCGCTTTACATAGCACCAGTTGCGTTATAGGAGGACACATTCATTTTTGTTAGGCACAGGAAGATTACGTGTTTTTCCCAGAATCACAGGATGTTGCGCATCCTTGACGAGACTTGAACCAGGTTCCCTAGAAATGAAGTTGACCACATCCTCTCAGGCCTTAAGATCTAGAAGACACCAGCCCTCTGGAGATTCGGGCTACCATCTCAACTCCAGGCTTGGGATCTAGTGGCCCCCGCACCCTGCTGCACTCAGAACTACTGGACTACCATCCCGACTGCAGGCTTGAGATCCAGAAGCCACCAGCCACTCCTGCTCTCCAAAGATGTGTACTGCCATCCGGACACAGACCCGACAAGCACAGCAGATGGGAAAAGAAGAGGCTTCGAAGGGAAGGTAATTCAACGGAAGCAATTTCAACAGTTGTACAATCCACGCTGGTTATTAGTAAAACATACACCAGTGTATCATGGCCTGTCCACAGTACATCCTTTTGTCATCATCTTTGTATATTTTTTAGTAGAAGCAGAGAAACATCTGTTGGTTGGACGGGGTGGTAGAATGTGGTACAGACCCTGGGTTGGAGATATGCATTGATGCTTCGACCTGACTTATTACGTAGAGGGCAATTTCTAATCATCTGCTTGCGGGTCTTCTTCAGGACAGGGGAAAGTGTTGAAGGCAACCTATTTCAGGCACCTGTCTCGATAGGGGAAACAGTAACCCTATTCAATCTTCAAAATGCGGTTTCGTCATACCGGACATGAACGCTCTTAACCCATCAGTGTCTGGCAGGAGCTTTCACATCAATTGCATCTTACATCTAGTATCACGGATGTGCTTCATTTGGATTTGATTTGGGTTTTGGATACCCCCTCAAGCATTTCAGCAGATGGGATGGCTTGTTGAGTGTTTCACACTGCACTGTTAAGGGGACTACCCGTTCTTGGGAGCTGTGATCGGGTTTACCAATAGCAGGCACATGAAATAGGTTGCCTCCCACACTGTATTGTGGACAGGCCATAATACACTGGTGTATGATTTACCAATTACCAGTGTGAATTGTTAAACTGTTGAAATTACTTCAGTTTAATTACCTTCCCTTCGAAGACTCTTCTTTTGCCGACTGCACACACGAGCACTGTTCCTTTGCACTCTCTTCCTTGTGCAACCTTCCGTTCCCATTGATATATACTCGGTAATAGATGCAACACTTTAGTCAATTCTTGAATCTATAAAATACAATGTTTTCTACCGAAAAACAGTGGGTATCTTTCCGTTTTCCCTGGTGCATATTTGAAAATGTTATTTTGTTCTGTATTAAATATCATGTGCGGATTCTTTCAAGCAACAAATTGTACTTGAATTCTGAAAGTCTTTGAGTTGGTGCTGTCTAAATAAGTCTGGGACCATTTGTTGTTTATACCCAGGTCCTCGGACAGTGATTGGGTTACCCCTTTAGTCTATAATAGTTAGTAGGACAGAGAGCACTAGTTTTAGAGTTAGTACTGGTGGTTTGCTGGGGCGACAACAGTGGTGGAATCTTGGGGGGTCAGAGTGATCTCCTATGCTGATGATACTCAGCTTGTGTTTTCATTTAGAGATCACTGACACCATTTTTACCAAATTTCGCCACTGCCTCAGTAATATCTGCTCCTGGATGGCCTCGAACCACCTTGCATTGAACACCGACAAAACTGAGGTATTATTTTTTAATCAGAAAACTGCGCTGCCTGCTATTCAGTGGTGGCCAACTGTACTGAATCCCCCTCCGGTTCCAGTCCAGACAGCTCGAAATCTGGGCTTCCAATTTGATAACGCACTGTCCTGCAAATCTGAAATCAATAAGGTCTCATCAGCCTGCTGTGGCAAACTACGCATGATCAGGAAGATTTTCCCTTACCTCCCTCTGGATTCCCGTAAGACCCTTGTTCATGCCCTGATCACTTCGCATTTAGATTAGGCCAACAGTCTCTATGCGGGCGCTCCCCTCTACCAAATTGAGCGCCTACAAATAGTACAAAATGCCGCTGCGAGACTTATTGGCAATATTCCTTTCCGCCACTCGGTTGCTCCATACCGGAAAAAACTGCACTGGCTCCCCATTGCCCGCCGCATCCAGTTTAAATCTTTGATTCTGGCCTTCCGTGCCCTTAACGGGTTAGGCCCTGGATATTTGAGAAAGAGACTTAAACTATCCCAATCTGTCAGATCTCTGAGATCGAACAGCCTACGCCTCCTGTTGGTACCCAGATTTCGTCGTGCCAGGAGTGGGGGCAGAGCGTTCGGTGTAGTCACAGCAAAACTTTGGAACAGCCTCCCACTGGAATTGAGGTTCATTGAGTCAGAGTCTCTGTTCCGAAGCAAATTGAAAACTTGGCTGTTCACCATCTCTTAAGCAGCTTCTTTCTCTCTAGCCTGTAATCTGTAGCACCGGGACACCCCCGAAGGGGGTAGCTGTGCGCTTTATAAGCTTCTTAAATAAATAAATGTGATGAATTGGATTGTTTCACAGGCAGGGCATGTGAGTGAGACAGTTCTTTGTTCTTTGATTAAAGGCACTATGCAGGGTGTGGACTTGATCGTCCAGCATCAGCATAAGCTCCAAAGTGTTTAAAGCATAGCTTGGTTCAGGTCGCCCATGTTCATGGCATCCTTCTGTTTTGTTCGAGTGCTGCAGCAATAAGGGTCTATAGGCATCGGTGGGCCCCCACAAGCCTGTCACCTAGTAACTAGTATTCTAACAGGTACTACAAGGCAAGCCATGCACCCATTGAGGAGGAGGATAGGCCGATGCTGGCATAGAAGACTTCTGGCGTTTACCCTTAAAGCACTGTTTACCAAAGCAGGGCGCGCCGTTTGGACGCCCCACATGGTGGAGGTGGGACAGCTTCCCAGACAGTGGAGTTTGTTGCCTGTTTTGGAGCTGGGGGAAGGAGTCCTGGACACTGAAATGATGAGGGAGAGAGCAGAAATCCCAAGAGGCCTTTTTGAGTAAAGAAAAGAGGCAGCTTGGTCTTCCCGAGCACTGGCAGTTAGTGAGGCAAAAGAAAGGAGTAGGACTGCAGTTTCTGTTTACTAAAGAGAAAACGTTTCTAGGCCTGTCCTTGCCAATGTCCGAAAGCGGATCAGGGGGATCTCACACTTCCTTGTGCCCAGGCTGTGGTGCTCCAGCTTGGAGTCCGCCTCAGAGCTTACTCCTGTGAGAGACATCAGTAGACCCAAAGGGTGGGTTTCCAGGGCAGTCCATGTATGGGTGTTGTATTCTACGTATTGCGTATTCCTATGTATGCCTTTACCCACTTAATGCCCTTCTAGTGGAATGCCTCTGCGCTGTGATGCACCGCGGAATGTTGGGTGCTGTTGCAGATAAGCCCCAGTTATGATGGGGTTGAGCTGCCCGCTGTCTGCTCCTGGAGGGGCTTGTTCCAGGCTACTTAACTTACAATAAATCTTCATGAAATGCCTCAACCAGTCTTGGGTCCATTACTACAGTGGGTTCATGCACCAGTTGCAGTTTCGGAAGCGCCTGACCCACTCCACGCTGGGTGTCCTGCCGCCTGGAACGGATGGCGATCAGGGCGGGTTCCGCGCCTCTCGTTGGACGGAGCCCGGCTCGTTGGTCGATAGCAGCTCGCTTCCTTCCGAGATGTTGGAGGGTTGGCAGGCGCTGCTCTCCCTGGTAGTTTTCCAAGGAATGAAGCGTTGAGATTGGCCTGGAGTTGTCAGGGTCCGAGGGTCCTGGTTGCGGTTCCTAATGAAGGGTCTTGGGTGTTTTCGGTGGGACCCTGTGGTCAAGGAGAAGTTATCCATGTTCATTTCTGGGCTTGACCCAAAAGGTGAAAAGTATGTTCTTAAAAGCTGGAGTTGCTTTCAGGCCAGGACCGGATGTTTTTTCCACCGGGCGTTTCCCTGGCAGCCGTTGAAGCCGCTGCCACTTTCATCAGGTTTCCCAGCAAATTCCAAAAAGCAGTGAAGGGGGTGGGGGGATTCAGGGAAAGAGAGAGAGAGAGAGAGCGCGCGCAAAGAAGAAGAGAGAGAGAGAGAGAGAGAGAGAGAGAGAGAGAGAGAGGGCAAAGAAGAGAGAGAGAGAGAGAGAGCGGGCAAAGAAGAGAGAGAGAGAGAGAGAGAGAGAGAGAGAGAGAGAGAGAGAGAGAGGGCAAAGAAGAGAGAGAAAGAGAGAGAGGGAGAGAGAGAGAGAAAGAGGGAGAGAGAGAGGGCAAAGAAGAGAGAGAGAGAGGGAAAAGAAGAGAGAGAGAGAGAGAGAGAGAGAAAAGGAGAGAGAGAGAGAGAGAGAGAGAAAGAGAGAAAGAGAGAAAGAGAGAAAGAGAGAGAGGCAGAGAGAGAGAAAGAGAGAGA